>NC_053022.1:149328209-149670748 GCF_003073215.2 Triticum urartu
GTCAAACCCTAGATCCGATGGTAAATTTCGTCTAAGTCCCTAAGATTCCAGATCCAAGTGCCCCTGGTCACGGCTCCGTAACTTTGCATCCGTAGCTCCGATTCATGCATATAGCATATCAAAATGTTCATCTCAGAGAGTACATCATTTCATTCCATTCCATCATTTCCATTTGAGCTCATCTTGATGCCCGAAATGCTGTTAGAAGAGGGATACTTGAGTTAATTGTCAGATCTGCTACTCCATTTAGGTTTTTGTCATTTTTTCCATGATTAATGTGTGCATGTTATGCCCTGATGCTCTACATGTGTTTTGTTAAGGGTTTGTCATCTTCCAGAGGTGCAACCCATGTATTTTTAGGATGTGTATGGTGACTTGTGCAAGCTTGCAAAGTGGTGCACTTGCTAATTCTGTTTTCGGGGACTTAGCAATTCCACTAAGTCCTTGATCTGTTTAGCTCATGTTGCCATATGTTCATGTTGTTTCCTAGTGATCCATGCCTCTTTTGAGGATGATCAGTAATGATGTTTTGTTAATACTGTAGTACTCTATCCATCCATGTCTTTGTTTGCAATTATGGAGCACCCTAGGTTTGCAATTGTTCTTGCCATGCATATCTTGCATTTTGTGCCTTCTTGATGAGTGTTTGCTTGTCTTGCCATGAATTGCACCGTAGTGAGTGCATCGAGCTCGTAAACATGCCTACTTGAGTTATGTTTCAGCATGTGCCAGTTTTCACTAAGTCTGAAAACTGATTATGCTTTTGCTATGTTCGCATGCTTGCAATTGTATTTTAGGATCCCTTTTGGCTCAAGGTCACTAAGGGACTTTTGTTAAGCTCTTTGAGTAGCTCCATGCCATGATTTACTTTGCCATGTTCAGTTCCTGTAGCATGTAGTTTTGTTGCTCCGAAGAGTGCTACGTGATCTGTAATTCCAGACAAGTGTTAATTTCACTAAGTCTGAGATCTGTTTGTCATATGCATTTTTGCCATGCTTGTTTGAACCTGTTAATGGGTGAATTGGCCATAGCTCAGTGCTAGATTTTTGTTAAGCATCTTGTATGCATCCCTGCCATGTATTTTGTTGTCATGTTTGGTTGCTGTAGCATGTTCATCTCATTGCATTTAGTTGGCTACTTGCTGTAAATTGCAGACCGGTGTCATTTTTAAATCGCCTGCCATTTCCAAACCGTAACTCCGATTCCGGCATTCTTTATATCGTTTTCAAGCGATTTCATCTCATATTTCCAGTGGCACACTTGGATTTCCAAGTTGAGGCCAGCTTCATGCATTTCCTGTCATATCTTGCATTTTGCATCCCGCATCGCATCCCGCATAGCATATCATCTTTGCATCATCTTGTATGGTCCTTGCACATGGTTGATTGTATCCTTGTTGCTTGTTTGTCTTGTTTGCGTAGAGACGGGAGACGAGTTCGCTAACGACGAGCCCGTTGAGTTTGCTTTCGAGGATCCAGTCAACTCTGACAACTGTGCAGGCAAGATGATCATACCCTCGAAATCACTACTATCTTTGCTATGCTAGTTTGCTCGCTCTTTTGCTATGCCATTGCTACGATGCCTACCACTTGCTTGCAAGCCTCCCAAATTGCCATGTCAAACCTCTAACCCACCTTGTCCTAGCAAACCGTTGATTGGCCATGTTACCGCTTTGCTCAGCCCCTCTTATAGCGTTGTTAGTTGCAGGTGAAGATTGGAGGCCGCTTCTCGTTGGAACATTTATTTACTTGTTGGGATATCATTATATTATCTTGTTATCTTAATGCATCTATATACTTGGTAAAGGGTGGAAGGCTCGGCCTCTCGCCTAGTGTTTTGTTCCACTCTTGCCAGCCTAGTTTCCGTCATATCGGTGTTATGTAACCGGATTTTGCGTTCCTTACGCGGTTGGGTTATAATGGGAACCCCTTGATAGTTCGCCTTGATTAAAGATTTTCCAACAATGCCCAACCTTGGTTTTACCATTTGCCACCTAGCCTTTTCTTTCCCTTGGGTTCTGTAGACTCAAGGGTCATCATTATTTTAACCCCCCCGGGCCAGTGCTCCTCTGAGTGTTGGTCCAAACCGTCAGCCGCCGGTGGCTACCAGGGGCAACTCTGAGCTGGCCTACCAGAAGTTTGGACGATCTGAGTGTGCCCTGAGAAAGAGATATGTGAAGCTCCTATCGGGATTTGTCGGCACATTCGGGCAGTGTTGCTGGTCTTGTTTTAACTTGTCGAAGTGTCTTGAATTACCGAGATACTGAGTCTGATCTGAACGTCTTGGGAGGAGGTCTATTCCTTCGTTGACCGTGAGAGCTTGTCATGGGCTAAGTTGGGACTCCCCTGCAGGGATTTGAACTTTCGAAAGCCGTGCCCGCGCTTATGGGCAGATGGGAATTTGTTAATGTTCGGTTGTAGATAACTTGAACCTTATTTAATTACAATGAATCAACTGAGTGTGTTACCGTGATGGCCTCTTCTCGGCGGAGTCTGGGAAGCGGACACGGTGTTGGAGTTATGTTTGCGCAGGTTGCTCTCTAGTTTCTCGCTCGCGCTTTGCCTCCTCTTCCCGCTCTGTTTTGCGAATAAGTTAGCCACCATACTTGCTAGTCACTTGTTGTAGCTCCACATATTTCTACCTTACCATACCTATAAGCTTAAATAGTCTTGATTGCGAGGGTGCGAGATTGCTGAGTCCCTGTGGCTCACAGATTACTATTACACCTGATGCAGGGCCTGATGATTCTGCTCCAGGAGACGTGTTTGAGCTCAAGTGGGAGTTCGACGAGGACTCTCAACGTTACTATGTTTCCTTTCCCGATGATCAGTAGTGGTGCCCAGTTGGGGGTGAAAGGGACCGTTGTCGCATGTTGGGTTCTCTTTTATTTTGGCGCCGTAGTCGGGCCATCAGTGTTTGGATGATGTAATGTTATTTATGTACTTGATTGACGTGGCGAGTGTAAGCCAACTATGTTATCTCCCCTTTATTATTCATATTACATGGGATGTTGTGAAGATTGCCTAACTTGCGACATATGCCTTCAATGCGATTATGCCTCTAAGTCGTGCCTCGACACATGGGAGATATAGTCGCATCGAGGGTGTTACACATGAATAGTCCGGAGATTCATGGAGGTGCTGTGGAAGGTACTCAACCCCTTGATCGCCTGAAGACAAAGGTACTCGAGTGCAGTACAGCCATGGAGCAGGCGCTCCGTGTCACCATTTGAGAGGTAGACGACGACGAGTTCGAGGTGCTTCAGTCGTGGTAGAATAAGAGCAGGCGTGTCATTAAGGGGGGGGGGAATGGCAGTCCCTGAACTTGGCGACACGCAACATGGGTGCGAGGCGGAGCGCGGATATTGGCAACAAGCGCATATGCCCATCATCAAAAGTGAGCTCCTCGAGCTGATATAGGGCGGGGGATCGCAACCAGTCGTCAAGCTTGGCTTGGTCCTTGCCATTGGAACAAAACTTGCCCATTCTAAGGCCTCTGGTTTGGCCAAGGTGACTGCAGAGGATCTTGGAGAATGCATCCAAGATTTTGCGATAGCCATGGCAGAGCTTGTGGGTGTCGATGAGGTTGAGAGGGATGGAGTTCCATAGGGGGCGCTACCGCCGGGAAAGGACGGTTGTTCGCGCCCCATATTTGATTGGGAGGAGGGAGATGATGACTGTTAACATATCATCGGGGAAGCTGCTGATGAAATCTAGGCCTGCTGGAGTTGCTTGCGGTTCTAGCTTGCCCTACCTCCGCTTGTTGGTAGCCCCATTTTCCACCTCCGGAGTCTCCTTGTCAGCGGCGCTTTCTGATAGAAATGGGAGTGCAGGGAATATTTAGTTAAAACAGGGAAATAGAAAAGTGTATTGGTAACTAGAAGTTATTAGGTAGGAATATAGTAAGAAAAGGGAATAACAGTTGGTTGCTTAAATACTACACAGTTCATGTGATATTGCTAGGTAAGTCAACATGTAGATAGTTGAAAAGAAAACTTACTTTGAACAAAGTCTGCACGGATGATGGGGAAGTTAGCATATATCTCATGACCAGGCCCTTTTATGTGCAGTGCAATTCTAGTGCCAGCTTTCAGTTCATAAAACTTAGAAATTTCTTTCCAAAAGCCAGTGCCAAAATAGGAGTCACAACGTTCATCAAGTCTTACAGTAGCAACGATTGTAAATCAATGGTTTGTGTGCAGTATGACATCCCTGCAGTCTTGATTTATGTAAAGGGAAAGATTGTGCACTACAGATTTTGTTGCATAGCAAGGGTCTGCTGCAGAAAATGGTAGGATTGTTAAACAAAATATGGTAACATGCAAATATGGGCCCAAGTTGAAAGAGTTGTACAGGAGTCAAAATTGAAGGAAAAAAAATCTATAATTAAACAAATAGGGTAAACATCATGTCATGAAATATGAGAGTAATCGAAAGAACAATACATCATTAATTTGCCTAATATAGAAAGAAGAGGGGAAAAATCCCCTTTGACGTATATGGTGCATGTGGCACCTTTTATCCAAATGCAGTAATATTTAGAATATGTTTAGGAAAGTAGGACATGCCACCCGATTTAGGGTGAGGTTGAACATACCGCGCGTCTCCTCAAGTCATCTGGTATGGTGAGATGGAATGTTGGGCGGAGGCTTCAAGGTCTTGATGTTTCCGCGCACTGTACACCCTATGAACAGAAGAAAACCCTCAATTCAGCTCGAATAAAAATGAATTCACGACGATTTCGGCCGGGTGATTAAAGGAGGCAGATGAACTGGGATAAGAGATGAGATAATATCTCATTAAATTAGTTACCTTGTTGTCCATGAGAAATAACCCTCAGTATGGTATATTCCCCAACCGAGCGGAGCTAGGTCGACCGCGAGCAGCATCGAGAAAGTCGATGGCGATAGGCGGAAGCAAGAAGAAGTGGCGAAATGCGGTGGGCTTTGCCGGAAGCCTGGCGGCGGCGGCAGGCGTCGAGCTAAGTGGTTACCGCCGCGATAGGCGGTGCCATGTATAGACGCGGAGGAGCTTGTGCAGGTGTGAATGAGGAACGGAGGGTGTGGCGGGTGGGGTGAGGGTTTCTATGATGTGGGGATGGTGAGGGTTTTATTTTTTTTGTTTTTTGAATTGGGTGGTGAGGGTTTTCTATCCCACAAAGAATTTTGGAGGCGACGGTTTCCTAGAGCCAACCGTGTGTGATTGACACAACAGGCAAAATGAAAGTCATTGCACACGGTTCCAATTCTGGGAACCGTGTGTGATTGACGTATTACCTCCGTCCTGGTTTATTGGTCCCCTTTGTATTTTTTACCAAATTTTGACCAAATATTTAACTAAGAAATGTTTATGCATGTCACCAAAAATTATATCATTGAACACTATGCTCAAATACCCATCCAATGATATAATTTTTGCTGACCTGCCTAACATTTGGTTAGTTATACCTTTGGTCAAAATTTAACACAAATTACAAAGGGGACCAATAAACCAAGACGGAGGTAGATTCCATCAACCAAACTGATTGCATCCATATCCCACGGTTAGACAAAAGTAAACACAGATTAAACATACTCAGACATAGATAATAAGCGTACATGTACACAAGCATAGTTCAACCATAAGTACATCGTTCAACCGTCATTAAGCATACTCAAGCGTACATAGTTTGATCTCACATCTCATCTCACATGCCAACATGATCCTGAAGCTTATGCAGGTACTCGGCGTACGCGTCGTGCGCCACCCTGCGAGAATACTTCTGCTTGAAGGAGCCAACGGCCCATCCTCTTGCATGCGCCAGAACACGTAGATACCCGGCATGAAGCTTGTGGTTGCAAAATGGGCATCGATGCAAGCCGTTCCAGGTCCTAATACGCCTGTTATGCTTTCTCGCATAAAGCTCCCTCGGGATTTGCCTCTCGTACCTCCTCTTGCCATCTTCATCCTCACTGTCCACATCGTCAGACAACACCTATACAAATAGTAAAAAAAATTGGCATCAAATCAATGTTTACATGCCATGAAGTAGGATTAGGAATTTATGGCTATTTATTTATACATATCCAGATATTATGGTTCGATTTTTAAGCACAGTCGTCTATGTACAGACAAATCTTGAAGAAAATAATGGCACAAACATATGTAGGTCATTCAAAATCAATTGTCAAGTCCTGGCTAGGAATTATTAGCACGAACACTAACCCTAGTCGGATTACTAGCAGAAATCATTTGCACATATGAAACAACTAATCACTTATCACTTGTACCATTCAAACAATCAATACACTACACGGATCTAATGAAACTTACTCAGATTTCATGGATTGGGAGAACATAACCATAGGATTTCTATTACAAAAAGGGGGAGGCAGGAGTAACCAGAGAAACCCTATGATCTATTTGACACATAAATGGGTATAGATGTCTAACCAGCTGTCCGTCATTGTCGGAGTCATCGCCAGAGTTAGTGTGGAACTCCGCCTCTGGATGTGGAAGCTCGACGCCGTTGACAATGTCAGGGTGCAGCGATAACTCACCGGCGGTGACGGCAACCTCTATCTCCATCTCCACGCTATGCTCCGGTGCTTTAGCAGCCCTGGCGTTTACACTCTCTTTGATGGGGCGCTTCGGCGGCATCCTCATACATTGACGGCTTTGAGTACTGAGAGTGGCGTCGAGGATGCAAGTGGAGAGAGAGGATTGTGTATGTGGCGAGGATGGGGGTGAGGCCGCTCGGGCGCACCATTAATATGGAGTAGTGGGAGTTGTGGGAGAGAGGCGGGCAGCGGTCAAACCGATGGCTCGCCTCCTGGTGTAACATCCAAAATTCTAAATTTTGGAATGTTATACTAAACAAATTATTATGATTGTTTGTTTGATTGTTGTGTGAAATTGAGTGGAATTTTAAATTTATTTTTGAAATTTGCATGAGAGGGAATGAAAGGACTTTCCCAGACTTTCACCTTTGCATTTTGATCTCCCTGAATTCAAATTCATTTCATCACCAAAACCCTAGAGTGAAGAAAACATGACTTCTTCCATTTAAAGAAAACAAAAGGGGTTTGAAAATGATTTGAATTCCATTTGAAACATTTCTAATTTAGAAACTTTAAGCAACTCAATGAGTTCATAAAATGACTTCTTCAAATTTGAAGAAAGAGAGTGGGAGTTTCAAAGAAATAATTTGGAAGTCACGTTGAGGTTATTTGAAACTCATTTTTTCCATTTGAAGTTGTTTGAAATTCCAAATTCAAATCCAATTGGGAGTTATTTGGGTTTATATTCAAATTATTCTTTTCCCTTCAATAAGGGTAAAATGATTCCCTTCAATAGAAAATTAGGAGAAGATAAATTTGAAATCATTTTGCTATTTTAAAAATGATTCTTATTGATTTTAAATGCAACAGTAGCACTATTTGACTTTTATGAATTTTTTTGGAATTTAGTTGAACTTGAAAAATAGTTCATCTTATGCAGGGTATTTTTCTGAACATTTTGGTATATAATATGTCTATGTAATTTTTTTTACTTATTCTCCTCTGTTGAAGTTTTTCTTTGTGTAAAAAAACCAAACACGCGCTGCTTGGACCGAAACCGCGTTCAGCCCAGGAGCGCAGCACACCAGCCAACCGATGGCCGAATTCAACCCAAGGCCGAGGCCGCCCACACCCGAGCGCCTCGCTCGCCCGCCCTCGTCTTCCTCCCGCTCGCACGCTGCTTCCACTGCCAGGAGGGGCCCGCTCCCCACGCCTTCGTCCCCAACCTCCCACATGGGTAAGCTCGTAGCTCGAGCTCCCGAACCCGCTGACCAGCTTCTTTGCTCGGATATACATTATCCCTCGCTCTCGAGCCCTCTCTTCGCGCCTATAAGAAGCCCTCGACCCCCTCTCTCCGTCCTGCCAATCCGTTCGTCCCCACGCCCCTCGCATCACTCGCCATAGCCACTTGGATCTCGCCGGAGCCGCGCTATTTCACCGGAGGAGTTCGTCACCCGTGAGCCACCCCGGCCTCCACCGCCTACTTCTTTTGTTGCCCGAGTCCACGCGCATCAAATTGACACCTCCTTCGGCCCTTTAGGTCGCCGGAGCCGCCGCTCTGCCGCTCCAGCGTCCCGTGCCCCGTCGGAGCACCGGACGCTGCCGCCTCCCTCCGCTCATCGTCGCCCCCCGTCGACCCCACCAGCACGCCGCCCATGCCTCGCCCGACCTACCCGACACCTCCGCCGCCGCGAAAACCCACCGTATCCGCCGCCCCTCCTCCGGCGACGCCGCATCGTCATCGTCATGGTAAGCGAGCTGCTCTCCTTGTTCGTTTAGTTTTTATTTTATTTATAGTATTAGATCGGTTAACCTGGTTTTAGTTAAACCCTAGGGTTTTGATTAAAACCGATTGTTGTTTTTTTAGTTAGCCACCGCACAATGTTTTTCTTAGTTAGCGGCCGTTCACCGTATAAGTCCCGCAGTGGACAATTCCAGCCTATAGAAGTCTGCCACGTGGCCAGGGGCCTGCTTGTAGTTATTTCATTTTCTGTTTAGTCCCTGAGTTTTACAAATTAGTCCCTGAACTTCGGATAGCCGTATCTTTTCAACCGTAGATCCAAACTTGATGAAACCGGCGGCAAATTGTTCATCATGATTAGATCTATCCAGTGGTATCATATTTGTAAAACTTTTGTCAGATTCAAATTTGAAATTTATTCAGATTTGAATTTGAACTTCAATTGGCCATATCTTCTAAACCGTAGCTCTGATTAAGTTGATTATTTTTGCACTTTGTCACCATAGCCAAACTCTATCACCTAGACCTTTCTCAAAATATTTTCACACACTGAGGATCTGTCCATAGTACTTTTACTCGTTTTCCTTGTATGCACTATGCTTCACATCACAAATTCTAAACCCCATGCCTATGTTGTGTAGCACCTAGAATATTTTGTGATAGTTAAGTGTGTTGTATGTTCATTTGGTTTTTTGTGACTTTTTGCTTTGCATGTTCTTCGTCGTTCTCTGAAATGATTGCTTATGTGAGTGCAATGTTTGAATTTATAGTTTTTCATCGGAGAGTGACGAATAGTTCTATTAAGTAAAATTCTGAGAGCGATATAATCTTCACTATTACCAGGCAAGTTCACATTTGACCATTCTTCCAATTACCTATGTTTTATTTATGCACTTAGTCCTTCGCGGTAGGATTGCATGGTAGCAATCTTATGCCGGATGGCTATGATTTTACCTAGTAGTTCATTTGAGCTACGTCTGAACTATACAACCTTGTCACCACAGTGTAAGTTTATTTCTGCCTCGCTAATGTAGACGTGGATTGGGAAGTGTTCATGGCGCGCCTTGTGTGACAAAGTAGTAATCAGGACCAAAACTTAAATGAACTACCTGGTCAGAAACTTGGTTTGAATGGTGGCGAAGTACAGTGGGGCAAGCATGGGAAATCCATGGTGGTGCACCACTCGTAGTCCGTCTGCCCAAGCTCAAAGGGATCAAACGTATTTTCAAGTCTAGAAGCTTACGTGTGCAGCCACAAGCCAATATGGGCTCTGGCTTAGTTGAGTAGATAGTATGACCTCTTCCGCGATAGGCTATCAGATGTAGAATGAGTAGGTGTACCGGCCTATCCGTGGGTTAAGGGGGAATACTTTCAAAAGACTATGTCTCGGTCACGCTGTTCTCAAACGCCAAGTAGTGCGAGAACTTCAAGGGAGGCGATCGAGTCTTGGGGGAAAAGTGGGCAAACCTCTGTTGAGTGTTAAAACCTAATCGATTAGCCATGTCCCCGGTTACGGACAACTTGAGCATCTAGTAGTGGAAATGTCGGGAGATCTCATTGTCGGTGTCAAAACCGGCGGTTCTTGGGTAGGGGGTCCCGAACTATGCGTCTAAGGTCGATGGTAACAGGAGACAGGGGACACGATGTTTTACCTAGGTTCGGGCCCTCTCTATGGAGGTAATGCCCTACGTCCTGCTTGATTGATCTTGATAAATATGAGTATTACAAGAGTTGATCTACCATGAGATCGTAATGGCTAAACCCTAGAGGTCTAGCTTGTATGGCTATGATAATGTGCCTCCTCCGGACTAAGTCCTCCGGTTTATATAGACACTGGGAGGATCTAGGGTTAGACAAGGTCGGTTACAAAGAAAGGAATCCACATATTTGGTCGCCAAGCTTGCCTTCCACGCCAAGGAGAATCCTATCCAGATACGGGGGCAATCTTCGGTCTTTGTATCTTCACAGCCCATCAGTCCGGCCCATGGCTAACATGCCGGACGCCCGAGGACGCCTTAGTCCGGGACTCCCTCAATAGATGTAGCGACCCGACCTCAGACGGTCAAGTCTCTCTGCTTAAGTGTCATCCCTAGATCGGTATGCTGACACACACAGTACTCGAGGATTTATAACATTGGTAAATCACATGTATAAAGTAACGTAAATACTATTACCTCAATCCAAATAGCCGAAGTAACAACATGGTTGTGGATTCCCATCAACACCAATGGCAAAGTTGAGTGTAGAAATCGTAACCATAACGTATCACTTACTCGTCGTAAGAAGTCCTGCAACATGAGACGTTGCAGCCACAAAGGGTCAGTACATTGAATGTACTGGCAAATTCACACCATAGGATAATGATGAATAATAGCTATCACTACATGCATATATGGCTGGTGGAAAAGCTCTATGGTTATCATGTTTTTGCGAAAAGCCAATTTTTCCCTACTGCAAAGGAATATATTTTATTGAACTACAAAGTTTGTTAAAATAATATTTAGAAGGTTCCTCCAACTCATTAACCCCATCAAATTAATTAAATAAAGTGTTGAGATCAACATGATAATTCAAAAACCAAAGACTCAAGGCGTCCATAACCGGGGACACGGCAAACCATGATTAGTTTGTACACTCTATAGAGATTTGGATACTTTTCCCCACAAGACTCGATCTCCTCCATTGGATTTCTTGCACCACATGATGTTTGAGAAACGGATGACTGAGACACAGTCTTTCAGAAGCATTAACTCTTTACTCTGGGCAGACCGGTACATCTGCTAGTCCACCTCTTCAAGAGCTCACACAACTTACTCAACTATGCGAGAGCCCATAAAGGCTTGTGGCTGCACACGGAAGTTTCTAGCATGAATAATCTTCTGATCGCTTTGAGCCTGGGTGGCATTCCATAGGGTGATCACACGGGTCCTCCAGGATCCCCTTGGGCAAGCACTGGGTTCTCCAGGTGCCCGGGCAAACCACTGGGTGCTCTAGGGTGCCCCTACCATTCCACCCAGATGTGTATTAAAGTAGCCACCTTAAGTTAACCCTTAATGATAACTCTCACATCTATCATGAATACACTCAACCAATCCACGTCTACGAGCATAGCATAGCAGTAAGCATAACATAGTAACTCCCAGGGTTAAATGCAAGACAATAGGTTCCTACCTCATCAACTACTTCCCAATACCCACATGTTATCAAGTTCTAACCATGTAGTATTCGAGGGTTGAAACTAATGCAAAAAATTGGGTAATGAAAAGTATGATCAAAGTGTGAACTTGCCTTGTACTGTTGATGAAGATGATTCACACTCATAACTCCTGATAGTTCTACTCGTCACACTACGTTCAATTTATCGTGAGCAAGCAATAGTAACCACACATAAGCAATCACTCAAAAGATCGGGAAGAACGAAGAAGACAGTTCGGAAAACATCAAAACCAAGCAAATAACTCTTGAAACATAAAACAATTTCTAACATACCAAAATTATGTGAATTTGGCCTTATCAGAAAGTTTCGGCCAAGAGCTTCGATTTGTAAAAAGAATCAATTAAATCGGAGCTATAAAACTCAAGTTATGATCAAAAGAAGTTTGAATATGAATCTAAACAAATTTCGAAATTTGAAATTTTCAAAAAGTTGATGTGACAGGTTCACTGGATAGGTGAAAACAAAACAAAACTATAGGCGCTGGTTTCATCTAATTTGGATGAATGAGTAAAAAGTTATGGCTATTTGAAAAATCAGGGCCAAGTTGTTTTACGGAAGAAAAAGAGCTACGGCTAAAAGAATTTTAGGTCTAATGTATAAATACATAGACAAATGGGTAATCTAATTATACTACCGTACTAGAAGTAATAAGCTATGGGAGTATAAAAAATATGAAGAAAGATACCTTTATAAGATAGAGAAAAAGTCGACTTCGGAGAGAGGAGACAATTTCCAGAAGTCCCGCCGAAGAAGAGAAAAATATTTTTCTTTAATGAATCTAGTTAAACCAAAATATTGATTTAACCCGAATCGGATGATTTTTGGAGGCTCCATTGGTCTATATTTATAGGTGGAAAATAGGTTTAGGGATCAAAGGCTGGCAATGTGGGGCTAAATATAGACAAAAATAAAGAAATAGAGAAGAAAAAGGCTAAACGCCTCGCACGGGCCTAAAGGCCTCGGCCGACCGCGCGCCGTAGTTTAAAAAAAACAAAATTCAGCCTAAGTAAATAAATGAAAAGGCTGGCTGGGCCTGGCCCATTTATTGAAAAAAAAGATGAGGAGCCCGCTGCCACTATGCTACGCGTGTGGGCGATAAATAATTATGGGCTGCACGTACAGTTTTTTTAAAATAGAACAGAAGGAAAACCGAATAACGAAAATAAAATAAAATTTTATATAGGCATATTATATATCAAAATTTTCAGAAAAAGATTTTCTACAACGTGGAATTTTTTTCAAGTCATATAAAGTCGAGAAAAATTCAAATAATTCAAAGAGTGCTACTGCCCTACTAAAATCCAATAAAAATCATTTTAAAAATATGAAAATGATTTCAAATTTATTTGTCTCCAATTTTCTATTGTAGGGAATAATGTTACCCTATTTTCCATATATTTTTATTTTGGAGAATTTTTTTTGAATAAAACCCAAATAACTACAAATTGAAAATAATTTCAAAAGGACTTTGAAATTGATCCTTTTTAAACATCCAACTCATATTTCATATGTTTTAAAGAAGTCATTTTATCTTCACTCATGATAATCATTGAGTTGCTTAAAGTTTCTGAATTGGAAAATATTTCCAAGTAAAATTGAAATCTTTTCAAAACCCTTTTCATTTAAATAAATGGAAGAAATCATGTCATCTTCTCTCAAGGGTTCTGTATTTGAAAAGTATTTGAATTCACGGAGATCATAAAAGAAAATGAAAGTTTGGGAAAGTCCTTTTATTCCCTCTGATTTAACTTTCAAAAAGTTTTGAATTGCACTCACTTTCAGTCAATCAATCACACAACAATCAAACAATCGATCAAATCTATTTATTTAATATAACATTCCAAAATTTAGAATTTTGGGACATTACAGTAGCCCCTGAACCTGGCTTCAATGATAAGGTATCCGTCGCGCAGATCTGTCTTCGGCATTGCAAGGCGGGTTCCTCCTTCCGAACTCCAAGATAATCTTTGGACGTATTGAATGTGTCCGGACTTGTAACACACACACCACACACAACTGCAAAGAGAATATAATATTCCATGAGTCTAATCTGCTAACATCTTTTTAAACGTGACATCATGCTCGCCCGTTTTTCGGACCGTTCCCTGTCCTGTCGTTCCATGTTTCGAGGCGCGATTTCTATTGGCACATTCTGTCGAAGCAGATATCGTGTCCCCTTATTGCGGGATTCTCATTAATACGAGCGCGGGTAACCCAACCATTCCGTTGGAAAGATTCCTTAGGAATAGGTAGGCTTTCAGGCTTAGGAGGAGGCATTTAATCCCCGCTGCCTTTATAAAGGAACCAAGGGCCGTCTTTTTTACGCCAAACTTCTCCTCAGCCTCTACATCCTCGAGTTCTAGCACCCAAGGTTCGACTTCATTGCTTCAGGCTTCCCCATTATGTCCGGACCCAACCCTAAGGCCAATGGGCGGCTTCCTCCGTTATAGAGGAGGATATTGCGAAGCTTTGAGCGGCCAGATACCTGACCGCGAAGATCCACCACAGGCTTCCTGCTCAAGGGCAGGTTATCCCGACTCCTAGATCTAGCAAGAGGGTCGTATTCATCTCACACTTCCTTCGAGGGCTAGGGCTCGCTCTTCACCCCTTCGTTTGGGGGCTAATATTCTATTATGAACTAGATTTTCATGATCTAGCCCCAGAGTCTTTCCTCCATGTCTTGGCGTTCATCATTACGTGCGAGGACTTCCTCTGAATCCCCCCACACTTCGGCTTATGGCTCAAGACCTTCAGTGTGAAACCAAAGGTAGTCGACGGGGAATAGGTGGAGTGCGACGGTGCTGTAGTCAACCAGCTCACCAACACTCCTTGGCCGAAAGGCTCTTTTCCCGAAACTTCCAATCAATGGCAGCGAGAGTGGTTTTACGTTACGGAGTCCCGCAGCACCAAGTGGGTAGCTGCACCCACGTTTCGCCTTGACCCACCTTTACAACTTGCATCGTGGGCCAACAAGGGGTTGGATTGGGGATCAGTTGATGAAGTGCGGACTTTAAAAGCCGCATCTGAACCCTCCTCGAGAGGGACATCGATCTTGTCAGCGTGATTCAAGTAATGCTGATTCGCCGAATCCTACCATGCCATTGTAGGCCTCTCTGTATGTGGGAGTTCAATCTAGAAGGACCACGAACCCTCCAACACTTCTTCGGCATTATGCACAAAGGGATGTGGAAGTTGTTTTTCGGAAAACGAAAACATTGGCCGGACACTACTGAGGAGACAGGCCTCAATTGCAACCGTCCGGATTCCCCGGTAAGCACTTGACTTTCGAACACCCTTTTTTTAAGTATGCCGTAATACATTACTGAGCAAACTATCTCCTTCCAGGGCTGGATAAAGAAAGTGAAGCTGATTAGGTGTCCGGCCCCCGTTCCCGAAGGTTCAGCGGATCCTGTATTAACAAGGATGCTAGCCCCGACAAGATGGCCCCCATCCCGAAGGTGTTTCAGACATTGTGTCCGAAGGAATCAAGATTCCATCATCCGAAGACAGAAATGAAGGGGGAGTCAACATCTCTTCCCCCCATGGAAGAAAAGGGTCGCCTCCGAAGATTGGGAAGAAAAGGCTCCTAAGTGAGGCAAGATGCCTTCGTCGGGTGGCTCGGGCTTGGAGAACAACGTCATCGCGAAGTCCCCTGACGATGACAAGCCTCAGGCCAAATCGTAAGTGAACAAGGGTGTTTTAAACACGTCCCGTCCCTTTCTTGTAATGTCTAGAATATATGTTTTTTGCAGTTCGGCACGCAGTCTTCTTCAACAATCCTCTTCCTCGGGGAATCTTCTCCCGGAGATGATGGAAAGCGAGACGCCTCCACCAATCTCCTCGCCCAACAGGGCGAACGACTTCGAGGTGTCATCGCGGAGGGTCTCTCCCGATCAACAAGTGGTGTGAGGGATGATGAAGACACAACCCGAAGGTGATACTTCGGTGGCCCAGGGTCCGTGGACCAACAATAAAGGCCCCGAACATTCCAGTCTACAGCCGGATATGAATAAACGGATCCCTTCAAAGGGAGGCCATACTCCTACAGCAGCCTACGAAGACCCAGAGGCGCCGGATATATTGACGAACATGCTGTGACAGGCGTCCGTCTCAGAGGAACATCGTACCTTGATGGGCACGGTGGTCGAAAAGGTCCTGTCCATGAAAAGCAGATTGAATGAGGCCTTCATGGGCCTACTAAGAGGCTTCGAGGTTTGTATCGTAATATGTTCGATTTTGTTTTATTCAAGAATACACCTGTCTATAGATAGTAGCCCCTGAGACTCTAATTGGCTTCCCAAGGGAAGCGATCAGAGGATCAAAAGATATGCCGAGGAAGTAGTATGATTAATTGGAACACAGGCTGTGACCTCCCCGGAAACTGTCTGGACTGTAGAGGTTGCGGATTTTCAACACAAGATTGATGGGGCAGATACTGATATCGCGCTTATCAACATGCGTCTTGACGAGTCGCAAGGTACGTATTCAGAGCAATCCTTACATATACGTGTTTGTAATATAAGCGTGACACTGAAAGTTGCATACTAGAATATGCATGGCTGCAGATGGTGCCACCACCATTGAGATTCTTCGGGCGGAGCTGGCCTGGGCCAAGGAGCAGGCCCGGTTTAGTAATGCGGCTGCCGAAAAGGCATCGACCGAGTTAAAGGCCGAACAAGCTGCTCGGCACCAAGACGAGGAGAAATATCCTTGATGGCCCTTGAACTGAAAAATGCTACCAGCCGCTATGAATTCCTAGAGAAGGAGAATAAAGCCAAAGCGGCTGAGCTTGACAAGGCCTTGTGAGAGGCGAAAGAAGCGCGGTCCGAATCTAGAGCGGCTTGTGAGGAGATCCGGCAAGCTGGGGAGATTGCAGCTGGTAAGCCATTTTTATTACAGACTAAGTTCGGAGATCCGAATTATGCTCAGCTTAACCAAGTGTGGAGTTCTCCAGACGTGTTTTTGGACCTGCCAAAGAGTTCATCCGATGTGGCACAGTTTTACCAAGCGCAAGAGGGATATGCAATGGAGAAGCTTTTCTAGTCACAGTTTGGCGAATCAAAACACCCTCTTTTGCTGAATGAATAGATGTCCCAATGGGCCGAGCGTCACAGGATGTCCGGCGCTACCATGAAGAACGTCATACTTCAGTTGTGGCCGACTGGGCCGATTCCAAATAGCTACTTCGGCTTGATGCGGCGGCTTGCTGATGCGGTGCCACGTATCGACGCTGTGAAGCGGTCGGCGTGCATTGAAGGTGCACGGATGGCCTTTGCCTGAGTCAAGACATACTGGGGGAAGATGAAGGCCATCGATGTTGCAGCGCAGGGTCCACCCAAGGGCAAGGACCATCACAAACCAGAACATTACTTTGAGGACGTCTTAGAGGCTGCCCGCTTGATAGAGGGTCAATGTTCGAAAGGCATAATATTCGAGTGAACTCTTTACGAATTATAAAAGACAATTGTTATAATCAGTCTATATTTTGATTTTTCCTAAAGGCTTTTGTTCCTCCTGTGTGGCCGTTTGTATATGAACTGAAAGTTTTCCAGTCGTCGGCTCCAGCCCCCTCGTAGGAAGTACGGGGGTGTTCGAAAAAGCATCTGATCACTCTTGACCCAACGTCTTGGTCCGTGAAGGAGGTGTCAATGCGGCGAACTAGGCAACCAGACTATAGGGCGTTAACACTTTCACTTAGCCATAGGAATTTTGTGGTGGGTCTATGACATAGCTCCTGGTATGTATGCGGCTTGTTCATACGACGCGTTTACATATTTGACCGGAAAGAGGTCCTTCGTGTGACACGGAGGGAATCGCGAAAGATTTCGATAAGTCATCGAGTGGTTGACCAGCTCTCGCTGCATCATGACAGTCAGTTTTCGGCTTTCTCTATTGAGGTGCTTAACCAGGTAAACCGGAAGCACAATCGCAGTAGTTCTCCCTTTACTACCCTCGCTGATAGAGCGGAACGTAGGATAGCAATCACAGGATCCGGGCAACCCAACTATTGACCCAAGACATGATTCGGAGCTGATTCATATAAGGCCAAACTCGGTCCTTTTAGAAAAGAATGGATTATTTTAGAAAAGTACGCTATAGAGCTGTTTGGACTTGTCGACAACTCGGTTGTTCCCATACCGAGCCCCTGGCAAGTTATGCCGAGGTGTACGTTTGAGACAACCATAGGGACCAAACTCGGTCCTTTTAGAAAAGAATGGATTATTTTTACTAGGATCTGAGTGATGTGCCAATCGTGTATATAGATAACAAAGCCTCAACCCCGGCTATTTGATATGCCAGGGGTCGAAGGCGGAGGAAAAAGGCACTTTACAGGCTCAAAATAGAGAGTGCGGTCTACAAAAAGTTATTTTGGACCTCCTATCGCACGTTTGCGCCGCCTGTCCTCGGAGAAGGGACTCCTTGATGGAAATAGCCCTTGGGTGATTGTACGAACCCGAACTTCAAAGAGTCCAAGGCCAGCCATTGAGCCACCTGTGGAGGGAAACAAGAAAAAGGAAGAAGAAATAAAAAATAGTTAGAAAAAAGAGAAGGTTATGGGAGTGCTTTCAGGTCCGTCCGTATTGTGCTTTTGCCAGTGCCCAGGGTATTTTAAGTGCGTAGTTATGTATGCCCATTACAGATTGTCCGGGTATATGCTGTGGATGGCAGAAGCCGAACTGCTATTCCTGTATGGGATTTGAACGGTCATGTTGAATGGAGACCGGTGGCTTAATGGCCGACGAGGTATGCAATTTAATGCCCCCGCTGTGTAGTTCGGCCGAGATAGCCGTACCGTGATCCTCTGCATGGAGAGAGCACTCCATGCGTTCCCCTGTAGGGGACTGTGTCATGTGTACCATGTTCATTGTCTTTACTTTGGGGGGAAACTGCTTCCGACCCCCGGTGTTTGGTTGGCGAGTTTCGTTGTCGTCGCCGTCGCCGGGCGGCTTCTTCCCCTTGTATTCGGTGTTTAACTTGCTGGCCTGTTTGAAGACCCAGCAACTTCTATTGGTGTGGTTAGCTGCTTTATTGGGGTGGCCATGAATCTGGTAGGGCCTATCCAATATCTTATCCAAATTGGATAGTCCGTCTCTGTTTGCCTGGAATGGCTTCTTCCGTTGACCGGGTTTGGGGCCGCTGAATCCGGCGTTGACCGTCCCATTACTATTGCCACGTTTGTGCTTATTGCGTCGTGGTTTCCCGTTGCCGTCTCAAACTTCAGAAGTGCCCGGGTCACTGGCGTTATTGCTTCTATGAGCGAGCCAACTGTCTTCTCCCGTGCAAAAGCGGGTCATCAGAGCGGTAAGGGATGACATGGATTTTGGTTTTTCCTAACTGAGGTGGCGGGCGAGCCACTCGTCCCGAGCACTGTGTTTAAAGGCCGCTAGGGCTTCCGCGTCCGGACAGTCTATGATTTGGTTCTTTTTAACTAAGAAACTAGTCCAGAGCTTCCTGGCTGACTCTCCTGGCTGCTGGATGATGTGACTTAAGTCATCAGCGTCTGGTGGCCGGATATATGTACCTTGGAAGTTGTCGCGGAAGGCGTCTTCCAGATCTTCCCAGCTGCCAATAGAGTTTTCAGGCAGACTGTTTAACCAGTACCTTGCTGGTCCTTTGAGTTTTAGTGGGAGGTATTTGATGGCATGAAGGTCGTCTCCTCGAGCCATATGAATATGGAGAAGAAAATCCTCGATCCATACCGTGGGATCAGTTGTTCCATCATATGATTCGATATTCATGGGTTTAAACCCTGCTGGGAATTCATGCTCCATTACTTCGTCAGTGAAGCAGAGTGGGTGTGCAGCGCCTCTATATTGGGCCACGTCGCAACGTAGCTTAGATGGAGTCCGTCTGCGGTTTTTGACCGAGGCGTGACTAGACTTGTCCCGTCCGAATAGGTAGCCGACGTTGCGTGTCAAGGAACGTCCTCGCGATCCGTAGATCGATCTGGTATGTCTTGCTCTATTGTCCAGGTCCTGCCGAGGGTCGTATGTATCACCCCGAGCTGTTTTATCTCTATTTTTTCTTTGGGGTGAGGCGGACTGCTGTTCGGCTTGAGCTGTCGCTTTATCCCGACTTCATGGTGGTCGGTTAGTTGGATTGTCCCGACCGCGTGGTACAGGCTCCGGCGCTTCCTTATCGAACTGAGGTAGCAACCTGTGTTGCGGGTAGCCATTGGTTGTGCGCCTGGGGCCGTATTCTTCGGCCACTAGGATATCTGTCCATCTATCATTGAGCAAGTCTTGGTTAGATTGAAGCTGGTGCTGTTTCTTTTTCAGGCTCCTTGCTGTGGCTAATAGCCGGCGTTTAAAGCACTCCTGCTTGAGAGGTTCCTCAGGAACAATGAAATCCTCGCTGCCGAGGCTCTCCTCATCCTCGGAGAGCGGAAGATAATTACTGTCCTCTGAGTCTTCGTGTATGGCCTGTTTGTCAAGGCTATCATGTCCGTCCTCCTGTTCATCTTGTTCGGATGTTGCCCCAACAGGGGCTTCATTGTCTTCGGCATCGTCCGGGGTGTTGTTTTCTCTGGTGCCGGTATTGCTGTCTTTTGCGCGATGTGACTTAGTGTGGCGCCGCTAACGCTGGCGCCTGGGCTGTGTCTCCGGGGGTTTATCCTCAACTAGATCTTCTTTGTCATCGTCGTTAGTTTCTTTAGGTGTATCCACCATATGTACGTCGTATGAAGAAGTGACCATCCAACGTCCAGTAAATGGCGGGTTTTGGCCCTGCTCCTCATCGGCATCGTCGTCTATACCATCGAAGTCTTCAGAGCCGTAATTGAACATGTCGGTTAAGTCCTCGACAGTGGCTATGGAGTGGGTGGCGGGTGGGGAACAAGATTCTCCATCATTAGCCCCTAGTTCGAACCGAACATAGTTCGGTTGTGAGTCCCCCGCCAAGGATAGGTTCTTTAATGAGTTTAGCACATCACCCAAAGGAGAGTGCTGGAAGATGTCTGCGGTGCTGAATTCAAAGATCAATAAACGATCAAGTTTGGCATTCACGGGCTCACATGGTTCGAACTTATGACCGGAGATGAGTCCGAAGCTCCGGTGGCACAGGTATCGTGTGATATTAAGTCTATGTGCGGCTCCAACACCGGGGAATCTGTGGCCTCTGTGGCAGGGTTGAGCCTCCCGTCCTTGGATAGCACAGTCTGCTCTGGATCTAAGGCCAGAGCAGTTACAGGAGTTGTCTCCTGGATGCAGTCCGATGACAGATTTAGGTCATGTCTCTTGGGGTGACCAGGAGTGGTATCCGCGGTCTCGAATCCGGCGAAGATCAAGTCTCCACGGATGTCCGCAACGTAGTTCAAGCTCCCGAATCTGACCTGGTGGCCAGGGGCATAGCTTTCGATCTACTCCAGATGGCCAAACGAATTGGCCCATAGTGCGAAGAAGCCGAACACAAAGATTTGTCTCGGGAGGAAAGTTTCTCCTTGGACATCGTCATTATTGATGGTTGAAGGGGCCATCAAACCTTTTGTCGACAACACAGTGGAACTCTATATGAAAGCACCAATGTAGGTGTCAGAACCAACGGATCTCGGGTAGGGGGTCCCGAACTGTGCATTTAAGGTCGATGGTAACAGGAGACAGGGGACACGATGTTTTACCCAGGTTCAGATCCTCTCTATGGAGGTAATACCCTACGTCCTGCTTGATTGATCTTGATGAATATGAGTATTACAAGAGTTGATCTACCACGAGATCATAATGGCTAAACCCTAGAGGTCTAGCTTGTATGGCTATGATAATGTGCTTCCTCCGGACTAAGTCCTCCGGTTTATATAGACACCGGGAGGATCTAGGGTTACACAAGGTCGGTTACAAAGAAAGGAATCCACATATTTGGTCGCCAAGCTTGCCTTCCACGCCAAGGAGAGTCCTATCCGGATATGGGTGCAGTCTTTGGTCTTTGTATCTTCACAGCCCATCAGTCCGGCCCATGGCTAACAGGCCAGACGCCCGAGGACCCCTTAGTCTAGGACTCCCTCACTCATCAGTCTTAATTTAAACAGTTAGGTTTTAAATGAAACTTTGGGAATGGATTGAGTTGGGTTTGCGAACTCATCCTATGCTATACTGTAGTGGTAGATAATATCTTTTATTCTAGGAAAAACTAGCTTTATGCAAAAACAAAACTTAGAGCTTTCCACCAGCCAAATTGCATGTACAAATAGGTTCATTATTCTTATGATGTGATTTGCCAGTACATTCAATGTACTGACCTACAGGGCTGCAATGTCTTATGTTGCAGGAATTTCTACGACGGGTAAGAGTTACGTTGTAGGGTTACGGTCTACAGTCAACTTGCCGTTGGCGTTGATGGGACTCCACACCCGTTTGTTTGTTTCCGCTGAGACTTATGAGGTATATATCAGTTTTATGTTATTTATACAACTGATTGCACTTTGGTATATACATCGATGTACTGTGTGTGCTAGCATACTGATCCAGGGATGGCACGGATACACAGAGGCTTGACCATTTAAGGTCAGGTTGCTACATAGATGGTATCAGAGCACACGTTGACTGTAGGACGTGACCCTAGAAACTGGAAAGCCCTTAGGAAAGGATTTATCTAAAACTTTATTTTCAAAAGATCGTTTACCTCTCTTATTTTCTGAGCTTTATCAAATCTTTCCTTTTGCCTCAAATAGTTAGACAATACCCTTTTCCCTTTGACCACACGGAGGATCAACTGATGAGACCACTCCGACAAGGATAAGATATCGGACAACTAAGGACCACTTCAGAGTAATTAAAGAGGATTTCATCAAGCATTAGAAGAGTTGAAGCTACAACAGTTAAAGACTCGAAGAGTTTGAAGACACTGAAGAATTCAAAGATTTATATGACCTTTAGAAGACCAAACCCTTGTTGTATACTCACGTTAGATGCGATGATTTGTGAGCTATCATATTTTGTGTGTGTTTTCCGACAGCAACAAATAAAACTTATTTTCAAAACTATATTGTTTGTATTGTGTGTATCTATCTCTATCCCTCTTATCTCATCCCAAAACCCTTGGACCTAATAGATGATGAATGAAGATGGACTTGTATTCTCTAGACCGGTCACTCACATGGAGGCAGAGCTATGGATTCAAAACATGGAGAATCACTTCGGGAGCAATTTGGTTGCAAGGAAGTATGAGGTTCAATACGATCTTCAGTACTTTACAAAAAGTGCTGCAACCTGGTGGAAAATGCATCAAGCCATACAAGGATGCAATGGAGAAAAAACTTGGGAGGAATTGAAGAAGACTCTGTTGGGATCCCGTCTTATCTGGAAGCACGGTGATAACCCCAAGAAAAAAACTTGTGCCTGCAAAATATGTGGAGAAATAGGACACACCCATGAAGAACACAAGGATGGATGCCATCATTGTGAAGGAAATCGCCAAGCTAAAGAATGCCCAACAATGTAGGTTACTTGTTTCTTGTGTGGAGGAACTACGCACTACCCTGCCTAGTGTCATATTTATCCCAAGGTACAAGAAATTACCAAGTAGCAGAAGGAAGAAGTGAAAGAAGCCCTCGGGGAAAGTTTAAGAGAACCGGTGATAAAAGAAGATGTCGACGACCCTGATGGTGAAGGCCTAATTAGATTTTACTCCAATGCCTGCTATTCATGTGGAGATGAAGGACATTTTTTGCAGTATTGCATGAAGGAAAGCCAAGAGTATCTGGGAGACTTCCCGATAGAAGAAGTGGAGTTTGATCCACAAGAGATAGAAGAATTGATCAGAACAAAGAAGTTGAGGAAGAGAAAGAGCATGTATCCCCTTAACAACCCAGTTTCTGCAAAGAAGGACCGGAGTCAAATCACTTGTTACAGATGCAAGGATTTAGGTCATTATGCTAGCAAATGCCCAACAAGGAATCCAACAACCCAAGGAGCCAAGATGACCACCAGGAAGCCCCTAGATTTGTCTGAAGTCATTTGTTTACACTGCAAAGGAGTAGGACATTTTGACAGAGAATGTTCAGACCGAGGAAAGCTTGAGCAGAGTAGTTGAGATCTTGATATTGGAATAAAGCATGTAATAAATGTGGAACATACTTTTATTTTCATTGGGGATGTTGAGTTGATTTATGGAATGGGAATTGTAATAGTTCGTGAAGCAATAAAAGTTGGTATGTTTGGAATCTCATATGAGGTGTCATGAGTTGTTTGTTCATTGTGAGTGCCTCTCTCACTATGTCACCCAGACATAAACCTTGAACCCATGGACAAGCTGACCCAAACCTTTCCCAAAAAACAACCACATTTCACCCAAGGAAATACATAAAGTATCCTGAGTACCCCTTCTATCTTATATCTGCAGATGACAACCCTATACGAGTCTTTTCTCATGGGCTCGGAAACGATCATGACCCTAACTAGTGATCAGGATTACCCAAAGATCCCAAGGACATGATGAAGCATATTCATCTTAAAGGAAATGCAGTCTACAAGGGTTATCCTTTCATGGAGAATGGGGTTGAACTTTGGTACGTTGAGGTACACCTCCACCGTGTGATGGGAGTTTGCCCAAATACTATGGGACAATACTTTTTCACTTCTCGAGTACCACGAGCAACATTCTTCGACTCTATTCGTGAAGCTTCTATGGAAGCCATACGTCAGATTGGAGAAATACTTGAAGCAAGACTCTGTCACACTCAAGAATACATGAGAGAGGTGCATGTAGAGATGATGGAGATGAAGCTCATGGCCACCATGATGAAGAAAAAGGTCGATGCTTTCAGGGACCATATTGTACAGTTCCAGTGGGACTTAAGCATCTTCATGGAGGGCAAATGAATAAAGATGGAGAAGTAATGCTTGAACATACCAAACTATGTGGATGGCAGCTTTTGTAATAGATTACTTTTGAAATACGAGTTTCGAGTAGTGGTTAAGGATATAATAAAGGATTTGATATGAAGAGAATATGAACTATGGATGAACCAGTGCATTTTTTGGCGATACTTGCCTGTGTGAAGACTTGACCAATGGAAAAGAAAATGTATTCCATAGTGTGGAGTTTGGAGAAATGAGTTGGAGTTTGGTTTTAGTTCTGATGGTTACCCCCAAGAGTATGAAGGAATGAAGTACTATTGGATTTAAATGAGATGTAATGATGGAATATAGAACAATAGTAGCTCCAAGGATGAGTTAAAGATATACAAGTGTTGAAGTGGGCCCATAACCCAGAGGACCCAGGATTTGATAAGGAAACAAGTACAATCTTGTTGAAGAAAAGAATTCTAGAAGAAGCTGTGATTTCATCAGCAGACGTTTCATAGGAGGTTACGTAAAACAGAGAGTTGTGAAGAAACGATAGAGGTTTTGTTTGGCTTGCAGAACCGATGGTTTTACCCGAACCCAGATCATGGAGAAGAGAAGTTCTGCAATGCTTGTGAGGATGCCCAAGTGTTAGAATACGTGATTCACTATCTGCGTATGTGGTAATGATTCCTGTACGGGATGACTTGGCCCCCATACCGGAGACTTCTATCATGAGCTATCATATGTTGATAGAAAATCAGAGAGCCTTAAAACCCTAGAAGAGTGTCGACAAGACAAGCCAAAAACCTTAGAATGGCAGGACGATGGAAACCCTATATAGGCACCCATTGCCAATCGTAGGTTATAAGGTGAGATTCAACCGGACCCAATTCCTGCAGGAGAACCAGTAATTGTCGACCACCATGAGATTTTTGATAGTTGTTTAGCATTGGCGACAGACCTGTCAGCTAAGAAGCCCCAGTCTCGGAAGGATCCTATTTTGATGCAAGGACTCCAGACTTTGAGGAAACGGCCATGCCCTTACCGGAAGAGCACAATTGGAGTTATCCCGAAGAATATGAGAAGACCGACACCGTCAACCCAAAGGATGGAGTACATGAGTTTTGTTGGAATCGTGATCATGCTTCTAAGGGTGGTAGCACCCCATACCTTGTGTTGATGAATGGATTTTCAAGGAACCCCCCCAAACCTAACCTTCTTTCTAGCCTCTCCGAATCTTGAGGACGAGATTCATTTTAAGGGTAGTAGTTTGTAACATCCCAAAATTCTAAATTTTGGAATGTTATACTAAATAAATTATTATGATTGTTTGTTTGATTTTTGTGTGAAATTGAGTGGAATTTGAAATTTATTTTTGAAAGTTGCATCAGAGGGAATGAAAGGACTTTCCCAGACTTTCACCTTTACATTTTGATCTCCCTCAATTCAAATTCATTTCATCACCAAAACCCTAGAGTGAAGATAACATGACTTCTTCCATTTAAACAAAATAAAAGAGGTTTGAAAATGATTTGAATTCCATTTGAAACATTTCTAATTTAGAAACTTCAAGCAACTCAATGAGTTCATAAAATGACTTCTTCAAATTTGAAGAAAGAGAGTTGGGAGTTTCAAAGAAATAATTTGGAGGTCACTTTGAGGTTATTTGAAACTCATTTTTTCCATTTGAAGTTGTTTGAAATTCCAAATTCAAATCCAATTGGGAGTTATTTGGGTTTATATTCAAATTATACTTTTCCTAAAAATAAATAAACGGAAATAAGGGTAAAATGATTCCCTTCAATAGAAAATTAGGTGAAGATAATTTTGAAATCATTTTGCTATTCTAAAAATGATTTTTTATTGATTTTAAATGCAATAGTAGCACAATTTGACTTTTATGAATTTTTTTGGAATTTAGTTGAACTTGAAAAGTAGTTCATCTTATTGAGGGTATTTTCTGAACATTTTGGTATACAATATGTCTATATAATTTTTTAGTTATTTTCCTCTGTTGAAGTTTTTCTTTCTGTAAAAACAAAAAAAACGCGCTGCCTGGACCGAAATCGCGTTCGGCCCAGGAGCGCAGCACACCAGCCTGTCGATGGCCGAATTCGGCCCAAGGCCCAGGCCGCCCACACCCGAGCGCCTCGCACGCCGCTGCCGCTGCCAGGAGGGGCCCGCTCACCACGCCTTCGTCCCCAACCTCCCGCACGGGATAAGCTCGTAGCTCGAGCTTCCGAACCCGCCGACCGACTTCTTTGCTCGGATAGACATTATCCCTCGCTCCCGAGCCCTCTCTCCGCGCCTATAATAAGCCGTCAACCCCTCTCTCTGTTCTGCCAATCCGTTCGTCCCCACGTCCCTCGCATCGCTCACCGTAGCCACTTGGATCTCGCCGGAGCCGCGCTATTTCGCTGGAGGAGTTCGTTGCCCGTGAGCCACCCTGGCCTCCACCGCCTACTTCTTTTGTTGCCCGAGTCCACGGGCGTCAATTTGACACCTTCTTGTGCCCTCTAGGTTGCCGGAGCCGAAGCCCGAGCGCGCCGCGCCCCGCCGGAGCACCGGCCGCCGCTGCCTCCCTCCGCTCGTCGTTGGCCACCCCGCCGACCGCACCAGCACGCCGCCCACGCCGCGCCCGACCTCCCCAACACCTCCGCCGCTGCCAGAACCCACCGTAGCCGCCGCCCGTCCTCCGTCGACGCCGCGTCACCCCTATACATCGTCGTCGTCGTGGTAAGCGAGCCGCTCTCCTCGTTCATTTAGTTTTTTATTTGATTTATAGTATTAGATTGGTTAACCCGGTTTTAATTAAACCGTATGGTTTTGATTAAAACCAATTGTTGGTTTTTTTAGTTAGCCACCGCATTGTGTTTTTCTTAGTTAGCGGCCGTTCGCTGTATAAGTCCCGCAGCGGACAACTTCCACCCTATAGAAGTCTGCCACGCGGCCAGGGGCCTGCTCATAGTTATTTCTTTTTCTGTTTAGTGCCTGAGTTTTACAAATTGGTCCCTGAACTTCGGATAGCCGTATCTTTTTAACCGTAGATCTAAACTCGATGAAACCAGCGACAAATTCTTCGTCATAATTAGATCTATCTAGTGGTATCATATTTGTAAACTTTTGTCTGATTCAAATTTCATCTTTATTCGGATTTGAATTCGAACTTCAATTGGCCACATCTTCTAAACCGTAGCTCCGATTAAGTTGATTCTTTTTGCACTTTGTCACCGTAGCCAAACCCTATCACCTAGACATTTCTCAAAATATTTTCACACACTTAGGATCTGTCCATAGTAGTTTTACTCGTATGCCTTGTATGCACTATGCTTCACATCACAAATTCTGAACCCCATGCCTATGTTGTGTAGCACCTAGAATATTTTGTGATAGTTAAGTGTGTTGTATGTTCATTTGGTTTTTTGCGACTTTTTGCTTTGCATGTTCTTCGTCGTTCTCTGAAATGATTGCTTATGTGAGTGCAATGTTTGACTTTATCGTTTTTCATCGGAGAGTGATGAATAGTTCTATTAAGTAAAATTCCGAGAGCGATATAATCTTCATCAACTATTACCAGGCAAGTTCACATTTGACCATTCTTCCAATTACCTATGTTTTATTTATGCACTTAGTCCTTTGCGGTAGGATTGTATGGTAGGAATCTTATGCCAAATGGCTAATCTTTTACCTAGTAGTTCATTTGAGGTAGGTTTGAACTATACAACCTTTTCACCATCGTGTAAGTTTGTTTCTGTTTTGCTAGACATGGATTTGAAAGTGTTCATGGCGAGCCTTGAGTGACAAAGTAGTAATCAGGACCAAGACTTAAATGAACTACCTAGGCGGAAACTTGGTTTGAATGGTGGCGAAGTATAGTGGGGCACGCATGGGAAATCCATGGTGGTGCACCACTAGTGGTCCGTCTGCCCAGGCTCAAAGGGATCAAACGTATTTTCATGTCTAGAAGCTTACGTGTGCAGCCACAGGCCAATATGGGCTTTGGCTTAGTTGAGTAGATAGTATGACCTCTTCCGGGATAAGCTAGCAGATGTAGAATGAGTAGGTGTACTGGGCTATCCGTGGGATAAGGGGGAATACTTTCAAAAGACTATGTCTCGATCATCCTGTTCTCAAACGCCAGGCAGTGCGAGAACTTCAAGGGAGGCGCTCGAGTCTTGTGGGGAAAAGTGTGTAAACCTCTGCAGAGTGTTAAAACCTAATCGATTAGCCGTGTCCCCGGTTACAGACAACTTGAGCATCTAGTAGTGGAAATGTCGGGATATCTCATCACTCTTAATTTAAACAGTTGGGTTTTAAATGAAAATTTGATTGAGTTGGGTTTGCCAACTCATCCTATGATATACTGTAGTGGTAGAATAATATCTTTTATTCTTGGAAAAACTAGCTTTATGCAAAAACTAAACTTAGAGCTTTCCACCAGCCAAATTGCATGTACACATAGGTTCATTATTCTTATGATGAGACTTGCCAGTACATTCAATGTATTGACCTATAGGGATGCAACGTCTTATGTTGCGGGAATTTCTATGACGGGTAAGAGTTACGTTGTAGGGTTACGGTCCACACTCAACTTGTCATTGGCGTTGGTGGGACTCCACACCCGTTCGTTCGTTTCCGCTGAGACTTATGAGGTATATATCTGTTTTACATTATTTATATATGTGATTGCACTTTGATTTATACATCGATGTACTGTGTGTGCCAGCATATTGATCCAAGGATGGCACGAATACACAGAGGCTTGACCGTTTGAGGTCGGTTCGCTACACCCGGTGAGCCTGCGCACCGTACGGCTGGCAGGCCTACAAAAGTTTCACATAGCAACTCGCATGCCTCCCGATGACACTACACAGCAAGCACACCTCCGTCAATTCACACACCTGCACGCATGCCTCCCGGTCTACGTGCGCAGCGAACTGGTCGCATGCGTCCTGTCAACCCACGCTTGCTCGCACGACACACGGGCCGCACGGCGGCATGTATATTGCTTTTCTATTTCGATGATTAATGCTACATCTTTATTGCTTAACCGAAGCATGTCACGTATCCATTGCTGGTCTAACGCTCACGGTTCGAATAAATAATCTGTTTGGGATATTGGTTCCCAATTATTAATAATCTCCCGTTTGAAATTAGATAAAGATTATACATCAAAACTGGTCTCAAATTTGACAAAAAAAAGTAGAATGCCACTTTGTATTGGTGTCCATATGACAACACGATAAGTTTCATGAACTTCAAATAAGTTTTGGATGTACTAGGATTTAAAAATCAAGATTCTCAATGTTTGAAATTTGTTGCACGGGGAGTAAACATGCACCCAATGGGACACATGTGTTTTTGCAATCCATTTAGGTGCACTGTCACGTGTGCATGTAGCTCAAATTTGTTTTTTGCACATTATACCCGTAGAAAATCAATCAATTAATATATTAAAACGCCTTAATGATCTCTCTTTTTTTAGAAATTAAAACGTCCCTCCTTTGGTAACATATGTTCACCGCGGGATAATTAATTTAACATGCATTGTAGTTGCGGTGGATTCACGGTGTGTGTGTGGGTGTGTGTGTCTGGGGGTGGCGGGTGGCTTGCAGTACACTATGAGTTGTGAGCCACCATGTGGGTTGGCCGTTTTGTTAGGCGGGCCGGTGCCACATCAGAGTCGTGAATTCGTTATTTAAAACATTACACAACCCTTTCATACATACATGTTTTGGCCACATGTAGCTAATGGTTATCCTACACGACACTCGATACTCACATGTGACGCTTTCTATGGGCACGCGAGGTCGTCGTCCATCACTTTGATGAACAACCGGCAGTGAGGTTAATTACCAGCAAGGTAGAATCTTTTTTGTTTGTGTTGTGGTGGTATATAGTACGCGTCGAAGAGGTGGGAGGGGACTAGCATATATACTATACGTACGCATCCGTGAACAAGTACACCTCACTCAGTGTCGGGACTTTTTGGTTTCCGAGGCACGTGCCACATCAAAATTGTGAAAATGGCTATTCAAACATCACACAACTCCTCGTTCGGCCACATGCATGCATCCGGTGGTTATCCTAGCTAGGACACTTACGTGTGACTCTTCCATCTGTGGGCCCACGAGGCCATCATCGATGCATGCAAGCATCACTTTGACCTACATCGGGACAGGTTAATTAATTTCACCATCGATGAGGATTCTTTTTTGGTTGTACGTATTACGGTAGGAGCATATAGTATGCGTCGAAGAGGGGGGAAGGGGACCATCATATGTAGTACGCTTCATCAACCTCACTCTGTGTGGGTGCATGGTTTACGGTTTGTGAGGTATGTGGCACATCAAACTTGTGCATTTTGGGTATTCAACATATATATGTTTGGCCCACATGAAAAGCGATGGTGGTTGCCCTCTCGCACCCACTTAAGCGGTTATCAGTGATATCGATGCTTCCCATCTGTGGGCCCGCTTGGTCCATCAGTACTTTTTGCCTGACAACGAGAGAGGTTAATTTGACTTAGAAGGCGATTTTTTTGCTTGTAATACATTATATATAGGTCATGCTCTGGGATGACATGCATGATACAGTTTGAGCACACACACATGCATGTGTACGCATGAATCCCTCCCATCGAGTCAAAGTGGCTAGTACAATGACACATCATGAACCGATCTTGCTCTGTGTGGGGAGTGTACGATTTTGACGCACGTGCCACATCAATGTTGTGAAATGGTATTCAAACATGCATGCATGCATCACCTCCATACATATGCATGTAGTTGTTGCCTTCGAACGTTACACTCCCTCGCGTGGTTATCGGCAACAAACCTATATATTCGTGGGCCCGCGTGGACATCCATGATCACCTTGATCGAAAACAAGTTAGGTTACCATGGCGGATTCTTCATGGGAAAACTTTGTTTTTGCCACTCTAGTTTTTACCAACTTTGTTTATGCCACTCTAGAATTTGACATCTCACTTTTGCCACTCTTAGCTTTTGACAATACATCACAAATGCCATTCCGTGGCAAAAACGATAATTTTTCATTTCACGTTTGCCACTCTTAGCTTTTGACATGTATCACAATTGCCACTCTAAATTTTTTTTGCTTTTGCCACGGAATGGCAAAAGTGATATATTGTCAAAAGCTAAGAGTGGCAAAAGTGAAATGTCAAATTCTAGAATGGCATAAGGAAAGTTGGCAAAAACTAGAGTGGCAAAAACAAAGTTTTCCCATTCTTCATTTAGTTCGTGTTATCGTAGTATAGGTCATGGTGAGATTCAGACCTAATTAAGTTTGAGCGCATATACTATGAACGCATGTATGCATGAATCCCTCTCGTTGGCTTGAAGTGTGGTGTAACATACATATGCATCGTCAACCTAACCCTCACTCAGTGTGGGGATTTCTAGTTCGAAATCACGGTGCCACATCGAAGTTGTTCCATTGTGTACTAAAAAATACACCTCTCCATACATATGTTTGGGCCACACGCATGTAGTGGTTGTCTTCGGGGACTAGCTACTTGCATGATTATTAGTGAGCTAGGCCATCTCCAGGGTCACATGGATGGCCATCACTTTGACCAACAACAAGACAGATGTTGTAAAACCAAGGTGGATTATGCTAGGTCCGTTTATGATCAATCTTGGTGAGATATGCCTCTCTGGCCCGCCGACTGAAAGTGTGTGTGTGGGGGGGGGCTGCTACTTCGCACTTTGCTAGGTGAACCTCGGTTGGGGGGGCATGCATTCATAGCTTAGGATTCCCTTCGTGCCGACACGAGGGAGGGGGGCCCCTAGCTACTTCGCACTTTGCTAGGTGAACCTCTGAAAGCACAAGTGCTCCCTAGGTGGTTTTGATAATTGATGACAACATATCTCTTGTTGGACTAACACTTCTATCTAGCATGTTTCAGATAAGTTCAACAATGGAGTGGCATGGACTAAAGGTTGTGGGAACTCCTTCAAGATGCTAAGGTCAAGGGATTGGCTAAAACTTCAAGCTCAAGACTCTTCATTTTATATTTTAGTGATCCAAGATCACATTGAGTCTTTAGGAAAAGCCAATACTATCAAGGAGGGATGAGGTGTTGCTTAATGAGCCTCTTGCTTCATGTGCTTAATGATATGCTCCAACATCCTCAACTACTTTCCCATATCCACATATGACCTAAACCCTAAGCCAAACTCGGTCCTACCGATTCTTCCTACCCGGCGCCACCGAGTTTCACTTGTCATAAGCCACTGCCAAACCCTAATCAGTTCGGTCTCACCGATGGGATCTCGGTCTCACCGAGATGGGCTTGCAAACTCTCTGTTACCCATTGCAATATTCTCGGTCCCACCGAGATATGCAATCGGTCCCACCGAGTTTGCTTGACCAAATCTCAGTTTCACTTATTACCCAAATCGGTCCCACCGAGTTTGAGTAATCGGTCAAACCGAGTTTTGGATTTACCCTAACCCTAGCACATCGGTCCCACCGAGTTGATCCAGTCGGTCCCACCGAAATCACTAACGGTCACTAGGTTTTCATTTTCGGTCCGACCGAGTTTATTGATTCGGTCCCACTAAGATTGGAAAACTATGTAACGGTTGGATTTTGTGTGGAGGCTATATATACCCCTCCACCTCCTTCTCATTCAGAGAGAGAGCCATCAGAACACACACATCATTCCAACTCATATGTTCTGAGAAAGAACCACCTACTCATGTGTTGAGACCAAGACATTCCATTCCTACCATATGAATCTTGATCTCTAGCCTTCCCAAGTTGCTTTCCACTCAAATCTTCTTTCAATCAAATCCAAATCCTATGAGAGAGAGTTGAGTGTTGGGGAGACTATCATTTGAAGCACAAGAGCAAGGAGTTCATTACCTACACACCATTTGTTACTTCTTGGAGAGTGGTGTCTCCTAGATTGGCTAGGTGTCACTTGGGAGCCTCCGACAAGATTGTGGAGTTGAACCAAGGAGTTTGTAAGGGCAAGGAGATCGCCTACTTCGTGAAGATCTACCGCTAGTGAGGCAAGTCTTGTGTGGGTGTTGGCCATGGTGGGATAGACAAGGTTGCTTCTTCGTGGACCCTTTGTGGGTGGTTGCTTCTTCATGGACCCTTCGTGGGTGGAGCCCTGTGTGGACTCGCGCAACCGTTGCCCTTGGGTGGAGCCCTGTGTGGACTCGCGCAACCGTTACCCTTCGTGGGTTGAAGTCTCCATCAACGTGGATGTAGGATAGCACCACCTATCCGAACCATGGGAAAAACATCCGTGTCTCCAATTGCGTTTGAATTCTCCAAACCCTTCTCTTTACATTCTTGCAAGTTGCATGCTTTACATTCCGCTGCTCATATACTCTTTGCATGCTTGCTTGATATGTATTGTGTGTGTTGAAATTGTGCCTAAACTCCACTTAAACCGAAAAAGCTTAAAAATTGCAACTTTAGCACTAAGTGTCTAATCACCCCCCCTCTAGACACATCTACTTCTAGATCCTACAACCTTGGTTGGGGGGGATGGTCATGCATTCATAGCTTAGGATTCTCTTCATGTCGACACGAGGGGGTGGGGCAAGAAATACCGTGCTCTTTGCGATATAGGTGCCATATTGAAGTTGCATTTGGTATCTGAAAATCAAACCACCCTTTTAATACATAAAATTTGGTCCACATGCAAGTGTGTTCGTGTTTTGACCCTCTCCCGCGTCATTTTTTCCAAATTTATGAACATTAGACAAGTCGGATGATGCAATAGACACGGTTCACTCAAACTAACCGTGTGCATTAGGCTTCACGAGGCTTCCCCTCTCAAAAATATCTACCTGCTTGCAGCTTTTTTCTATTTGACAACACACGGTTATTGTGTTTCAACCGTGTGTGATGTTTCTTGTTCCCAATCCCGCCTGCATCCTTCGAGAATATCTTCCAGCCTCGAGGGTTTTTCTATTTCATAACACATGGTTGTTATCTCTGGGCCGTGTGCGATGCACCATCATCAAAATTTTCAATGGCCCCAGCATTTCACTCCCGCGTTTGACTCCCACGTAGTAAAATTTTCAGTACCTGCGTCATTTCCTCAAACACACCCCCGCCCCCTCCACACACACACACACACCAAAACCTCCTCGGGCGTGCACACACACACCCTCCCTCACTTGAAACCCTAGCAAGGTCCTCGTCGTCGCCGCTGCAAGGCCTCCATTGTCAACATCTGCCGGTTTGCCAGTGCAGCTTACCCACCAATCTCCATACCCAGGCCGCCCTGAGTTTCTTAGATGACGTCTGCCAAACGCCCCATTTCCCACAGATCCCCATCCCCATCCCCATCCCCCACTCCAGAGCGTCGCGGCCTAAGCCTGGCTACGCTTCCCGTGCAGCTCGAGGACCGACTAGCCCAAAAGAGGTGTATCGCGGTCTCTTCGCCCGACGTCACCGAGGAAGCTGACGACCATTACTGGTGGCAGACACTCAAGTAGCGGGCTAGAGTATGCGGGTATGTCTCGGCCGCCGGCTGCGACATCGAGGTCATTGACAGCGAGAACCTGAGGCGTGCTATGTCACAGGTTAAGTGGCTCACCCCAACCCCTCGGGTTCAACCGCCGTCGATCTCATCCATGGCCCTACCGCTGATCTCCTCTGGGTTGCTGTCAACAATTTGCCATCCTACATCGCCATCGAGCCCCTTTTGTCATTTTTGAAGGACACATTTTGGACATTGGCTTGGGATCCACTACATCCAAATTAGACCTCATCGACGGTGACCACGAGGAGGGCACCCTCTTAGGCTCTTCCAAGGGGAAAGAGCCCATCTGCTCTTCCAAGGGGAAAGTGCCCGTCTGCGACATCAGGGAGGGAACCCTATAGCCATGCTCTTCCAAGGGGAAGGAGCCCATCTGTGACAACATGGAGCGCATCCAGGGTACATGCTCTTCCCATGGGAACGAGCCCATCTATGACTAATGAGGAAACCATTGATTTGTTTTGCTGTGCCACTTCACAAGGGGAAACCCATGATTTGTTTTGTCGAGTCCCTTTTGTAGTGTAGTGAGAATATGTCCAGTTTTAATTGCTATATATGGTTGTTTGCAGTATGCCTTGTTTATTTCAGTTGTTCACAATGTGATGCTCTATATGTGCAATTATTTACTGTGAAGTACATTTCATCAATCCAGTTTTAAACATACCGATAGGAATGCATATATTTGCTTGGTGTTAAGCCTGTTATAGCTACCATATGCCTCTTTTAAAGTTTTTTGATTGTTTGGTTGTTTGTAGTTAACATATGTCCAGTTTCAAATGCTATCTTTGGTTGTTCGTAGTATGCCTTGATTATTCCAGTTATTCTCAACGTGATGTTCTATATGTGCAAGTATGAACTGTGCAGTTCAATTTCCTCAGTACCGGTTTCAACAATACCACTATGAATGACTACATTTGGTTGCTGCATTTTGTAGTTAACACGCCTTTCCATTTTTATTTAAGAATAACTAGTGTACTTAGACCAGCACAATACCAGTTTGAATGACTATATTTGCTTGTTGTTAAATGTTAGGCCTGTTGTAGTTAACAAACCTTTCCACTTGTTTTGCTTTACTAGCATGATTAAACCTGCACACTCAAGCTATCTTTTGGAGATTATTTTGTTTGCCATGGATAATTTTGGTTGATGTTTATCCTGTTGTGCTTAACATGCCTCTCGATGTTTGGGAACGAATGTTGTTTTCCATCAAGGTTAGTTTCATCCCATGGCTTATATATGCTCACTGTTCAGGATATCGATAGCTGCAGGTACCATATAGGCCGGGGGCTGATAAGGGACTAATCAGTGAATCCAAAATTTAACTGAATATATCTGCAACCCATTTACCATTAGGTTAACTAGGGCCATATGTAATATATCTTAGGCTACATAGCAACATGCACTATACTTAATGTCTAAATATGCAATCCTAGGCTACATAGCAACAAGGAAGAGTGTTACATTAATGTTCTCACATTGTCTAGATATAGGTAGAAGAGCAGCAGCAACATCAACAACAACCCAGTCCTGTTTGGATACTCAAATTAGCTAGAGGTTAGAGTTAGTTTCTAGCTCATGACTAACCCTGAACTAACTCCATCCATAGAGTCATTTGGATGGTAGGGTTAGATTGCCAATAAATGCACTAGGAGAACTAGCTCCAATTAGTACCTCTTGGGTTGGATAGTTTTTTTGGGTGGGTTATAGGTGCAGCTAGCTCAAACTAGCCCTCATGTTTAGATATACTTTAGGGCTATTTGAGCCCGAACTAGCTCAAACCAACTATAATCCATGGATACAACAACACTTAATTAGCCGATAATTTGTAAGAATGCAATAAACTCCTTCCGGCCCATAATATAATATGCTAATTCATCTAATATGTGAGTATATTGGATGTTATAAGATATTATAAAAGAGTATTGTAGTACATCATTGTGCAATTGTTGTTTAGCTTCTAATATTAACTTGGTGCTTTTAGGTACATATGTCATTGGTAAACATCCGCGCTTTGACCCTTCCTGCGTATGGGGCAATGAGATATCGATGAACCAGCATCAAGTGAGAAAGCTGATAGAAATTGTTAGTAAAATGGGTCCGAAGATGGCAACTAAACTATTTGTTTATACTTTATCCAAGACAACAACGAACTTCAGGATGCTAACTAAGAACTCTGCAGCCTTCTTTTTACTGCCCATAATGAGTTGTGTTAGATGACAATGTCTGAATCTTTTTCCTTTGCAGTGGTTGCTAAAGCAGTTTACTCAAGATTACCTCTCAAACTACATGATTGGTTCGCATGCAAAGGTTAAAGTATTTCTAGCAGAACACGATGATTATCTAGATGTTTTCATGAAGATCGTGAAGGATGGGCGGTCGACCATCACAAGGGGTTGGACTAGAGTCATGCGTGCCTTCTACATGGACGAGGGCACAATATGGGCATTGATACGTCTCCGTCGTATCTACTTTTCCAAACACTTACCCTTGTTTTGGACTCTAACTTGCATGATTTGAATGGAACTAACCCGGACTCATGCTGTTTTCAGCAGAATTGCCATGGTGTTATTTTTGTGCAGAAATAAAAGTTCTCGAAATGACCTGAAAATCAACGGAGAATTATTTTGGAATATATGAAAAATACTAGAAGAAAGATCCACGTCAGGGGGCCCACACCCTGTCCATGAGGGTGGGGGCCCGCCCTATCCCCCTGGGCGCGCCCCTGCCTCGTGGGCCCCCTGACGCTCCACCGACCTCAACCTTGACTCCATATATTCACTTTCAGGCAGAAAAAAACCAGGGAGAAGGATTCATCGTGTTTTATGATACGGAGCCGCCGCCAAGCCCTAAACTCTGTCGGGAGGGCTGATCTGGAGTCTGTTTGGGGCTCCCGAGAGGGGAATCCATCGCCATCGTCATCATCAACCTTCCTCCATCACCAATTTCATGATGCTCATCGCCGTGCGTGAGTAATTCCATTGTAGGCTTGCTGGACGGTGATGGGTTGGATGAGATTTATCATGTACTCGAGTTAGTTTTGTTAGGGTTTGATCCCTAGTATCCACTATGTTCTGAGATTGATGTTGCTATGACTTTGCTATGCTTAATGCTTGTCACTAGGGCCTGAGTGCCATGATTTCAGATCTGAACCTATTATGTTTTCATCAATATATGAGAGTTCTTGATCCTATCTTGCAAGTCTATAGTCACCTATTATGTGTTATGATCCGTTAACCCCGAAGTGACAATAATCAGGATACTTACCGGTGATGACCGTAGTTTGAGATGTTCATGTATTCACTATGTGTTAATGCTTTCGTCTGGTACTCTATTAAAAGGAGGCCTTAATATCCCTTAGTTTCCAATAGGACCCCGCTGCCATGGGAGGGTAGGACAAAAGATGTCATGCAAGTTCTTTTCCATAAGCACATATGACTATATTCGGAATACATGCCTTCATTACATTGATGAACTGGAGCTAGTTCTGTGTCACCCTAGGTTATGACTGTTACATGATTGATCGCATCCTAATTCTCCATCACCGATCCAACGCCTACGAGCTTTTCCTATATTGTTCTTCACTTATTTACTTTTCCATTGCTACTGTTACAATCACTACAAAACCCAAAAATATTACTTTTGCTACCGTTACCTTTTGCCACCGTTACCACTACTATCATATTACTTTGCTACTAGATACCTTGCTGCAGATATTAAGTTTCCAGGTGTGGTTGAATTGACAACTCAACTGCTAATACTTGAGAATATTCTTTGGCTCCCCTTGTGTCGAATCAATAAATTTGGGTTGAATACTCTACCCTCAAAAACTGTTGCGATCCCCTATACTTGTGGGTTACCAAGAACATTTTCTGGCGCCGTTGCCGGGGAGCATAGCTCTATTCTTTGAGTCACTTGGGATTTATATCTTCTTATCGTTATAAAGAACTTGAAAGATCAAAGAACAAAGATTTTCCCCTCAACTATGAGGGGAGGTAAGGAACTGCCATCTAGCTCTGCACTTGATTCACCTTCTATTTTGAGTAAGCTTGCGACACCTAAACCTGCTTTTGCTATTAGTTCTGATATGTCACATGTTATTTATGATGCCACTTCTGCTATGCATGATACTTATGATGAAACTACTTCTATGCTTGATACTACTGTGCCACTAGGTGAATTTCTTGATGAACAACTTGCTAGGGCTAGAGAGAATGAGATTATTGAAATTGATAATATTGATGAAAGTGATGATGAAGATTCTCCCCTAGATATGAATTGCACGTTGTCCCTGAGGGTTATGTTATGGATGAAGAAACTGCTAGAGACTTTCTTGCCTACAATGATAGAAGTGATCTTAAGAAATTATTAGCTAAGCTGAAAGAAAAATCTCTGAATGCTAGAATGAAATATGATCCTGCTTATGCTACTTCACCTATCTTTATTACTGATAAGGATTATAATTTCTCAGTTGATCCTGAGTTAATTACTTTGGTTGAATCCGATCCTTTCTATGGCTGTGAATCTGAAACTGTTGTGGAACATCTTACTAAATCAAATGATATAGCTACCTTGTCCACAAATGATGAGAAAACTCGCTACTATTATATCCTTAAATTATTTCCGTTCTCATTAAAGGGTGATGCTAAGATATGGTTTAATTCTCTTGATCCTGGTTGTGTGCGTTGTGCCCAGGATATGATTTAATACTTCTCTGCTAAATATTTCCCCGCTTATAAGAAACAAGCTACTTTAAGCGAAATATATATTTTTGTGCAAATTGAAGAATAGAGTCTCCCACAAGCTTGGGGGAGGCTTCTCCAATTACTTAATGCTTTGCCTGATCATCCTCTCAAGAAAAATGAAATACTTGATATCTTTTATAATGGACTAACCGATTCTTCCAGAGATTACCTGGAAGTTGTGCTGGTTGTGTTTTCAGGGAAAGAACAGTTGATCAAGCTGAAATTCTATTGAATAATATGTTGACCAATGAAAATAATTGGACATTTCCTGAACCAACTCCTAAGCCAACTCAGAAGAAAAGGGGTATTCTATTTCTCAGTCCTGAAGATACGCAAGAGGCAAAGAAATCTATGAAATAAAAAGGTATAAAAGCTGAAGATGTTAAGAATTTACCTCCCGTTGAAGAAATACATGGTCTTAATTCATCACCTATTGAAGAATCACATGGTCTCGATAACCCGACACAGGTAGTAAAGGTAAATTCTCTCTATAGATATGATAAAGCTGAAATCCCTCCTGCTAAGTTTGCTAGCCAATGTTTGGATGAATTTGATAACTTTATGGTTAAGCAAGAAGATTTTAATGCTTATGTTGGTAGACAATTGAAACATAATGCTTATATGATTGAACACTTGAGTGATTATATGGCTAGTGTTAAGGGTGAACTTAAACTTATTAGTAAACATGCTTCTATGGTTACCACTCAAGTAGAACAAGTACTTAAAGCTCAGAATGATTTGCTCAATGAATTGAATAGTAAGAATAATGACTTTGCTGTTAGAGTTGCAACTACAGGAGGTAAAGTGACTCAGGAACCTTTGTATCTTGAGGGCCATCCTAAGAGAATTGAGCAGGATTCTCAGAGAAATAACATTGATGCACCTAGTCCTTCTAAAAGGAAGAGAAAGAAAAATGATAGGACTTTGCATGCTTCTAGTGAACCTGTTGTTGACACACCTGAGAATCCCAGTGATATTTCTATTTATGATGCTGAAACACAATCTGGTAATGAACATGAACCTAGTGATAATGTTAATGATGATTGTCATGTTGATGCTCAACCCAGCAATAATAATGATGTAGAAATTAAACCTGCTGTTGATCTTGATAACCCACAATCAAAGAATCGATGTTATGATAAGAGACTTTGTTGCTAGGAAGCACGGTAAAGAAAGAGAATCATGGTTTCAGAAACCCATGCCTTTTCCTCCTAAACCATCCAAGAAAAAGGATGATGAGGATTTTGAGCACTTTGCTGAAATGATTAGACCTATCTTTTTGCGTATGCGTTTGACTGATATGCTTAAAATGAATCCTTATGCTAAGTATATGAAGGATATTGTTACAAATAAGAGAAAGATATCGGAAGCTGAAATTTCCACCATGCTTGCTAATTATACTTTTAAGGGTGGAATACCAAAGAAACTTGGAGATCCAGGAGTACCAACTATACCATGCTCGATTAAAAGAAACTATGTTGATCTAGCAGCTTATTTGCTGCAAGGAAAAGCTTTGGGCAACTTTTCTTTAGGGAGGTCGTTTATCTAGCAGCTTGGAATATTTGGCTCCTCAGAAATGGCAGAATTTTTCAGACATGAAAGGCCAAGTTTTGCTGCTTGGAAGAGAAACTTCATTCATGATGTTACTCTACACTCTCACAGATTCAAGCCTAGTCTAAAGCCATTGCTGTTAGCTTGGGTTAATTCTTTGCCCTAGTTTCTTGTATGTATCCATGTATATATTTCTGTACTTGTGTAAATAGCTCAATAGGTAAGTAGGCCTGTACCTCTATAGTTTGCTATTCTTTTCAAAACCTCTTTGTTTGTTTGGTGGTTGAGTTTTAATAAATTGTTGTGGGGCTATTGCCTCACAGTTTCCAGTCAAAAAAAGAAACTATGTTAAAACTGCTTTATGTGATCTTGGAGCCGGTGTTAGTGTTATGCCTCTCTCTTTATATCGTAGACTTGATTTGAATAAGTTGACACCTACTAAAATATCTTTGAAAATGGCTGATAAATCAACTGCTATACCTGTCGGTATTTGTGAGGATGTGCCTGTTGTGGTTGCAAACATTACTATTTTAACGGACTTTGTTATTCTTGATATTCCCGAGGACGATAGTATGTCTATTATTCTTGGAAAACCCTTTTTAAATACTGCAAGGGCTATTATTGATTGCACCAAAGGCAATGTCACTTTTCATGTTAATGGTAATGAGCATACGGTACACTTTCCGAGGAAACAACCTTAAGTTCACAGTATCAATTCTATTGGGAAAATTTCAACAATTACTATTGGAGGTCTTGAATTTCCTCTTCCTACTGTCAAGAAGAGATATGATATTCTTATTGTTGGGGACATGCATGTCCCCGTTGAGGTAACCTAGTGTTATTCAAAAATTCTCCGGTTTCATGTTATTCGAAATGAGTTTGTTAACAATACCTGATCAACCTTGTTAGTGGATTCCTTTTGATGAGCATGAGATGGATGAATTTAGAAAACACAACTCTCTGTACCCTCTTTTTACTTTCTGTTATTTATATTAAATAAATCAAATATAGTATTTTTCTATCCCAAAAATAAAAGTTCTCCAAATGCCCTGAAATTTAAATATGATTTTTTTATAGAATATTTGAGAATATCTGGCACTGAGAACACAACAGGGGGAGCAAGCACCTGGCCACGAGGGTCCAGGGCGCACCCACCCCCTGGGCGCCCCCTGCCTTGTGGGCCCATGGTGGCGCCCCTCCACTTATCCCAGCCACCACACACTCCTTCTTCCTCCCAAAAAAATCACTAGCCAGCTCAAACCCGAGTCCAAGCTCATCTTGCTGCCATTTTCGATCTGCTAGCTCAAAGCACCACTCACAAAACTGCTTTGGGGGATTGTTCTTTGGTATGGAGTCCTCCAATGGTCCAATTAATTTTTGTTCTAGTGCTTTATTCATTGCAATTTTTTGCTGCTTAGGTGATCATGTTCTTGAGCTTGCATGTCAAATTTATATGGTCAAAAGTAGTTTTAATGCATGATATTGCCTCTAGGAACTTGTAGGAGTAGTTGCTATCAATATTGTTGAGTTTGGTTCACTTTTATTTTGAAGTTACTAAGAAATTTCAGAAATTTTCAGAAAAAGATGAAGAGATTTTTGAGGGGCTCATCGAGCCGAAGCTCGACGGATAAACAAAGTGAAGAGAACAAGAAGCCCAAGTATAATCTCCCTCGCACCGCGGAGGTTCGGCCGTGTGAATGCCCTTGTGATGATTTCTTGAGAGCAACCGGGATTTATGATGATTTCTATGAATTGCCTGAGAATGCAGGCCTCACCGCCTTCCTCCACGACCAACGCGAACAGTACCTCTTACTCACCAATATCTTTGTGCAAAACTTTCATTTCCATGCTAGGAGCTCACCACCCATGGTGGAATTTTATTTATATGATGAGCATAAGGAGATGTCACTTCGTGATTTCTGTCGGGTTTGTTTGATCCCTTTTGAGGGCAGCGTAGAGGAACCACATCGTGATGATGTGGAGGGATTTATTGATACAATTGTTGTAGGGGAAACGAGGAAGGTTTCCGATGCAAGAATTACTAGCATACATTTTCCTGTTTTACGTTACTTTGCTATATTTGCTAGTAGATTCTTAATTGGTTGCGGAAACTGTGGCAAACTTAGTGCCCCTGATATTTTTATTTTGTGCCATGCCTTGTTCCGTGATGACATATTTAGTATGGGCGCTATTGTTGCAAAGTGGTTAAATCTTAACCATACTAAGGGCCCCATCTTGGGAGGTATCTTTGCCTCGCGCCTTGCGCACACTTTAACATACCTATTAGGCATTATGAGAAGGAAGAGAAGTTGTTGCCTCCTGTTTTTCTAGACTATACGAGTATGGTAGCACATGATTTTATTGTTAAGAATAAGGAAAAGATGCTTAAGTACAAGCTGATATTTGATAAAAATCACCCTGAGACTATTACTTTGCCTGCTCCTTCCTTGTTTGACTTATCTGCAGGCAAGTACCTTGTTCCGCTGGAGGCCATTCACGCCTACCGAAACCCCACACCAGCTACAGAGCCAGATCCGGAACCACAATTTGATCCTCACCGGCAGCCTGTTTATCAGTGGAATCCGGAGGAGATTGCCAACCAATGGCACCAGGGCGATCCTTCTCAGTACGACCCCAACTATTACTTTGGATATCTGCCAGGCCAGCCGTGGCCATAGACCAACTTAGGCCAAAAGCCTAAGCTTGGGGGAGTACGTATTTCTCACCGACATTACATTCATGCTCACACACTCATGCTAGTTGTTGGTGCTCATACTTTTTCATTGTAATATCCATGCTAGTTTATTTCCCTTTTTTATGCTTTCTTCTTGTGTGTTTGATAAACTTTAGAAAAAACAAAAAAAATTAGTTGTAGCTTTTAGTTAGTTTACTTTTCATGCTGTAGTAGTAGTAATTAAAAAGAAAACCCAAAAAGATTTCCCGTTCTTCTTTTGCTTGTTGGGAGCTTTCCCGTGTAAATAGTTTTATTTATTTTGTTGTTCTTTGGGGGTCGAGAGGACAAGACCATAATGAAAATGTTGAATGGCTCTCATATGCATTATTGTTGATCTAACAAAGAGCCCATATTACCTTGTCTTCTCTCTTGAATTGAATGCTTGCAGATTCTAGCTTAGTCCAATGCACGTGCACTATTATTATTATCCACACTATTCGGTCGTGCAAGTGAAAGGCAATAATGATGATTATATGATGAACTTATTGAGATGAGAAAAGCTGGTATGAACTTGACCTCTCTTGTTTTTGTAAATATGATTAGTGCATCGTTCTCGATTCAGCCTATTATGAAAGAAACATGTTTGCAATGACAATTAGAGATTGTAGTTGCTTATGCCATGCTTAATTAGCTAGGAGCTTATAATGGTTTACCTTGCGTGCCAACATGCTATTAAAATGGTTGTCATGTGGTATGATAGGGTGGTATCCTCTTTTGAATGATTCGAGTGGCTTGACTTGGCACATGTTCACGCATGTAGTTGAAACAAAATCAACATAGCCTCTACGATATATATGTTCATGGTACACTATATCCTACTCATGCTCGCATTCGGTGTTGATTAATTTTAATGCATGTTCATGACTGTTGTCGCTCTCTAGCTGGCCGCTTCCTAGACTTTTTCTAGCCTTCACTTGTACTAAGCGGGAATACTGCTTGTGCATCCAATTCCATAAACCACAAAGTTGTTCCATATGAGTCCACCGTACCTACCTATATACGGTATCTACATGCCGTTCTAAGTAAATTTGTATGTGCCCAACTCTAAACCTTCAAATAAACATTCTGTTTTGTATGCTTGAATAGCTCATGTATCAACTAGGGTTGTCTGTATCTTCCATGCTAGGCGGGTTATTCTCAAGAGGAGTGGACTCCGCTCCTCACTCACGAGAAAATGGCTGGTCACTGGGATGCATAATCCCATGCTTTATGCAAATCAAATCAAACTAACTGCAAACAGAACTCCCCGGGGACTCTTGTTAGTTGGAGGCACTCGTTGCTTCGAGCAAGCCATGGATTGATGCTTGTTGGTGGAGGGGGAGTATAAACTTTACCATTCTGTTTGGGAACCGCCTATAATGTGTGTAGAATGGAAGATATCAAGATCTCTCGGTTGTTATGTTGACAATGAAAGTATACCGCTCAAAATATTATTCATATCTATTTCAAAACCGAGCTCTAGCACCTCTACAAATCCCTGCTTCCCTCTCCTAAGGGCCTATCTATTTACTTTTATGTTGAGTCATCATCCTCTTATTAAAAAGCACCAGTTGGAGAGAACCGCTGTCATTTGCATCCATTATTGTTAGTTTACATTGAGTATGACTTGACTGGATCTCTTTTACCATGAATTACAAAGTCTAGTCATCCTTGATCTTTAAAGGTGCTCTACGTTTATGTTTTGCGGTCTCAGAAAGGGCTAGCGAGATACCATCTTGTCATATCATATCATGATTATTTTGAGAAAGTGTTGTCATCCGAGATTTATTATTATTGCTCGCTAGTTGATTATGTCATTGATATGAGTAAACATGAGACCTAAGTGTTATTGTGAATATGGTTAGCTCATAATCTTTGCTGAAAACTTGAATGCTGCCTTTACATATTTATAACAACAAGAGCAAACAGAGTTTGTAAAAGTTTTTCTTTATCACTTTCAGTTTATCAACTGAATTGCTTGAGGACAAGCAAAGGTTTAAGCTTGGGGGAGTTGATACGTCTCCGTCGTATCTACTTTTCCAAATACTTTTTCCCTTGTTTTGGACTCTAACTTGCATGATTTGAATGTAACTAACCCGGACTGCTGTTGTTCTCAGCGGAATTGCCATGGTGTTATTTTTGTGCAGAAATAAAAGTTCTCGGAATGACCTGAAAATCAACAGAGAAATAAAAGGTCCACGTCAGGGGGCCCACACCCTATCCATGAGGGTGAGGGGCGCGCCCTACCCCCTGGGCGCGCCCCCTGCCTCGTGGGCCCCCTGACGCTCCACCGACCTCAACATTGACTCCATATATTCACTTTCGGGGAGAAAAAAACTAGGGAGAAGGATTCATCCCGTTTTACGATATGGAGCCACGCCAAGCCCTAAACTCTCTCGGGAGGGCTGATCTAGAGTCCGTTCGGGACTCCGGAGAGGGGAATCCGTCGCCATCGTCATCATCAACCTTCCTCCATCACCAATTTCATGATGCTCACCGCCGTGCGTGAGTAATTCCATCGTAGGCTTGCCGTACGGTGATGGGTTGGATGAGATTTATCATGTAATCGAGTTAGTTTTGTTAGGGTTTGATCCCTAGTATCCACTATGTTCTGAGATTGATGTTGCTATGACTTTGCTATGCTTAATGCTTGTCACTAGGGCCCGAGTGCCATGATTTCAGATCTGAACCTATCATGTTTTCATCAATACATGAGAGTTCTTGATCCTATGTTGCATGTCTATAGTCACCTATTATGTGTTATGATCCGTTAACCCCGAAGTGACAATAATCAGGATACTTACAGGTGATGACCGTAGTTTGAGGAGTTCATGTATTCACTATGTGTTAATGCTTTGGTACGGTACTCTATTAAAAGGAGGCCTTAATATCCCTTAGTTTCCAATAGGACCCTGCTGCCATGGGAGGGTAGGACAAAATATGTCATGCAAGTTCTTTTCCATAAGCATGTATGACTATATTCGGAATACATGCCTACATTACATTGATGAACTGGAGCTAGTTCTGTGTCACCCTAGGTTATGACTGTTACATGATCGATCGCATCCGGCATAATTCTCCATCACCGATCCAATGCCTACGAGCTTTTCCTATATTGTTCTTCGCTTATTTACTTTTCCATTGCTACTGTTACAATCACTACAAAACCCAAAAATATTACTTTTGCAACCGTTACTTTTTGCCACGGTTACCACTACTATCATATTACTTTGCTACTAAATACCTTGCTGCAGATATTAAGTTTCCAGGTGTGGTTGAATTGACAACTCAGCTGCTAATACTTGAGAATATTTTTTGGCTCCCCTTGTGTCGAGTCAATAAATTTGGGTTGAATACTCTACCCTCGAAAACTGTTGTGATCCCCTATACTTGTGGGTTACCAGGCATTTCGCTTCACCTTCTTCAGCAACGAGAATGTATTTCGCCTCTTGCTTTATCGTCTTTAATAGTACAAGTATACAACTGTGGTTCACCATTATTTATTTGGTTCTTATGTAATTCTTGAACATATGTACCTATGAATCAAATAATGCATTGGTTGTTTGAACCTGATGGATATGAATAAAGCTATAGCATACATTCAAATTCAAATCCGGTACATTTTGAAATAGCAGCAATTAAATTACGATGAAATTATGCTCTCCAGGTCGTTATGGCACACACGGTTGGGAAAACACAAACGTTTGTGATATACACCATAATCCGAGATGGTTCATAGAGAGGAAACGTGTGCAAGCATGCATATAGTTGCCGTTTGCAAAGCGTGTGCGATGACAAACAATATCACACACGATGTGGGCAAACTAAACGTTTATGATAGTTGCCTTATCGTACACGATTCGCAACCATGAACTATTTCTGATGAAGTATGCATCATAAACATTGCACCACAGAATAGCATGTCCGATAGTTGTCGTGTACAACGATGTTACGACGGTCCGACGTTTCGTAATCCTATCTAACACTCGTGCGACGATTAGCTAATCTTCTTAATTAGTTATCGCATACGGTTTGGGACAAGCGCATGTGTGTGATTGTAGGCTTATCATACACATTCTATAATAGTGAACCTTTTGTGATGGGTCGCGCATCGTAAATGTAGCACCACAGAATACCGACTGCGATGGCAATGCGAGCATAAACGAGTAGGAGTACTGTATATGCATCTTGGCTCCCTATCCCCGATGGTTTCTGGGTCGTGTGGGAAGGACCCCCTATTGCCCACACTCACTTGGTGACAGTTCCAAATGCCATTGCAGAAAGGGGTTAAAAACCGTTTGTAGAGCACTGACGTGTACTAGTGTATATTCCAGAATAACTCTCTGTAAAATTTTATTACATTTGGACTTCATTTGATATGGATATTCTACGAAACAAAAAACATGCAACAAACAGGAACTAACACTGGGCACTGGGTCAATATGTTAGTCCCAAAAATAATATAAAATGTTGCCAAAAGTATATAAAAGTTCTAGAATATTGGCATGAAACATTAAAAAAATTATAAATACAACGGAGACGTATCACTTAACCTGGGGGCTAATTTTGGGGATATATCCCATGGTATGACCCATGTAGGAATGACCCGGCATCCCATGGCAGGTCGTCATCGCGCCAGCTATGTGGGCCGTAATTCAAGGCCCAGGAGGCGACTGAAATAAGAGGCCGACTCGTGGGTCAGTATCTTGTAAGCGGTCCCGACAAGGAAGCTGTAAGGAATTTTCCCTTACTTGAAGGACAAGAAGAATAGGAAATAGACTAAGTCACGGGTTGTAGTACGACCGGGACTGTTATAAACTCAGGGGCCTCAACCTATAAATAAAGGGGAGACCTTGAGATAGAAAGACTAAGTTAGAAGCTCTCGAGTACTAAGTTAGCCAAGTCGCACCCTATTAATCGAGATCTAAAGCAATAATCAATCAAGCAGGAAGTAGGCTATTACATCTGCTGTGAGGGGCCGAACCTGGGTAAACCCGTGTCTCTCAATTTCGATCAACCCTTTTCAAGCTACTACTTAGAGGTGATGGCCTCACGACTAAGTCCTTTCTCGAGGACATCTACCGTGACAAAACCATGATAGTTGGCACCCACTGTGGGGTTGTCGCTCGATCGTGTTGAGTTCTTGGAGGGAGCTTTCCCAGGAATCAAGGGATATGCGATTGGCCGCATGACCAAGAGTCAGCGCGGCAAGCTCTACATCGACATTTCAGGCTGGGGCCCCAAGGCTGACTCAATCGAGTACGCGTACTGGGACCCCTTTGGCAAGATCCACTTCTTCATCGACAAATTAGGACTTGAGCTAGACACCTGCACTGACATCGTTGAGCTGGCTCGGCGCATGCAACTTGCCCGGGCTCAAGCCGGTTGGAACCACATCTTCATTGAGTTCACCTAGGGAGTCAATCTCGCGGACAACTCCACGTCTGATGGGGACACCCTTGTCTACTCCAAGGGTGAGTCATCGATAGGGGACACTAAGTTAATCCTCCCGCTGTACGATGGTAGACTTGGGGGCTACTCCAATGATGAGCCAGCTCCAGCCGAGCATGAGCTGCTCCATTGCACCACCGTCTACATGGCGGGCACTACGTGAGCTCTTAACTCTATGGTGGCAGGCACCATGATGGGAACCGACACTTTAGCACCGGCACCGAACGCCGCCAGCCTGGTCAAACTGCCATCTCATATCCTCATGGAGTTCCGTCTCATATCCTCATGGAGTTGGTCGCCTCGTTGAAACGCTCCTGGAGAAACCGGTGACTTTGGAAAATCAGGCAGAACGCAATGTCGAAATAACTAAACTCCACGAGCAGATGGCTAAGGCTCAGGAGGATATCAACGCTGAGAACACTCACATGGTGGAGCTGGAGGCCCAGATTCACAATGAGGTGGAGCACCTGAAGACAGAAGCCTGGCACATGGGCCTACGACAGAGCGCCTCAGATGTGCTTCATCGGAGGAGGCACACGAGCCACCTGCCCCCCAATTTTGCGCCCATGTATCTGTTCAACATGCCGCAAGGTATGCCTGTTTTGGGGTCTGGGACGAGTACCCCAGAGGCACCGGTTATACCCTAGTTAACCCAGGTCATCCCCCATAATGACGGACAACCACCACTGACTCAGCCTTGTCAGCCGGCCAGCAGTGCCAGCCTGAGCCGGCCCCACGTCCACTGCCTGTCATACGCCTCTAGAACATTTTCTAACATCGACAAGTCACTTTTCCAACCCTGTTGGCAGCAGAAACCAACCTTGCCATGCTTCCAATCATAGGGAATACCCTAGTGGAGTTCGAGGCCAAGAACGCCATCGAGATGTTGAAGACGGCGGCGCCCTGCAAGCAAACTACTCATACAGTTACCAACGACTTCACTGTACCCGCACCCGAACAACCGCCAGCAGTCTCCAGCAGCGCCCATCAGAACCGGGATCAACCGTGTGACCTGCCTCGGCATGGGGGCTCAGACGCTCAGGCAATCGTTAGCACGGGTCGATCTCTGCGAGGAGCGGAAGCGGCCAACGCGACGGCTCAACCGTCATCTATTATGATCCCTTTGGCTTCACAAGGTACTGGATCAAGCACCAGCACCATTGGGATTCCCTGCCTAGTGCTGGCTCTACGCAATGAGCGCATGCCTAAGGATTTCAAAGGCCCCCGCATGGTTCCCAATTACATGGCTGATCTTGAGCTGACTGCTTGGATTGAGAGTTACGAGATCGCCATGGATATGTTGGATTTTAGCGATGCTGTTTGTGCTAAGTATCTAATTATGATGTTGGAGGGGCTGACTCATACATGGCTGAAGAACCTACCCCAAACTCCATCAACACTTGGGCAGAGCTGAAGGATCACTTCATCAAGAATTTCCAAGGAAGTTGCAAGTGCCCGATGATGATTGTTGATCTACAACATTGCATCCAAAGCGATGGTGAATTGGCTCATCACTGGGCTCGCCAAGTCACAGACATTATTCACTCCTTTGATAGCATATCAGCTGCTTAGGCCGTCTTGATCCCGGAGAAGAACTGTCATTTTGACCCTCTAGTCCAGAAGCTCGGGCGACTCAAGAAGAAGGTTTAGGACATGGGCGATCTGATGGACGTCCTCACCAGGTACGCTAAGTCATACAACATGAAAGATCCCAGCTCAGATGATGACAAGTCCAGCAAAGGCAAGAAATACAATGGTGGCAAAGGGCAGCAGAAAAATAACCCCAGGTACAATGGCAACCATGGCAATGGTGGAAAGCACAAACACCCGGAGGGCGGCTCTTATTTTGTGGCTAACACTAACACTGGCTTCAAGGTCTAGAGACAGAACAACAACTCTAGGAGACCTTTCAATCGAAACAAACCTCTTAATTTTGAGGAGGCCCTTAAATCCCCGTGTCCCAAACATAGCCTGCCCAATAAGCCGGCGAATCACTCTTGGGAAGATTGCTACATTATGCAGGCTTTCCGCAATCAGCCATATTAGAATCATCAAGGTGGTGGTGGCAGAAACCTGGCCAGCCTGGAGCAGGCGGCTCAGGATATGGCTTCCTAGGATCCAACTCATCTGGTGGCTTCCATAATCGTGGTTATCAGGGCTCTGGTGGCTCAAGGTCTGGCTACCAGGGTTCTGGCAATAATGGAGGAAATCAGCGATCTAGCCAACACGTTCAATACCAGGGCAACCAGTCAGGTTTTCACAGCAACCCCAAGTAGTTGAATAGTGGGCAGTACCACATTTTCACGACTAGTACTTGCAAGCGGGATCGAGAGCTCCAGAAACATGCTGTCAACATGGTCGACCTGGCTATTCCTAAGTACTTAAATTGGTCAAAGCAACCAGTCACCTAGAGTAGGGCCGGTTGTCCTCCCCGGGTTGAGAACCCTGCTTGTTTAGCCTTGGTGGTGGCGCCTCAATTCGATGGTTATAAGCTCATTAAGGTGCTTATGGATGGAGGAAGCAGCATCAATATCTTATACTATGAAACTTTCAGATGCATGAACCTGTCAGAAAAGCAACTCCAACCTTCCTCAATCGTCTTTCACGGGATCGTACATGGAAAGTCTGCTTATCCTATTAGGAGGATCAAGCTGGGAGTTGCGTTTGGCGATGAGTATAACTATAGATCGGAGTTCCTCACGTTTGAGGTGGTCAAAATCAAGAGTCCATATCATGCACTCTTCGGTTGGCCGGCTTATGCTCGCTTCATGGCCCGACCATGTTATGTTTATCTCAAGATCAAGATGCCTAGACCTAAGGGCACTATCACAGTCGATGGTGACAAGCAAATCACACGCGAGTATGAGGAGGGGGGCACAGCCTATGCTGAGTCAGCTTGCGCAGCAGAGGAGCTCATGTTTTATACATCCTATGTTGACCCAGCCAACATAACACCTTTGAAGAAGCCCACCACAGAGTCTGACCCCACGCTCAAGTTTAAGTCAGCTGAATACACGAAAGAGGTTGACTTCACCCCTGGAGACTCATCCCAGCAGTTCACCATTGTGACTCGCATGGATCCCAAATAGGAAAGAGCGCTCATCGAGTTCATCCTTGAGAATCGGAACATCTTCGCATGGAAACCTTTTGACATGCCAGGTGTACCGAGAGAACTTGCTGAGGACCACCTCAGTGTGGATCTTAAGTTGAAACTTGTCAGACAATACCTCCGTCGTTTTAACAAGGAAAGACACAAGGCTGTTGGGGAAGAAGTGGCCCGTCTCCTAGCTGCTAGGTTCATTGTTGAAGTATTTCAGCCTAAGTGGCTGGCGAGCCCAGTGCTTTCTAATGAAAAACAACACTTGGCGCATGTGTGTTGATTACACAGATCTTAACAAGGCTTGTCCCAAAGACCCGTTTGCCCTCCCCTGCATTGACCAGATCATTGACTCTACTACCGGTTGTTAGTGCTTATGTTTCCTGGATGCTTACTCTGGTTATCATGAAATTAAGATCGTTGTCGATGACCAGGAGAAAATGTCCTTTATCACACCCTTTGGGGCTTTCTATTATGTCTCTATGCCTTTTGGGCTTAAGAGCGCGGGGGCTACTTATCAGCGCTATATACAGAATTGCTTTCACAAGTAGATTGGGCGCAATGTTCATGCTTATGTTGATGATATTGTGGTCAAATCTCAGAAGAAGGAAACCTTATTAGATGACCTCAAGGAGACTTTTGAAAATCTTCGAGTTTACCAGATGATGCTCAACCCGGCCAAGTGCGTTTTTTGGTGTTCCTGCAGGGAATTTGCTGGGTTTTCTAGTGTTAGAATGGGGCGTCGAGGCTAACCTGGACAAGATCAAAGCGGTAACCTCGCTCGCCAAGCCGGCCAACATCAATGACGCCTAGTGCATGGCGGGTTGAAATCGCAGCCTTGAGCCAATTTATAAGCCGCCTCGGCAAGAAGGTGATTTCATGATACTAGATGGTGAAAAAGACTGACAACTTAATCTGGAGTGTCGCTTCAGATAAGGCTTTTGAAGTCCTTAAAAAGCAATTGGCCGAGGCGCCCGTCCTTGCTGCTCCAATTGACAAAGATCCTATGCTCCTGTACATCGATGGTAATAAGAAATCAGTAAGTGTGGCAGTTGTCATGGAGAGAAAGGAGGCATGAAAGGAGTATCTAGTCCAGAGGCCAGTCTATTATGTCAGCGAGGTTCTGACCGAGTGAAAGCAGAGATATCCACATTGGCAGAAACTGGTTTTTCGTGTTTTCATGGCTAGTCGCAAGTTGAAGCATTACTTCTAGAAACACCCCATAACTGTGGTGAGCTCAGTTCTTGTGGGAGACATTATCCATAACAGGGAAGCCACTGGCCGGGTTGCAAAGTGGGAAATTGAGGTTGGGCCACATCATTTGAAATATGTGCCTCAGGCGACTATCAAATCTTAAGCATTGGTGGATTTCACCAACGATTGGACTGAACTTCAAGTCCCCGAGGAGAAGCCAGACAACAAGTATTGGACGATCCACTTTGACGGTTCCAAACACTTGGAAGGCTTGGTGGCTGGAGTCATCATAGCTTCACCATGAGGTGACAAATTTTGTTATGTTCTGAGGATCTTGTTTCCTTGTACTAATAATGCAACTGAGTATGAGGCCCTCCTCCATGCTCTCCGTATGGCTAAGGAGATGAATCTCAGCCGAGTTAGATGCCTGGGCAACTCTGATCTAGTAACTCACCAGGTCTCAGGAAAGTGGGACTCAAAGGACCCCTTTATGATGGCTTATCGTCAAGCGCTAACTAACATCACGGGACATTTTAAAGGTTATCAGGTTGATCACATAGATCGGCGGCTAATGCATTGTCATGACTCGGCTCTCAGCATAAGCCGGTCCCTCCCAATGTGTTCCTTGATGTTCTCCATAGTCCTTCTGTCAATCTGCCGTCAGAGGAAGATATTGCTATACCTGACCCGGCTGCTCTGAAGGAAATATGCCCTAGAGGCAATAATAAAGTTGTTATTTATATTTCCTTATATCATGATAAATGTTTATTATTCATGCTAGAATTGTATTAACCGGAAACTTAGTACATGTGTGAATATATGGACAAAACAGAGTGTCCCTAGTATGCCTCTACTTGACTAGCTCGTTAATCAAAGATGGTTAAGTTTCATGACCATTGACATGTGTTCTCATTTGATGAACGAGATCATGTCATTAGAGAATGATGTGATGGACAAGACCCATCCATTAGCTTAGCATAATGATCGTTAAGTTTTATTGCTATTGCTTTCTACATGACTTATACATATTCCTCTGACTATGAGATTATGCAACTCCCGAATACCGGAGGAACACCTTGTGTGCTATCAAATGTCACAACATAACTGGGTGATTATAAAGATGCTCTATAGGTGTCTCCGAAGGTGTTTGTTGGGTGGCATAGATCAAGATTAGGATTTGTCACTCCGAGTATCGGAGAGGTTTCTCTGGGCCCTCTCGGTAATGCACATCACTATAAGCCTTGCAAGCAATGTGACTAATGATTTAGTTACGGGATGATGCATTATGAAACGAGTAAAGAGACTTGCCGCTAACGAGATTGAACTAGGTATGATGATATCGACGATCGAATCTCGGGCAAGTAACATACCGATGACAAAGGGAATAACGTATGTTGTTATTGCGGTTTGACCGATAAAGATCTTTGTAGAATATGTAGGAACCAATATGAGCATCCAGTTTCCTCTATTGGTTATTGATCGGAGATGTGTCTCGGTCATGTCTACATAGTTCTCGAACCCGTAGGGTCCGCACGCTTAATGTTCGATAAGGATTTGTATTTTGAGTTATGTGTTTTGGTGACCGAAGTTTGTTCGGAGTCTCGAATGAGATCACGTACATGAAGAGGAGTCTCAAAATGGTCGAGAGGTAAAGATTGATATATTGTAAGGTGGTATTCGAACATTGGAATGGTTTCGAGTGGTTCGGGTATTTTACCGAAGTACCGATGGGTTACCGAAACCCCCCGGGGGAAGTCATGGGCCTCATGGGCCACGGGAGAGAGAGAGAGGACATCCCACAAGGGGTGGCCACGCCCCCCATGGGAGTCCAAATAGGACTAGGGGAGGGGGCGGTGCCCCCCTTTTCCTTTCCCGCTCCCTCTCCCTTTCCCCCTTTTCCACTCTGGAGAAGGAAGGGGGGATCCTACTAGGACAAGGAGTCCTAGTAGGCCCTTGGCGCGCCCCCTCTAGGCCGGCCGCCTCCTCCTCTCCTCCTTTATATACGGGGGTAGGGGCACCTCATACACATAAATTGTTCTCTTAGCCATGTGTGATGCCCCTGTCCATAGTTTATTCCTCCGGTCATAGCGTCGTAGTGCTCAGGCGAAGCCCTGCGCGGATCACATCACCATCACTGCCACCATGCCGTCATGCTGACGAAACTCTCCCTCGACCCTCTGCTGGATCAAGAGTTTGAGGGATGTCATCGAGCTGAACGTGTGCTGAACTCGGAGGTGCCGTACGTTCGGTACTAGATCGGTTGTATCGTGAAGACGTTCGACTACATCAACCACGTTAACCTAACGCTTCCGCTTTTAGTCTACGAGGGTACATGGACAAACTCTCCCCCTCTCATTGCTATGCATATCCTAGATAGATCTTGCGTGAGCGTAGGAATTTTTTTAAATTGCATGCTACGTTCCCCAATAGTGGCATCCGAGCCAGGTCTATGCATAGATGATATGCATGAGTAGAACACAAAGAGTAGTGGGTGATAATAGTCATACTTCTTACCACCAATGTCTTATTTTGATTCGGCGGTATTGTTGGATGAAGCGGCCCGGACAACCCTTACATGACCACGTTCATGAGACCGGTTCCACCGACAGACATGCAACTTGTTTTACATAAAGGTGGTTGGCGTGTGTCTATTTCTCCAACTTTAGTTGAATCGAATTTGACTACGACCGGTCCTTGTTGAAGGTTAAAACAACACACTTGACAAAAAGTCATTGTGGTTTTGATGCGTAGGTAAGAACGGTTCTTGCTAGAAGCCCGTAGTAGCCACGTAAAACATGCAACAACAAAGTAGAGGACGTCTAACTTGTTTTTGCAGGGCATGTTGTGATGTGATATGGTCAAGACATGATGCTATATTTATTGTATGAGATGATCATGTTTTGTAACGGAGTTATCGGCAACTGGCAGGAGCCATATGGTTGTCGCTTTATTGTATGCAATGCAATCGCCCTGTAATTGCTTCACTTTATCACTCAGCGGTGGCGATAGTCGTAGAAGCATTAGTTGGTGAGACGACAACGATGCTACGATGGAGATCAAGGTGTCGCGCCGGTGACGATGGTGATCATGACAGTGCTTTGGAGATGGAGATCAAAAGCACAAGATGACGATGGCCATATCATATCACTTATATTGATTGCATGTGATGTTTATCCTTTATGCATCTTATTCCGCTTTGTTTGACGGTGGCATTATAAGATGATCTCTCACTAAATTTCAAGATAAAAGTGTTCTCCCTGAGTATGCACCATTGCCAAAGTTCGTCGTGCCGAGACACCACGTGATGATCGGGTGTGATAAGCTCAACATTCATCTACAACGGGTGTAAGACAGTTTTACACACGCAGAATACTCGGGTTAAACTTGACGAGCCTAGCATATGTAGATATGGCCTCGGAACACTGAGACCGAAATGTCGAGCGTGAATCATATAGTAGATATGATCAACATAGTGATGTTCACCATTGAAAACTACTCCATTTCACGTGATAATCGGTTATGGTTTAGTTGATATGGATCACGTGATCACTTAGATGATTAGAGGGATGTCTATCTAAGTGGGAGTTCTTAAGTAATATGATTAATTGAACTTAAATTTATCATGAACTTAGTACCTGATAGTATTTTGCTTGTCTATGTTATTGTAGATAGATGGCCCATGTTGTTGTTCCGTTGAATTTTAATGCGTTCCTTGAGAAAGCAAAGTTGAAAGATGATGGTAGAAATTACACGGACTAGGTCCGTAACTTGAGGATTATCCTCATTGCTGCACAGAAGAATTACGTCCTGGAAGCACCGCTGGGTGCCAGGCCTGTTGCAGATGCTGTTGATGATGTTAAGAATGTCTGGCAGAGTAAAGCTGATGACTACTCGATAGTTCAGTGTGCCATGCTTTACGGCTTAGAACCAGGACTTCAACAATGTTTTGAACATCATGGAGCATATGAGATGTTCCAGGAGTTGAAGTTAATATTTCAAGCAAATGCCCGGATTGAGAGATATGAAGTCTCCAATAAGTTCTATAGTTGGAAGATGGAGGAGAATAGTTCCGTCAGTGAACATATACTCAAAATGTCTGGGTATCATAATCACTTGACTCAACTGGGAGTTAATCTTCCTGTTGATAGTGTCATTGACAGAGTTCTTCAATCATTGGCACCAAGCTACAAGAGCTTCGTGATAAACTATAATATGCAAGGGATGAATAAAACAATTCCCGAGGTCTTCTCAATGCTAAAGGCAGTGGAGGTAGAAATCAAGAAGGAGCATCAAGTGTTGATGGTCAACAAGACCACCAGTTTCAAGAAAAAGGGTAAAGTGAAGAAGAAGGGGAACTTCAAGAACAACAACAAACAAGTTGTTGCTCAGGAGAAGAAACCCAAGTCTGGACCTAAGCCTGAGACTGAGTGCTTCTACTGCAAACAGACTAGTCACTAGAAGCGGAACTGCCCCAAGTATTTGGAGGATAAGAAGGATGGCAAGGTGAACAAAGGTATATGTGATATACATCTTATTGATGTGTACCTTACCAGAGCTTGCAGTAGCACCTGGGTATTTGATACTAGTTTTGTTGCTAATATTTGCAACTCGAAACAAGGACTACGGATTAAGCGAAGACTGGCTAAGGACGAGGTGACGATGCGCGTGGGAAATGGTTCCAAAGTCGATGTGATCGCCGTCGGCACACTAACTCTACATCTACCTTCGGGATTAGTTTTAGACCTGAATAATTGTTATTTGGTGCGAGCGTTGAGCATGAACATTATATATGGATCTTGTTTGATGTGAGACGGTTATTCATTTAAATCTGAGAATAATGGTTGTTCTATTTATATGAGTAATATCTTTTATGGTTATGCACCCTTGAAGAGTGGTCTATTTGTGTTAAATCTCGATAGTAGTGACAAACATATTCATAATGTTGAAGCCAAAAGATGCAGAGTTGATAATGATAGTGCAACTTATTTGTGGCACTATTGTTTAGGTCATATTGGTGTAATGCGCATGAAGAAACTCCATACTGATGGACTTTTGGAATCACTTGATTATGAATCACTTGGTACTTGCGAACCATGCCTCATGGGCAAGATGACTAAAACGCCGTTCTCCAAAACAATGGAGTGATCAACAGACTTGTTGGAAATCATACATACTGATGTATGTGGTCCAATGAATATTGAGGCTTGCGGCGGGTATCGTTATTTTCTGACCTTCACAGATGATTTAAGCAGATATGGGTATATCTACTTAATGAAACATAAGACTGAAACATTTGAAAAGTTCAAAGAATTTAAGAGTGAAGTGGAAAATCATCGTAACAAGAAAATAAAGTTTCTATAATCTGATCGTGGAGGAGAATATTTGAGTTATGAGTTTGGTCTACATTTGAAAAAATGCGGAATAGTTTCGCAACTCACGCCACCCGGAACACCACATGGTAAAATCATCATACTTTACTGGATATGGTGCGATCTATGATGTCTCTTACTGATTTACCGCTATTGGTTTGGGGTTATGCTTTAGAGATGGCTGCATTCACGTTAAATAGGGCACCATCAAAATCCATTGACACGACGCCTTATGAACTATGGTTTGGCAAGAAACCAAAGTTGTCGTTTCTTAAAGTTTGGGGCTGCGATGCTTATGTGAACAATCTTTAACCTAATAAGCTCGAACCCAAATCGGAGAAATGTGTCTTCATATGATACCCAAAGGAAATTGTTGGGTACACCTTCTATCACAGATCCGAAGGCAAGACATTTGTTGCTAAGAATGGATCCTTTCTAGAGAAGGAGTTTCTCTTGAAAGAAGTGAGTGGGAGGAAAGTAGAACTTGATGAGGTAACTATACCTGCTCCCTTATTGGGAAGTAGTTCATCACAGAAACCGGTTCCTGTGACACCTACACCAATTAGTGAGGAAGCTAATGATATTGATCATGAAACTTCAGATCAAGTTACTACCCAACCTCATAGGTAAACAAGAGTAAAATCCGCACCAGAGTGGTACGATAATCCTGTTTTGGAGGTCATGTTGCTAGACCATGACGAACCTACGAACTATGAGGAAGCGATGATGAGCCCAGATTCCGCAAAATGGCTTGCGGCCACGAAATCTGAGATGGGATCCACATATGAGAACAAAGTGTGCACTTTGGTTGACTTGCCCAGTGATCGGCAAGCCATCGAGAATAAATGGATCTTCAAGATGAAGACAGACGCTGATGGTAATGTTACTGTCTACAAAGCTCAACTTGTTGCGAAAGGTTTTCAACAAGTTCAAGGAGTTGACTATGATGAGAACTTCTCACCCGTAGCGATGCTTAAGTCCGTCTGAATCATGTTAGCTATTGCCGCATTTTATGATTATGAAATTTGGCAAATGGATGTAAAGACTGCATTCCTGAATGGATTTTTGGAAGAAGAGTTGTATATGATGCAACCTGAAGGTTTTTTCGATCCAAAAGGTACTAACAAAGTGTGCAAGCTCCAGCGATCCATTTATGGACTGGTGCAAGCTTCTCGGAGTTGGAATAAACACTTTGATAGTGTGATGAAAGCATATGGTTTTATACAGACTTTTGGAGAAGCTTGTATTTACAAGAAAGTGAGTGGGAGCTCTGTAGCATTTCTAATATTATATGTGGATGGCATATTGTTTATTGGAAATGATATAGAATTTCTGGATAGCATAAAAGGATACTTGAATAAGAGTTTTTCAATGAAGGACCTCGGTGAAGCTACTTACATATTGGGAATCAAGATCTATAGAGATAGATAAGGACGCTTAATTGGACTTTCACAAAGCACATACCTTGACAAAGTTTTGAAGAAGTTCAAAATGGATCAGGCAAAGAAAGGGTTCTTGCCTGTATTACAAGGTGTGAAGTTGAGTAAGACTCAATGCCCGTCCACTGCAGAAGATAGAGAGAAAATGAAAGATGTTCCCTATGCTTCAGCCATAGGCTCTATCATGTATGCAATGCTGTGTACCAGACCTGATGTGTGCCTTGCTATTAGTTTAGCAGGGACGTACTAAAGTAATCCAGCAGTGGATCACTGGACAGCGGTCAAGAACATCCCGAAGTACCTGAAAAGGACTAAGGATATGTTTCTTGCTTATGGAGGTGACAAAGAACTCATCGTAAATGGTTACGTTGATGCAAGCTTTGACACTGATCCGTACGATTCTAAATCGCAAACCGGATACGTGTTTATATTAAACGGTGGAGTTGTCAGTTGGAGCAGTTCTAAACAGAGCGTCGTGGCGGGATCTACATGTGAAGCGGAGTACATTGCTGCTTCGGAAGGAGCAAATTAAGGAGTCTGGATGAAGGAGTTCATATCCGATCTAGGTGTCATACCTAGTGCATCGGGTCCAATGAAAATCTTTTGTGACAATACTGGTGCAATTGCCTTGGCAAAGGAATCCAGATTTCACAAGAGAACCAAGCGCATCAAGAGACACTTCAACTCCATCCGGGATCAAGTCCAGGTGGGAGACATAGAGATTTGCAAGATACATACGGATCTGAATGTTGTAGACCCGTTGACTCAGCCTCTTCCATGAGCAAAACATGATCAGCACCAAGGCTCCATGGGTGTTAGAATCATTACTGTGTAATCTAGATTATTGACTCTAGTGCCAGTGGGAGATTGAAGGAAATAAGCCCTAGAGGCAATAATAAAGTTATTATTTATTTCCTTATATCATGATAAATGTTTATTATTCATGCTAGAATTGTATTAACCGGAAACATGATACATGTGTGAATACATAGACAAACAGAGTGTCACTAGTATGCCTCTACTTGACTAGCTCGTTGATCAAAGATGGTTATGTTTCCTAGCCATAGACATGAGTTATCATTTGATTAACAGGATCACATCATTAGGAGAATGATGTGATTGACTTGACCCATTCCGTTAGCTTAGCACTTGATCGTCTAGTATGTTGCTATTGTTTTCTTCATGACTTATACATGTTCCTCTGACTATGAGATTATGCAACTCCCGTTTACCGGAGGAACACTTTGTGTGCTACCTAACGTCACACCGTAACTGGGTGATTATAAAGGTGCTCTACAGGTGTCTCCGAAGGTACTTGTTGAGTTGGCGTATTTCGAGATTAGGATTTGTCACTCCGATTGTCGGAGAGGTATCTCTGGGCCCACTCGGTAATGCACATCACTATAAGCCTTGCAAGCATTGTAACTAATGAGTTAGTTGCGGGATGATGTATTATGGAACAAGTAAAGAGACTTGCCGGTAACGAGATTGAACTAGGTATTGAGATACCGACGATCGAATCTCGGGCAAGTAACATACTGATGACAAAGGGAACAACATATGTTCTTATGCGGTTTGACCGATAAAGATCTTCGTAGAATATGTGGGAGCCAATATGAGCATCCAGATTCCGCCATTGGTTATTGAACGAAGACGTGTCTCGGTCAAGTCTACATAGTTCTCGAACCCGTAGGGTCCGCACGCTTAAAGTTGGGTGACGATTGGTTTGTGCTTTGATGTACCAAAGGTAGTTCGGAGTCCCGGATGTGATCACAGACATGACGAGGAGTCTCGAAATGGTCGAGAAGTAAAGATCGATATATTGGACGACTATGTTCGGACATCGGAAAGGTTCCGGAAGGTTTCAGACATATACCGGAGTACCGGGGGGGGGGGGGGGGGGGGGGGGGGGGGGGGGGGGTTACCGGAACCCCACTGGGGGCTTAATGGGCCTACATGGGCCTTAGTGGAAATAGAGGGCAGCAAGGGGAGTGTGGGGCACCCCCCCAAGGCCCAAAGCGAATTGGTTTAGGGCAAGGGGGGTCGGCCCCCTCTTTCCTTCTCCTCCTCTCCCTTCCCTTCCCCCTCTCCTACTCCTACTAGGAATAGGAGGAGTCCTACTCCTAGTGGGAGTAGGACTCCCCCTTGGCGCGCCTCTCCCTGGCCAGCCGCCTCCCACCCCTTGCTCGTTTATATACAGGGGCAGGGGGCCCCCCATGGACACACGATTGATCATTGATCTCTTAGCTGTGTGCGGTGCCCCCCTCCACCATAATCCACCTCGATTATATCGTAGCGGTGCTTAGGGAAGCCCTGCGTCGGTAGCATCATCATCATCATCACCATCACCACACTGTCGTGCTGACGAAGCCCTGGATTTTGGCCCTTTTCTTCTTTTTGATTTATTGGTTTTTGCTATATTTTTCTTGTTGGAGTGGTTATGTGGCCTTGTCACCTGGGAAATCATCTCCCTTTCCTCTCCCAAGTGGCTCATAATCCTAAAAAGTTTGCCAAGATCATGTCACTCCACTGCTTGACCAAACCCTAATTTCTTCTCTAGGGAGAATTCCTTTTCTATTAAAGGAATAATCCTATCTGCCCTAGGTTGTGAAGCAACCTATATTTCTGTCCATCCAAAAATCCCCAAATAATTCTTATAAATTGTTTGGGTCATATCTTCCTCAAATATGGCAAAATATTTCATTAGCCATATTTTCCATCATGCTCAATAAATTCATTTCCTATCCTGTCCTAAATGGCACATTGTAAAGCAAGTGCTATTTATCTTTGCCCATTGGCCCCAAACTTTTTGTACATCTTATCCTATCCAAATAATTTACATGTGCCAAAATTCAACTTTATTTGCCTAGCCAAACTTCCTCAGTGATTTTTCAAAGATCATGTCTGAGGGAAGCCTTTGTGAAGGAAGTGCTAGCTAGGATTATCCAAATGAGTTGAAATTTTGCGCACTCCTTAATGTGCTCATATAATTGCTCTCCTCCAAATTTCAGCTCCATCCCTTGATCTATGTGAGCTCAACATCAAATCTTTGATTCTGTCAATATTTTCAGGTTGTGAAGCAAGTATATTTTATATTGCTTCATTTTGCCTAAAAATTTACCAGAGCATTCTCCTACCCAAATAACTTCTCTCCACCAAATTTGGCACCAGTTTACCTAGCCAATAGTTCTCCAAAATTCTTGCAAGATTCTGGCCAGTGAAGATAGTTGTGAAGGAAGTACCATTTTGGTAAATCCATTTGGTATGAAATTTTTACAGTGCCTTTATCTGGCCAAATCACTAAGCCCTGCCAAGTTTTACCTCAAGTGGTTACTCCATGTGAGTGCATCATCCAAATCTTTATTCTGGACACATAATGTGAGTTACAAAGCAACTATGTTAGTTTGTGCTCCATTATGCCTCAAAACCTCCAGGATCAAAGTCCTTCCTTAGTTAATCGCCCCAGACAAACTCTTTAGTGCCAGTAAAATCCCTGTTGATCACCAGTGTTCACCCAAGTTTACTGCAGTAAATTTCAGAGGGTGATTACCTTTTAACCACAACTCTTTTAACTGATCTACCACCTTAGTTGCAACATCCCCTGGATGGACTACGCACTAGACAACATGTCCAAGCCCGTCTTCCCCACTACAAGCCAGTGCACACGGTGACCGCGTTAATGGCAAGCGTGTGCGCGTGCTTTGCTGCCGTTGGCCGCGCCCAGGGTGGGTTCTTGCTCGGGCCCCTCCTCTGCTCGGCATCTCAGCGGGCACAAGCATGTCTAATAGATTTACCGTGTCGTCGCTGTCCTCCTGGACCTCTCTCCCTCTTAGTAAAACCCCTCACCGACACTCGCCGCCGAACGCCCACGAGAGCACAGTGGTGGTTTGGCTCTGTTCGTCGCCGTCGCCTTCCTCCCTGTGTCCCTCTTGGCCTCCTCCGTCCCATGAGTCTGCCCGCTGCTCCTCCCCCGTCGTCTACCCGTGAGCGCATGCGTGAGCACACGCGTCCGTGGCGCCGGCCACGCATTGTGGCGACGCCAGCTCGGCCTCCTCGCCCCGCGGCTATATAAGGCTATCCCGTGGCCTCCCGAGCACTCCATCGCCTCTCCCTCACTCCCAGCAGCCTCCCTGACCACTCCAATCGCTCCCGGAGCCTCTCATCGTCTCCCATGACCACCGCAGTGCCGTAGGGCTCCGCACGAATCCGAGTAGCCCCGGGCTCCTCCCCTCCTTCTTCCACCTCTAGAGGCCCCCATCCACACCCTAGACCCACCCCAGCACGCCCAGTCCTCCTCCGGTGGCCCCTTGCCAGGAGTTCTCCGATGGCCGAAGCCCCTGTCCGCCGGCGCCAAGTTCTTCGTCATCTCGGGTCCTCCCACCGGCCATGGATAGGATCTTTGGATGCGTCGTTGAGCGCTGAATCCATCCATAGCCGGAGATGCCCCGTAGCGCCGGCAATCGCCGTCGGGGCGTGCCTCTCCCCTCGGCCAGGACCTCCCCGAGTGGGAGGTTGAAGACAGTCAAGCCGACGGGCCCCTCCCCGCGGACCCCATTAGTCAGCGCCTCAATCGCGGCCCTGCCGTCCACGTCAGATAAGTGGAAACGCGTTTCGTCTAAATACGTTTCCGTTTAGTGAAGCGTATTTTTCTGAGAATGTGTTTTCTGTTTTTCAGCTCAGGGGCCTGTTTGTAGAGTTATTTTTACAGATTGGTCCCTGAACTTCGTCGGTCTATAACTTTTCGCTCACAACTCCGTTTGAGGTGAATCCAAAGCCCACATCTTCGTTTCGTCGAGCCCATTCTATTGGTAACCTTTTAACCATGTTTTTCCATTCTGAAAATGACCATTTTTCCCTTGCACTAAATCAGCCCGCTTCGAGAGAGAACGTTTTCCGGTGATTCTTTCCGCGAACCTCTCGCACTTCTTCTCGGTGATTTCTTCCACCCTAGGCAAGCACACCCTCCATTTGCATGATTGCAATACAGTGACATGGTTTCTTTATTTAAACTTGTTTAAAATATTGTTCTAGCTACTTGTGATTTGTTCATGGCATATTTCGGAGTATTGTTTTGATCTTGCTATTGCCATGATATTGCTTGGAGTTATAGGACTTACATTTTGATGAGTATGTGGATGACATGTGCCTTTGGATTCTTAATGGCTATTATGGTTATTTTCATGATGGTATCTGGTATTATTTTGATGTATTACTTTGGATATCATGTTGCCTTTGGATTATTAGTGGCTAGAGTTATTTTCATCATGATGCTAGATGATATTATGTTTTGGAGTATGATGTTGGAGGTGAGGCTTGCATGTGGATCATAGTTGGATAATTAGTTCTTGACATTTGAGTAGTAGTTTTATCGTTATTGGATTCATCATGATAGTAGTGTTATGTTGTCCTCGGAGTATTTTGGTATGATGATATTATGCTCAGATTATTTGTTGGATATTCCTATGACTTGGATTATAGTTTGATAGTTGATATCAGAGTAGCAGTTATCACAGTAATATTTTTGGGGATAAATTCTGTCATTAAGTTGGCCAGGTGCCACCGAACTGGGCTTTTCCAGTGCAACCACATTTGCCTTTATGGGAAGGCCCTAATGCAGTCTATTGCCATGCCTCTCGCCGGTGCCTCCAACGTAGGGAAGGTTATGGGCACGCGCTACCCTGATCAGGTAGGCGGACATGAACCTTGTGAGCCCGAGTTATTTTGCGCGCTTTGTCCCCATTTGGGACCATCTTTGCCACGACGGTGGCCGTAATACCTTTGGTAGGCATGGGACACCCAGGACTGAACCCAAAAGGGGCGTTGGTCGGAGTGGCCGGGAGAGTGTCATGGCAATAGATCGGTTTTGTCGGAACGCCGTTGGTCCACCCGAATGGGAGTGCGAGGCCATGGCTTCCGTGGTGTGGGTAAAGTGCGCTACCTCTGCAGAGTGTATTTAAATCTATCAATGGTCGCGTCCTCGGTCATAGGCATGGGTTCGTACTAGGTCACACCGTTCGATCAACACTCACATGACGGAATGACTTATAGGTGATATATTTATATGTTGATATGTTGAGCAGTACAGATTGGCAGGATGTTGATGATGATGTTGGAGACCAAGTGTTGGTCATGGTAGTGATCGCCGGAAGGATCATGGTTGAGACCAAGTGTTGGTCGTGGTACTGACGCCGGAATGATCACCGGTTGGTTTGGATCACGAGGTGATCGAGATGGTATATTGCTTGGTCAGTTAGCCAAGAGAGAAATGGTTATGGAGATCTGACATGGTGATTTATCAGTATTGTATCAGTTTCGTACCATGTTTAGTAGTTGTTTCATCATAATAGTTGTTAATTTAATTAAATTGTTAAATGCTATGTTATTGTCTTGCCTTGATGTTATGGTTGTTGTGAGCTTGCAAGTACATTCGATGTACTGACCTGGCGTGTCATGCCAGATTGCAGGTGATGTCATGATTGCTTGATTGCTTTTCGATGGTAGCCATGCATGCGAGCTAGATTGTGTCCCAGCCAGAGTCCCTGCGGAGTGGAGTTCACCACCTTCGTCGTTGTTCCGCTGCTAGAAGTATTCCGCTGCTGCGAGTTGTTCTGCTGCTAGCATAGAGCATGTGTAGTATCACAGGCGTAGTGTCGCCGTGCTGATGTGCTTCTTTGTAACATCAGACCATTGTATTATTATTCTTGTAATAAGAGCTGGTTTGTTCTATGTCAAGCAGTGCCGTATTCCAGAGACTTCTCCTCGATCTTTGGGATGGAATATGAGGCGTTTCGGTTTCTCTGAGCCGGGGTGCCACATAAGCTCTACATTCACATACAACGGGTGTAAGACAGTTTTTCATGTGCAGAATACTCGGGTTAAACTTGACGAGCCTAGCATATGAAGATATGGCCTCGGAATACTGAGACCGAAAGGTCGAACGTGAATCATATAGTAGCTATGATCAACATAGAGATGTTCACCATTGAAAACTACTCCATCTCACGCAATGATCGGACATGGGTTAGTTGATATGGATCACGTGATCATTTAGATAACTAGAGGGATGTTTATCTAAGTGGGAGTTCTTAAGTAATATGATTAATTGAACTTTAATTTATCATGAACTTAGTCCTGATAGTTTTTTGCATATCTATGTTGTTGTAGATCAATGGCATGTGCTACCATTCCCTTCAATTTTAATGTGTTCCTAGAGAAAGCTAAGTTGAAAGATGATGGTAGCAACTACACGGACTGGGTCCGTAACTTGAGGATTATCCTCATTGTTGCATAGAAGAATTACGTCCTGGAAGCACTGCTAGGTGCAAGGCCCACTGCATGAGCAACTCCAGACATTATGAATGTCTGGCAGACTAAAGCTGATGACTACTCGATAGTTCAGTGTGCCATGCTTTACGGCTTATAATCGGAACTTCAAAGACGTTTTGAACGTCATGGAGCATATGAGATGTTCCAAGAGTTGAAGTTAATATTTCAAGCAAATGCTCGAGTTGAGAGATATGGAGTCTCCAACAAGTTCTATAGCTGCAAGATGGAGGAGAACAATGCTGTTAGTGAACACATACTCAGAATGTTTGGGTACCATAACCACTTGACTCAGCTAGGAGTTAATCTTCCTAATGATAGTCTCATTGGCAGAGTTCTGCAATCACTGCCACCAAGCTATAAAGGCTTCATGATGAACTATAATATGCAAGGGATGGAAAAGACAATTCCTGAGCTCTTCGCAATGCTAAAGGCTATGGAGGTAGAAATCAAGAAGGAGCATCAAGTGTTGATGGTTAACAAGACCACTAGTTGCAAGAAAAAGGGAAAGGGAAGAAGGGGAACTTCAAGAATAATAGCAAGCAAGTTGTTGCTCCCGGAAGAAGCCCAAGTCTGGACCTAAGATTGAAACTGAGTGCTTCTACTGCAAAGGGACTGGTCACTGGAAGCGGAACTGCCTCAAGTATTCGGTGGACAAGAAGGATGGCAAAGTGAAAGGTATATTTGATATACATGTTATTGATGTGTACCTTACCAATGCTCGTAGTAGTGCCTGGGTATTTGATACTGGTTCTGTTGCTCATATTTGCAACTCAAAATAGGGCTACGAATTAAACAAAGATTGGCTAAGGACGAGGTGACGATGCATGTCAGAAATGGTTCCAAGGTCGATGTGATCACCGTCGGCACGCTACCTCTACATCTACCTTCGGGATTAGTTTTAGACCTGAATAATTGCTATTTGGTGCCAGCGTGAGCATGAACATTATATCTGGATCTTGTTTGATGCGAGATGGTTATTCATATAAATCAGAGAATAATGGTTGTTCTATTTATATAAGTAATATCTTTTATGGTCATGCACCCTTGATGAGTGGTCTATTTTTATTGAATATCGATCATAGTGATACACATATTCATAATATTGAAGCCAAAAGATGCAAAGTTAATAATGATAGTGCAACTTATTTGTGGAACTGCCGTTTAGGTCATATTGGTGTAAAGCACATGAAGAAACTCCATGCTGATGGGCTTTTGGAATCACTTGATGTTTGTGAACCATGCCTCATGGTCAAGATGACCAAGACTCCATTCTCCGGAACAATGGAGCGAGCCACTGACTTATTGGAAATAATACATACTGATATATGCGGTCCGATGAGTGTTGAGGCTCACGACGGGTATAGTTATTTCCTGACCTTCATACATGATTTGAGCAGATATGGGTATATCTACTTAATGAAACATAAGTCTGAAACATTTGAAAAGTTCAAAGAATTTCAGAGTGAAGTGGAAAATCATCATAACAAGAAAATAAAGTTTCTATGATCTGATCGTGGAGGTGAATATTTGACTTACGAGTTTGGTCTTCATTTGAAACAATGTGTAATAGTTTTGCAATTCACGCCACCTGGAACACCACAGAATAATGGTGTGTCCGAACATCGTAACCGTACTTTATTAGATATGGTGCGATCTATGATGTCTCTTACCGATTTACATCTATCGTTTGGGGTTATGCTTTAGAGACGGCTGCATTCACGTTAAATAGGGCACCATCTAAATCCGTTGAGGCGACACCATATGAACTGTGATTTGGCAAGAAATTTAAGCTGTCATTTCTTAAAGTTTGGAGATGGGATGCTGTAGGATCGAAAGTATGTCTAGAGGGGGGGTGATTAGACTACTTGACCAAATAAAAACTTAACCTTTTCCCAATTTTAGTTCTTGGCAGATTTTAGCTATTGTAGGACAAGTCAAGCAATCATCACACAATTCAAGCAAGCATGCAAAGAGTATATTGGCAGAGGAAAGTAAAGCATGCAACTTGCAAGAATGTAAAGGGAAGGGTTTGGAGAATTCAAACACAATTGGAGACACGGATGTTTTTCCCGTGGTTCGGATAGGTGGTGCTATCCTACATCCACGTTGATGGGGACTTCAACCCACAAAGGGTAATGGTTGCGCGAGTCCACACAGGGCTCCACCCACAAAGGGTAACGGTTGCGCGAGTCCACACAGGGCTCCACCCACAAAGGGTCCACGAAGAAGCAACCACCCACAAAGGGTCCACGAAGAAGCAACCTTGTCTATCCCACCATGGCCATCGCCCACACAGGACTTGCCTCACTAGCGGTAGATCTTCATGAAGTAGGCGATCTCCTTGCCCTTACAAACTCCTTGGTTCAACTCCACAATCTTGTCGGAGGCTCCCAAGTGACACCTAGCCAATCTAGGAGACACCACTCTCCAAGAAGTAACAAATGGTGTGTAGGTAATGAACTCCTTGCTCTTGTGCTTCAAATGATAGTATCCCCAACACTCAACTCTCTCTCATAGGATTTGGATTTTGTGGAAAGAAGATTTGAGTGGAAAGCAACTTGGGAAGGCTAGAGATCAAGATTCATATGGTAGGAATGGAATATCTTGGTCTCGACACATGAGTAGGTGGTTCTCTCTCAGAACATATGAGTTGGAATGATGTGTGTGTTCTGATGGCTCTCTCTCTGAATGAGAAGGATGTGGAGGGGTATATATAGCCTCCACACAAAATCCAACCGTTACACAGTTTTCCAATCTCGGTGGGACCGAATCAATAAACTCGGTCGGACCGAAAATGAAAACCTAGTGACCGTTAGTGATTTTGGTGGGACCGACTGGATCAACTTGGTGGGACCGATGTGCTAGGGTTAGGGTAAATCCAAAACTCGGTTTGACCGATTACTCAAACTCGGTGGGACCGATTTGGGTAATAAGTGAAACTGAGATTTGGTCAAGCAAACTCGGTGGGACCGATTGCATATCTCGGTGGGACCGAGAATATTGCAATGGGTAACAGAGAGTTTGCAAGCCCATCTCGGTGAGACCGAGATCCCATCGGTGAGACCGAACTGATTAGGGTTTGGCAGTGGCTTATGACAAGTGAAACTCGGTGGCGCCGGGTAGGAAGAATCGGTAGGACCGAGTTTGGCTTAGGGTTTAGGTCATATGTGGATATGGGAAAGTAGTTGAGGATGTTGGAGCATATCATTAAGCACATGAAGCAAGAGGCTCATTAAGCAACACCTCATCGCTCCTTGATAGTATTGGCTTTTCCTAAAGACTCAATGTGATCTTGGATCACTAAAATATAAAATGAAGAGTCTTGAGCTTGAAGTTTTAGCCAATCCCTTGACCTTAGCATCTTGAAGGAGTTCCCACAACCTTTAGTCCATGCCACTCCATTGTTGAACTTATCTGAAACATGCTAGATAGAAGTGTTAGTCCAACAAGAGATATGTTGTCATCAATTATCAAAACCACCTAGGGAGCACTTGTGCTTTCAGAGGTTCACCTAGCAAAGTGCGAAGTAGCTAGGGGCCCCCCTCCCTCGTGTCGGCACGAAGGGAATCCTAAGCTATGAATGCATGCCCCCCCAACCGAGGTTCACCTAGCAAAGTGCGAAGTAGCAGCCCCCCCCCACACACACACTTTCAGTCGGCGGGCCAGAGAGGCATATCTCACCAAGATTGATCATAAACGGACCTAGCATAATCCACCTTGGTTTTACAACATCTGTCTTGTTGTTGGTCAAAGTGATGGCCATCCATGTGACCCTGGAGATGGCCTAGCTCACTAATAATCATGCAAGTAGCTAGTCCCCGAAGACAACCACTACATGCGTGTGGCCCAAACATATGTATGGAGAGGTGTATTTTTTAGTACACAATGGAACAACTTCGATGTGGCACCGTGATTTCGAACTAGAAATCCCCACACTGAGTGAGGGTTAGGTTGACGATGCATATGTATGTTACACCACACTTCAAGCCAACGAGAGGGATTCATGCATACATGCGTTCATAGTATATGCGCTCAAACTTAATTAGGTCTGAATCTCACCATGACCTATACTACGATAACACGAACTAAATGAAGAATGGGAAAACTTTGTTTTTGCCACTCTAGTTTTTGCCAACTTTCCTTATGCCATTCTAGAATTTGACATTTCACTTTTGCCACTCTTAGCTTTTGACAATATATCACTTTTGCCATTCCGTGGCAAAAGCAAAAAAAATTTAGAGTGGCAATTGTGATACATGTCAAAAGCTAAGAGTGGCAAACGTGAAATGAAAAATTATCGTTTTTGCCACGGAATGGCATTTGTGATGTATTGTCAAAAGCTAAGAGTGGCAAAAGTGAGATGTCAAATTCTAGAGTGGCATAAACAAAGTTGGTAAAAACTAGAGTGGCAAAAACAAAGTTTTCCCATGAAGAATCCGCCATGGTAACCTAACTTGTTTTCGATCAAGGTGATCATGGATGTCCACGCGGGCCCACGAATATATAGGTTTGTTGCCGATAACCACGCGAGGGAGTGTAACGTTCGAAGGCAACAACTACATGCATATGTATGGAGGTGATGCATGCATGCATGTTTGAATACCATTTCACAACATTGATGTGGCACGTGCGTCAAAATCGTACACTCCCCACACAGAGCAAGATCGGTTCATGATGTGTCATTGTACTAGCCACTTTGACTCGATGGGAGGGATTCATGCGTACACATGCATGTGTGTGTGCTCAAACTGTATCATGCATGTCATCCCAGAGCATGACCTATATATAATGTATTACAAGCAAAAAAATCGCCTTCTAAGTCAAATTAACCTCTCTCGTTGTCAGGCAAAAAGTACTGATGGACCAAGCGGGCCCACAGATGGGAAGCATCGATATCACTGATAACCGCTTAAGTGGGTGCGAGAGGGCAACCACCATCGCTTTTCATGTGGGCCAAACATATATATGTTGAATACCCAAAATGCACAAGTTTGATGTGCCACATACCTCACAAACCGTAAACCATGCACCCACACAGAGTGAGGTTGATGAAGCGTACTACATATGATGGTCCCCTTCCCCCCTCTTCGACGCATACTATATGCTCCTACCGTAATACGTACAACCAAAAAAGAATCCTCATCGATGGTGAAATTAATTAACCTGTCCCGATGTAGGTCAAAGTGATGCTTGCATGCATCGATGATGGCCTCGTGGGCCCACAGATGGAAGAGTCACACGTAAGTGTCCTAGCTAGGATAACCACCGGATGCATGCATGTGGCCGAACGAGGAGTTGTGTGATGTTTGAATAGCCATTTTCACAATTTTGATGTGGCACGTGCCTCGGAAACCAAAAAGTCCCGACACTGAGTGAGGTGTACTTGTTCACGGATGCGTACGTATAGTATATATGCTAGTCCCCTCCCACCTCTTCGACGCGTACTATATACCACCACAACACAAACAAAAAAGATTCTACCTTGCTGGTAATTAACCTCACTGCCGGTTGTTCATCAAAGTGATGGACGACGACCTCGCGTGCCCATAGAAAGCGTCACATGTGAGTATCGAGTGTCGTGTAGGATAACCATTAGCTACATGTGGCCAAAACATGTATGTATGAAAGGGTTGTGTAATGTTTTAAATAACGAATTCACGACTCTGATGTGGCACCGGCCCGCCTAACAAAACGGCCAACCCACATGGTGGCTCACAACTCATAGTGTACTGCAAGCCACCCGCCACCCCCAGACACACACACCCACACACACACCGTGAATCCACCGCAACTACAATGCATGTTAAATTAATTATCCCGCGGTGAACATATGTTACCAAAGGAGGGACGTTTTAATTTCTAAAAAAAGAGAGATCATTAAGGCGTTTTAATATATTAATTGATTGATTTTCTACGGGTATAATGTGCAAAAAACAAATTTGAGCTACATGCACACGTGACAGTGCACCTAAATGGATTGCAAAAACACATGTGTCCCATTGGGTGCATGTTTACTCCCCGTGCAACAAATTTCAAACATTGAGAATCTTGATTTTTAAATCCTAGTACATCCAAAACTTATTTGAAGTTCATGAAACTTATCGTGTTGTCATATGGACACCAATACAAAGTGGCATTCTACTTTTTTTTGTCAAATTTGAGACCAGTTTTGATGTATAATCTTTATCTAATTTCAAACGGGAGATTATTAATAATTGGGAACCAATATCCCAAACAGATTATTTATTCGAACCGTGAGCGTTAGACCAGCAATGGATACGTGACATGCTTCGGTTAAGCAATAAAGATGTAGCATTAATCATCGAAATAGAAAAGCAATATACATGCCGCCGTGCGGCCCGTGTGTCGTGCGAGCAAGCGTGGGTTGACAGGACGCATGCGACCAGTTCGCTGCGCACGTAGACCGGGAGGCATGCGTGCAGGTGTGTGAATTGACGGAGGTGTGCTTGCTGTGTAGTGTCATCGGGAGGCATGCGAGTTGCTATGTGAAACTTTTGTAGGCCTGCCAGCCGTACGGTGCGCAGGCTCACCGGGTGTAGCGAACCGACCTCAAACGGTCAAGCCTCTGTGTATTCGTGCCATCCTTGGATCAATATGCTGGCACACACAGTACATCGATGTATAAATCAAAGTGCAATCACATATATAAATAATGTAAAACAGATATATACCTCATAAGTCTCAGCGGAAACGAACGAACGGGTGTGGAGTCCCACCAACGCCAATGACAAGTTGAGTGTGGACCGTAACCCTACAACGTAACTCTTACCCGTCATAGAAATTCCCGCAACATAAGACGTTGCATCCCTATAGGTCAATACATTGAATGTACTGGCAAGTCTCATCATAAGAATAATGAACCTATGTGTACATGCAATTTGGCTGGTGGAAAGCTCTAAGTTTAGTTTTTGCATAAAGCTAGTTTTTCCAAGAATAAAAGATATTATTCTACCACTACAGTATATCATAGGATGAGTTGGCAAACCCAACTCAATCAAATTTTCATTTAAAACCCAACTGTTTAAATTAAGAGTGATGAGATATCCCGACATTTCCACTACTAGATGCTCAAGTTGTCTGTAACCGGGGACACGGCTAATCGATTAGGTTTTAACACTCTGCAGAGGTTTACACACTTTTCCCCACAAGACTCGAGCGCCTCCCTTGAAGTTCTCGCACTGCCTGGCGTTTGAGAACAGGATGATCGAGACATAGTCTTTTGAAAGTATTCCCCCTTATCCCACGGATAGCCCAGTACACCTACTCATTCTACATCTGCTAGCTTATCCCGGAAGAGGTCATACTATCTACTCAACTAAGCCAAAGCCCATATTGGCCTGTGGCTGCACACGTAAGCTTCTAGACATGAAAATACGTTTGATCCCTTTGAGCCTGGGCAGACGGACCACTAGTGGTGCACCACCATGGATTTCCCATGCGTGCCCCACTATACTTCGCCACCATTCAAACCAAGTTTCCGCCTAGGTAGTTCATTTAAGTCTTGGTCCTGATTACTACTTTGTCACTCAAGGCTCGCCATGAACACTTTCAAATCCATGTCTAGCAAAACAGAAACAAACTTACACGATGGTGAAAAGGTTGTATAGTTCAAACCTACCTCAAATGAACTACTAGGTAAAAGATTAGCCATTTGGCATAAGATTCCTACCATACAATCCTACCGCAAAGGACTAAGTGCATAAATAAAACATAGGTAATTGGAAGAATGGTCAAATGTGAACTTGCCTGGTAATAGTTGATGAAGATTATATCGCTCTCGGAATTTTACTTAATAGAACTATTCATCACTCTCCGATGAAAAACGATAAAGTCAAACATTGCACTCACATAAGCAATCATTTCAGAGAACGACGAAGAACATGCAAAGCAAAAAGTCGCAAAAAACCAAATGAACATACAACACACTTAACTATCACAAAATATTCTAGGTGCTACACAACATAGGCATGGGGTTCAGAATTTGTGATGTGAAGCATAGTGCATACAAGGCATACGAGTAAAACTACTATGGACAGATCCTAAGTGTGTGAAAATATTTTGAGAAATGTCTAGGTGATAGGGTTTGGCTACGGTGACAAAGTGCAAAAAGAATCAACTTAATCGGAGCTACGGTTTAGAAGATGTGGCCAATTGAAGTTCGAATTCAAATCCGAATAAAGATGAAATTTGAATCAGACAAAAGTTTACAAATATGATACCACTAGATAGATCTAATTATGACGAAGAATTTGTCGCTGGTTTCATCGAGTTTAGATCTACGGTTAAAAAGATACGGCTATCCGAAGTTCAGGGACCAATTTGTAAAACTCAGGCACTAAACAGAAAAAGAAATAACTATGAGCAGGCCCCTGGCCGCGTGGCAGACTTCTATAGGGTGGAAGTTGTCCGCTGCGGGACTTATACAGCGAACGGCCGCTAACTAAGAAAAACACAATGCGGTGGCTAACTAAAAAAACCAACAATTGGTTTTAATCAAAACCATACGGTTTAATTAAAACCGGGTTAACCAATCTAATACTATAAATCAAATAAAAAACTAAATGAACGAGGAGAGCGGCTCGCTTACCACGACGACGACGATGTATAGGGGTGACGCGGCGTCGACGGAGGACGGGCGGCGGCTACGGTGGGTTCTGGCAGCGGCGGAGGTGTTGGGGAGGTCGGGCGCGGCGTGGGCGGCGTGCTGGTGCGGTCGGCGGGGTGGCCAACGACGAGCGGAGGGAGGCAGCGGCGGCCGGTGCTCCGGCGGGGCGCGGCGCGCTCGGGCTTCGGCTCCGGCAACCTAGAGGGCACAAGAAGGTGTCAAATTGACGCCCGTGGACTCGGGCAACAAAAGAAGTAGGCGGTGGAGGCCAGGGTGGCTCACGGGCAACGAACTCCTCCAGCGAAATAGCGCGGCTCCGGCGAGATCCAAGTGGCTACGGTGAGCGATGCGAGGGACGTGGGGACGAACGGATTGGCAGAACAGAGAGAGGGGTTGACGGCTTATTATAGGCGCGGAGAGAGGGCTCGGGAGCGAGGGATAATGTCTATCCGAGCAAAGAAGTCGGTCGGCGGGTTCGGAAGCTCGAGCTACGAGCTTATCCCGTGCGGGAGGTTGGGGACGAAGGCGTGGTGAGCGGGCCCCTCCTGGCAGCGGCAGCGGCGTGCGAGGCGCTCGGGTGTGGGCGGCCTGGGCCTTGGGCCGAATTCGGCCATCGACAGGCTGGTGTGCTGCGCTCCTGGGCCGAACGCGATTTCGGTCCAGGCAGCGCGTTTTTTTTGTTTTTACAGAAAGAAAAACTTCAACAGAGGAAAATAACTAAAAAATTATATAGACATATTGTATACCAAAATGTTCAGAAAATACCCTCAATAAGATGAACTACTTTTCAAGTTCAACTAAATTCCAAAAAAATTCATAAAAGTCAAATTGTGCTACTATTGCATTTAAAATCAATAAAAAATCATTTTTAGAATAGCAAAATGATTTCAAAATTATCTTCACCTAATTTTCTATTGAAGGGAATCATTTTACCCTTATTTCCGTTTATTTATTTTTAGGAAAAGTATAATTTGAATATAAACCCAAATAACTCCCAATTGGATTTGAATTTGGAATTTCAAACAACTTCAAATGGAAAAAATGAGTTTCAAATAACCTCAAAGTGACCTCCAAATTATTTCTTTGAAACTCCCAACTCTCTTTCTTCAAATTTGAAGAAGTCATTTTATGAACTCATTGAGTTGCTTGAAGTTTCTAAATTAGAAATGTTTCAAATGGAATTCAAATCATTTTCAAACCTCTTTTATTTTGTTTAAATGGAAGAAGTCATGTTATCTTCACTCTAGGGTTTTGGTGATGAAATGAATTTGAATTGAGGGAGATCAAAATGTAAAGGTGAAAGTCTGGGAAAGTCCTTTCATTCCCTCTGATGCAACTTTCAAAAATAAATTTCAAATTCCACTCAATTTCACACAAAAATCAAACAAACAATCATAATAATTTATTTAGTATAACATTCCAAAATTTAGAATTTTGGGATGTTACAAACTACTACCCTTAAAATGAATCTCGTCCTCAAGATTCGGAGAGGCTAGAAAGAAGGTTAGGTTTGGGGGGGTTCCTTGAAAATCCATTCATCAACACAAGGTATGGGGTGCTACCACCCTTAGAAGCATGATCACGATTCCAACAAAACTCATGTACTCCATCCTTTGGGTTGACGGTGTCGGTCTTCTCATATTCTTCGGGATAACTCCAATTGTGCTCTTCCGGTAAGGGCATGGCCGTTTCCTCAAAGTCTGGAGTCCTTGCATCAAAATAGGATCCTTCCGAGACTGGGGCTTCTTAGCTGACAGGTCTGTCGCCAATGCTAAACAACTATCAAAAATCTCATGGTGGTCGACAATTACTGGTTCTCCTGCAGGAATTGGGTCCGGTTGAATCTCACCTTATAACCTACGATTGGCAATGGGTGCCTATATAGGGTTTCCATCGTCCTGCCATTCTAAGGTTTTTGGCTTGTCTTGTCGACACTCTTCTAGGGTTTTAAGGCTCTCTGATTTTCTATCAACATATGATAGCTCATGATAGAAGTCTCCGGTATGGGGGCCAAGTCATCCCGTACAGGAATCATTACCACATACGCAGATAGTGAATCACGTATTCTAACACTTGGGCATCCTCACAAGCATTGCAGAACTTCTCTTCTCCATGATCTGGGTTCGGGTAAAACCATCGGTTCTGCAAGCCAAACAAAACCTCTATCGTTTCTTCACAACTCTCTGTTTTACGTAACCTCCTATGAAACGTCTGCTGATGAAATCACAGCTTCTTCTAGAATTCTTTTCTTCAACAAGATTGTACTTGTTTCCTTATCAAATCCTGGGTCCTCTGGGTTATGGGCCCACTTCAACACTTGTATATCTTTAACTCATCCTTGGAGCTACTATTGTTCTATATTCCATCATTACATCTCATTTAAATCCAATAGTACTTCATTCCTTCATACTCTTGGGGGTAACCATCAGAACTAAAACCAAACTCCAACTCATTTCTCCAAACTCCACACTATGGAATACATTTTCTTTTCCATTGGTCAAGTCTTCACACAGGCAAGTATCGCCAAAAAATGCACTGGTTCATCCATAGTTCATATTCTCTTCATATCAAATCCTTTATTATATCCTTAACCACTACTCGAAACTCGTATTTCAAAAGTAATCTATTACAAAAGCTGCCATCCACATAGTTTGGTATGTTCAAGCATTACTTCTCCATCTTTATTCATTTGCCCTCCATGAAGATGCTTAAGTCCCACTGGAACTGTACAATATGGTCCCTGAAAGCATCGACCTTTTTCTTCATCATGGTGGCCATGAGCTTCATCTCCATCATCTCTACATGCACCTCTCTCATGTATTCTTGAGTGTGACAGAGTCTTGCTTCAAGTATTTCTCCAATCTGACGTATGGCTTCCATAGAAGCTTCACGAATAGAGTCGAAGAATGTTGCTCGTGGTACTCGAGAAGTGAAAAAGTATTGTCCCATAGTATTTGGGCAAACTCCCATCACACGGTGGAGGTGTACCTCAACGTACCAAAGTTCAACCCCATTCTCCATGAAAGGATAACCCTTGTAGACTGCATTTCCTTTAAGATGAATATGCTTCATCATGTCCTTGGGATCTTTGGGTAATCCTGATCACTAGTTAGGGTCATGATCGTTTCCGAGCCCATGAGAAAAGACTCGTATAGGGTTGTCATCTGCAGATATAAGATAGAAGGGGTACTCAGGATACTTTATGTATTTCCTTGGGTGAAATGTGGTTGTTTTTTGGGAAAGGTTTGGGTCAGCTTGTCCATGGGTTCAAGGTTTATGTCTGGGTGACATAGTGAGAGAGGCACTCACAATGAACAAACAACTCATGACACCTCATATGAGATTCCAAACATACCAACTTTTATTGCTTCACGAACTATTACAATTCCCATTCCATAAATCAACTCAACATCCCCAATGAAAATAAAAGTATGTTCCACATTTATTACATGCTTTATTCCAATATCAAGATCTCAACTACTCTGCTCAAGCTTTCCTCGGTCTGAACATTCTCTGTCAAAATGTCCTACTCCTTTGCAGTGTAAACAAATGACTTCAGACAAATCTAGGGGCTTCCTGGTGGTCATCTTGGCTCCTTGGGTTGTTGGATTCCTTGTTGGGCATTTGCTAGCATAATGACCTAAATCCTTGCATCTGTAACAAGTGATTTGACTCCGGTCCTTCTTTGCAGAAACTGGGTTGTTAAGGGGATACATGCTCTTTCTCTTCCTCAACTTCTTTGTTCTGATCAATTCTTCTATCTCTTGTGGATCAAACTCCACTTCTTCTATCGGGAAGTCTCCCAGATACTCTTGGCTTTCCTTCATGCAATACTGCAAAAAATGTCCTTCATCTCCACATGAATAGCAGGCATTGGAGTAAAATCTAATTAGGCCTTCACCATCAGGGTCGTCGACATCTTCTTTTATCACCGGTTCTCTTAAACTTTCCCCGAGGGCTTCTTTCACTTCTTCCTTCTGCTACTTGGTAATTTCTTGTACCTTGGGATAAATATGACACTAGGCAGGGTAGTGCGTAGTTCCTCCACACAAGAAACAAGTAACCTACATTGTTGGGCATTCTTTAGCTTGGCGATTTCCTTCACAATGATGGCATCCATCCTTGTGTTCTTCATGGGTGTGTCCTATTTCTCCACATATTTTGCAGGCACAAGTTTTTTTCTTGGGGTTATCACCGTGCTTCCAGATAAGACGGGATCCCAACAGAGTCTTCTTCAATTCCTCCCAAGTTTTTTCTCCATTGCATCCTTGTATGGCTTGATGCATTTTCCACCAGGTTGCAGCACTTTTTGTAAAGTACTGAAGATCGTATTGAACCTCATACTTCCTTGCAACCAAATTGCTCCCGAAGTGATTCTCCATGTTTTGAATCCATAGCTCTGCCTCCATGTGAGTGACCGGTCTAGAGAATACAAGTCCATCTTCATTCATCATCTATTAGGTCCAAGGGTTTTGGGATGAGATAAGAGGGATAGAGATAGATACACACAATACAAACAATATAGTTTTGAAAATAAGTTTTATTTGTTGCTGTCGGAAAACACACACAAAATATGATAGCTCACAAATCATCGCATCTAACGTGAGTATACAACAAGGGTTTGGTCTTCTAAAGGTCATATAAATCTTTGAATTCTTCAGTGTCTTCAAACTCTTCGAGTCTTTAACTGTTGTAGCTTCAACTCTTCTAATGCTTGATGAAATCCTCTTTAATTACTCTGAAGTGGTCCTTAGTTGTCCGATATCTTATCCTTGTCGGAGTGGTCTCATCAGTTGATCCTCCGTGTGGTCAAAGGGAAAAGGGTATTGTCTAACTATTTGAGGCAAAAGGAAAGATTTGATAAAGCTCAGAAAATAAGAGAGGTAAACGATCTTTTGAAAATAAAGTTTTAGATAAATCCTTTCCTAAGGGCTTTCCAGTTTCTAGGGTCACGTCCTACAGTCAACGTGTGCTCTGATACCATCTATGTAGCAACCTGACCTTAAATGGTCAAGCCTCTGTGTATCCGTGCCATCCCTGGATCAGTATGCTAGCACACACAGTACATCGATGTATATACCAAAGTGCAATCAGTTGTATAAATAACATAAAACTGATATATACCTCATAAGTCTCAGCGGAAACAAACAAACGGGTGTGGAGTCCCATCAACGCCAACGGCAAGTTGACTGTAGACCGTAACCCTACAACGTAACTCTTACCCGTCGTAGAAATTCCTGCAACATAAGACATTGCAGCCCTGTAGGTCAGTACATTGAATGTACTGGCAAATCACATCATAAGAATAATGAACCTATTTGTACATGCAATTTGGCTGGTGGAAAGCTCTAAGTTTTGTTTTTGCATAAAGCTAGTTTTTCCTAGAATAAAAGATATTATCTACCACTACAGTATAGCATAGGATGAGTTCGCAAACCCAACTCAATCCATTCCCAAAGTTTCATTTAAAACCTAACTGTTTAAATTAAGACTGATGAGTGAGGGAGTCCTAGACTAAGGGGTCCTCGGGCGTCTGGCCTGTTAGCCATGGGCCGGACTGATGGGCTGTGAAGATACAAAGACCAAAGACTGCACCCATATCCGGATAGGACTCTCCTTGGCGTGGAAGGCAAGCTTGGCGACCAAATATGTGGATTCCTTTCTTTGTAACCGACCTTGTGTAACCCTAGATCCTCCCGGTGTCTATATAAACCGGAGGACTTAGTCCGGAGGAAGCACATTATCATAGCCATACAAGCTAGACCTCTAGGGTTTAGCCATTATGATCTCGTGGTAGATCAACTCTTGTAATACTCATATTCATCAAGATCAATCAAGCAGGACGTAGGGTATTACCTCCATAGAGAGGATCTGAACCTGGGTAAAACATCGTGTCCCCTGTCTCCTGTTACCATCGACCTTAAATGCACAGTTCGGGACCCCCTACCCGAGATCCGTTGGTTCTGACACCTACATTGGTGCTTTCATATAGAGTTCCACTGTGTTGTCGACAAAAGGTTTGATGGCCCCTTCAACCATCAATAATGACGATGTCCAAGGAGAAACTTTCCTCCCGAGACAAATCTTTGTGTTCGGCTTCTTCGCACTATGGGCCAATTCGTTTGGCCATCTGGAGTAGATCGAAAGCTATGCCCCTGGCCACCAGGTCAGATTCGGGAGCTTGAACTACGTTGCGGACATCCGTGGAGACTTGATCTTCGCCGGATTCGAGACCGCGGATACCACTCCTGGTCACCCCAAGAGACATGACCTAAATCTGTCATCGGACTGCATCCAGGAGACAACTCCTGTAACTGCTCTGGCCTTAGATCCAGAGCAGACTGTGCTATCCAAGGACGGGAGGCTCAACCCTGCCACAGAGGCCACAGATTCCCCGGTGTTGGAGCCGCACATAGACTTAATATCACACGATACCTGTGCCACCGGAGCTTCGGACTCATCTCCGGTCATAAGTTCGAACCATGTGAGCCCGTGAATGCCAAACTTGATCGTTTATTGATCTTTGAATTCAGCACCGCAGACATCTTCCAGCACTCTCCTTTGGGTGATGTGCTAAACTCATTAAAGAACCTATCCTTGGCGGGGGACTCACAACCGAACTATGTTCGGTTCGAACTAGGGGCTAATGATGGAGAATCTTGTTCCCCACCCGCCACCCACTCCATAGCCACTGTCGAGGACTTAACCGACATGTTCAATTACGGCTCTGAAGACTTCGATGGTATAGACGACGATGCCGATGAGGAGCAGGGCCAAAACCCGCCATTTACTGGACGTTGGATGGTCACTTCTTCATACGACGTACATATGGTGGATACACCTAAAGAAACTAACGACGATGACAAAGAAGATCTAGTTGAGGATAAACCCCCGGAGACACAGCCCAGGCGCCAGCGTTAGCGGCGCCACACTAAGTCACATCGCGCAAAAGACAGCAATACCGGCACCAGAGAAAACAACACCCCGGACGATGCCGAAGACAATGAAGCCCCTGTTGGGGCAACATCCGAACAAGATGAACAGGAGGACGGACATGATAGCCTTGACAAACAGGCCATACACGAAGACTCAGAGGACAGTAATTATCTTCCGCTCTCCGAGGATGAGGAGAGCCTCGGCAGCGAGGATTTCATTGTTCCTGAGGAACCTCTCAAGCAGGAGTGCTTTAAACGCCGGCTATTAGCCACAGCAAGGAGCCTGAAAAAGAAACAGCACCAGCTTCAATCTAACCAAGACTTGCTCAATGATAGATGGACAGATATCCTAGTGGCCGAAGAATACGGCCCCAGGCGCACAACCAATGGCTACCCGCAACACAGGTTGCTACCTCAGTTCGATAAGGAAGCGCCGGAGCCTGTACCACGCGGTCGGGACAATCCAACTAACCGACCACCATGAAGTCGGGATAAAGCGACAGCTCAAGCCGAACAGCAGTCCGCCTCACCCCAAAGAAAAAATAGAGATAAAACAGCTCGGGGTGATACATACGACCCTCGGCAGGACCTGGACAATAGAGCAAGACATACCAGATCGATCTACGGATCGCGAGGACGTTCCTTGACACGCAACGTCGGCTACCTATTCGGACGGGACAAGTCTAGTCACGCCTCGGTCAAAAACCGCAGACGGACTCCATCTAAGCTACGTTGCGACGTGGCCCAATATAGAGGCGCTGCACACCCACTCTGCTTCACTGACGAAGTAATGGAGCATGAATTCCCAGCAGGGTTTAAACCCATGAATATCGAATCATATGATGGAACAACTGATCCCACGGTATGGATCGAGGATTTTCTTCTCCATATTCATATGGCTCGAGGAGACGACCTTCATGCCATCAAATACCTCCCACTAAAACTCAAAGGACCAGCAAGGTACTGGTTAAACAGTCTGCCTGAAAACTCTATTGGCAGCTGGGAAGATCTGGAAGACGCCTTCCGCGACAACTTCCAAGGTACATATATCCGGCCACCAGACGCTGATGACTTAAGTCACATCATCCAGCAGCCAGGAGAGTCAGCCAGGAAGCTCTGGACTAGTTTCTTAGTTAAAAAGAACCAAATCATAGACTGTCCGGACGCGGAAGCCCTAGCGGCCTTTAAACACAGTGCTCGGGACGAGTGGCTCGCCCGCCACCTCAGTTAGGAAAAACCAAAATCCATGTCATCCCTTACCGCTCTGATGACCCGCTTTTGCACGGGAGAAGACAGTTGGCTCGCTCATAGAAGCAATAACGCCAGTGACCCGGGCACTTCTGAAGTTTGAGACGGCAACGGGAAACCACGACGCAATAAGCACAAACGTGGCAATAGTAATGGGACGGTCAACGCCGGATTCAGCGGCCCCAAACCCGGTCAACGGAAGAAGCCATTCCAGGCAAACAGAGACGGACTATCCAATTTGGATAAGATATTGGATAGGCCCTACCAGATTCATGGCCACCCCAATAAAGCAGCTAACCACACCAATAGAAGTTGCTGGGTCTTCAAACAGGCCAGCAAGTTAAACACCGAATACAAGGGGAAGAAGCCGCCCGGCGACGGCGACGACAACGAAACTCGCCAACCAAACACCGGGGGTCGGAAGCAGTTTCCCCCCAAAGTAAAGACAATGAACATGGTACACATGACACAGTCCCCTACAGGGGAACGCATGGAGTGCTCTCTCCATGCAGAGGATCACGGTACGGCTATCTCGGCCGAACTACACAGCGGGGGCATTAAATTGCATACCTCGTCGGCCATTAAGCCACCGGTCTCCATTCAACATGACCGTTCAAATCCCATACAGGAATAGCAGTTCGGCTTCTGCCATCCACAGCATATACCCGGACAATCTGTAATGGGCATACATAACTACGCACTTAAAATACCCTGGGCACTGGCAAAAGCACAATACGGACGGACCTGAAAGCACTCCCATAACCTTCTCTTTTTTCTAACTATTTTTTATTTCTTCTTCCTTTTTCTTGTTTCCCTCCACAGGTGGCTCAATGGCTGGCCTTGGACTCTTTGAAGTTCGGGTTCGTACAATCACCCAAGGGCTATTTCCATCAAGGAGTCCCTTCTCCGAGGACAGGCGGCGCAAACGTGCGATAGGAGGTCCAAAATAACTTTTTGTAGACCGCACTCTCTATTTTGAGCCTGTAAAGTGCCTTTTTCCTCCGCCTTCGACCCCTGGCATATCAAATAGCCGGGGTTGAGGCTTTGTTATCTATATACACGATTGGCACATCACTCAGATCCTAGTAAAAATAATCCATTCTTTTCTAAAAGGACCGAGTTTGGTCCCTATGGTTGTCTCAAACGTACACCTCGGCATAACTTGCCAGGGGCTCGGTATGGGAACAACCGAGTTGTCGACAAGTCCAAACAGCTCTATAGCGTACTTTTCTAAAATAATCCATTCTTTTCTAAAAGGACCGAGTTTGGCCTTATATGAATCAGCTCCGAATCATGTCTTGGGTCAATAGTTGGGTTGCCCGGATCCTGTGATTGCTATCCTACGTTCCGCTCTATCAGCGAGGGTAGTAAAGGGAGAACTACTGCGATTGTGCTTCCGGTTTACCTGGTTAAGCACCTCAATAGAGAAAGCCGAAAACTGACTGTCATGATGCAGCGAGAGCTGGTCAACCACTCGATGACTTATCGAAATCTTTCGCGATTCCCTCCGTGTCACACGAAGGACCTCTTTCCGGTCAAATATGTAAACGCGTCGTATGAACAAGCCGCATACATACCAGGAGCTATGTCATAGACCCACCACAAAATTCCTATGGCTAAGTGAAAGTGTTAACGCCCTATAGTCTGGTTGCCTAGTTCGCCGCATTGACACCTCCTTCACGGACCAAGACGTTGGGTCAAGAGTGATCAGATGCTTTTTCGAACACCCCCGTACTTCCTACGAGGGGGCTGGAGCCGACGACTGGAAAACTTTCAGTTCATATACAAACGGCCACACAGGAGGAACAAAAGCCTTTAGGAAAAATCAAAATATAGACTGATTATAACAATTGTCTTTTATAATTCGTAAAGAGTTCACTCGAATATTATGCCTTTCGAACATTGACCCTCTATCAAGCGGGCAGCCTCTAAGACGTCCTCAAAGTAATGTTCTGGTTTGTGATGGTCCTTGCCCTTGGGTGGACCCTGCGCTGCAACATCGATGGCCTTCATCTTCCCCCAGTATGTCTTGACTCAGGCAAAGGCCATCCGTGCACCTTCAATGCACGCCGACCGCTTCACAGCGTCGATACGTGGCACCGCATCAGCAAGCCGCCGCATCAAGCCGAAGTAGCTATTTGGAATCGGCCCAGTCGGCCACAACTGAAGTATGACGTTCTTCATGGTAGCGCCGGACATCCTGTGACGCTCGGCCCATTGGGACATCTATTCATTCAGCAAAAGAGGGTGTTTTGATTCGCCAAACTGTGACTAGAAAAGCTTCTCCATTGCATATCCCTCTTGCGCTTGGTAAAACTGTGCCACATCGGATGAACTCTTTGGCAGGTCCAAAAACACGTCTGGAGAACTCCACACTTGGTTAAGCTGAGCATAATTCGGATCTCCGAACTTAGTCTGTAATAAAAATGGCTTACCAGCTGCAATCTCCCCAGCTTGCCGGATCTCCTCACAAGCCGCTCTAGATTCGGACCGCGCTTCTTTCGCCTCTCACAAGGCCTTGTCAAGCTCAGCCGCTTTGGCTTTATTCTCCTTCTCTAGGAATTCATAGCGGCTGGTAGCATTTTTCAGTTCAAGGGCCATCAAGGATATTTCTCCTCGTCTTGGTGCCGAGCAGCTTGTTCGGCCTTTAACTCGGTCGATGCCTTTTCGGCAGCCGCATTACTAAACCGGGCCTGCTCCTTGGCCCAGGCCAGCTCCGCCCGAAGAATCTCAATGGTGGTGGCACCATCTGCAGCCATGCATATTCTAGTATGCAACTTTCAGTGTCACGCTTATATTACAAACACGTATATGTAAGGATTGCTCTGAATACGTACCTTGCGACTCGTCAAGACGCATGTTGATAAGCGCGATATCAGTATCTGCCCCATCAATCTTGTGTTGAAAATCCGCAACCTCTACAGTCCAGACAGTTTCCGGGGAGGTCACAGCCTGTGTTCCAATTAATCATACTACTTCCTCGGCATATCTTTTGATCCTCTGATCGCTTCCCTTGGGAAGCCAATTAGAGTCTCAGGGGCTACTATCTATAGACAGGTGTATTCTTGAATAAAACAAAATCGAACATATTACGATACAAACCTCGAAGCCTCTTAGTAGGCCCATGAAGGCCTCATTCAATCTGCTTTTCATGGACAGGACCTTTTCGACCACCGTGCCCATCAAGGTACGATGTTCCTCTGAGACGGACGCCTGTCACAGCATGTTCGTCAATATATCCGGCGCCTCTGGGTCTTCGTAGGCTGCTGTAGGAGTATGGCCTCCCTTTGAAGGGATCCGTTTATTCATATCCGGCTGTAGACTGGAATGTTCGGGGCCTTTATTGTTGGTCCACGGACCCTGGGCCACCGAAGTATCACCTTCGGGTTGTGTCTTCATCATCCCTCACACCACTTGTTGATCGGGAGAGACCCTCCGCGATGACACCTCGAAGTCGTTCGCCCTGTTGGGCGAGGAGATTGGTGGAGGCGTCTCGCTTTCCATCATCTCCGGGAGAAGATTCCCCGAGGAAGAGGATTGTTGAAGAAGACTGCGTGCCGAACTGCAAAAAACATATATTCTAGACATTACAAGAAAGGGACGGGACGTGTTTAAAACACCCTTGTTCACTTACGATTTGGCCTGAGGCTTGTCATCGTCAGGGGACTTCGCGATGACGTTGTTCTCCAAGCCCGAGCCACCCGACGAAGGCATCTTGCCTCACTTAGGAGCCTTTTCTTCCCAATCTTCGGAGGCGACCCTTTTCTTCCATGGGGGGAAGAGATGTTGACTCCCCCTTCATTTCTGTCTTCGGATGATGGAATCTTGATTCCTTCGGACACAATGTCTGAAACACCTTCGGGATGGGGGCCATCTTGTCGGGGCTAGCATCCTTGTTAATACAGGATCCGCTGAACCTTCGGGAACGGGGGCCGGACACCTAATCAGCTTCACTTTCTTTATCCAGCCCTGGAAGGAGATAGTTTGCTCAGTAATGTATTACGGCATACTTAAAAAAAGGGTGTTCGAAAGTCAAGTGCTTACCGGGGAATCCGGACGGTTGCAATTGAGGCCTGTCTCCTCAGTAGTGTCCGGCCAATGTTTTCGTTTTCCGAAAAACAACTTCCACATCCCTTTGTGCATAATGCCGAAGAAGTGTTGGAGGGTTCGTGGTCCTTCTAGATTGAACTCCCACATACAGAGAGGCCTACAATGGCATGGTAGGATTCGGCGAATCAGCATTACTTGAATCACGCTGACAAGATCGATGTCCCTCTCGAGGAGGGTTCAGATGCGGCTTTTAAAGTCCGCACTTCATCAACTGATCCCCAATCCAACCCCTTGTTGGCCCACGATGCAAGTTGTAAAGGTGGGTCAAGGCGAAACGTGGGTGCAGCTACCCACTTGGTGCTGCGGGACTCCGTAACGTAAAACCACTCTCGCTGCCATTGATTGGAAGTTTCGGGAAAAGAGCCTTTCGGCCAAGGAGTGTTGGTGAGCTGGTTGACTACAGCACCGTCGCACTCCACCTATTCCCCGTCGACTACCTTTGGTTTCACACTGAAGGTCTTGAGCCATAAGCCGAAGTGTGGGGGGATTCAGAGGAAGTCCTCGCACGTAATGATGAACGCCAAGACATGGAGGAAAGACTCTGGGGCTAGATCATGAAAATCTAGTTCATAATAGAATATTAGCCCCCAAACGAAGGGGTGAAGAGCGAGCCCTAGCCCTCGAAGGAAGTGTGAGATGAATACGACCCTCTTGCTAGATCTAGGAGTCGGGATAACCTGCCCTTGAGCAGGAAGCCTGTGGTGGATCTTCGCGGTCAGGTATCTGGCCGCTCAAAGCTTCGCAATATCCTCCTCTATAACGGAGGAAGCCGCCCATTGGCCTTAGGGTTGGGTCCGGACATAATGGGGAAGCCTGAAGCAATGAAGTCGAACCTTGGGTGCTAGAACTCGAGGATGTAGAGGCTGAGGAGAAGTTTGGCGTAAAAAAGACGGCCCTTGGTTCCTTTATAAAGGCAGCGGGGATTAAATGCCTCCTCCTAAGCCTGAAAGCCTACCTATTCCTAAGGAATCTTTCCAACGGAATGGTTGGGTTACCCGCGCTCGTATTAATGAGAATCCCGCAATAAGGGGACACGATATCTGCTTCGACAGAATGTGCCAATAGAAATCGCGCCTCGAAACATGGAACGACAGGACAGGGAACGGTCCGAAAAACGGGCGAGCATGATGTCACGTTTAAAAAGATGTTAGCAGATTAGACTCATGGAATATTATATTCTCTTTGCAGTTGTGTGTGGTGTGTGTGTTACAAGTCCGGACACATTCAATACGTCCAAAGATTATCTTGGAGTTCGGAAGGAGGAACCCGCCTTGCAATGCCGAAGACAGATCTGCGCGACGGATACCTTATCATTGAAGCCAGGTTCAGGGGCTACTGTAATGTCCCAAAATTCTAAATTTTGGAATGTTATATTAAATAAATAGATTTGATCGATTGTTTGATTGTTGTGTGATTGATTGACTGAAAGTGAGTGCAATTCAAAACTTTTTGAAAGTTAAATCAGAGGGAATAAAAGGACTTTCCCAAACTTTCATTTTCTTTTATGATCTCCGTGAATTCAAATACTTTTCAAATACAGAACCCTTGAGAGAAGATGACATGATTTCTTCCATTTATTTAAATGAAAAGGGTTTTGAAAAGATTTCAATTTTACTTGGAAATATTTTCCAATTCAGAAACTTTAAGCAACTCAATGATTATCATGAGTGAAGATAAAATGACTTCTTTAAAACATATGAAATATGAGTTGGATGTTTAAAAAGGATCAATTTCAAAGTCCTTTTGAAATTATTTTCAATTTGTAGTTATTTGGGTTTTATTCAAAAAAAATTCTCCAAAATAAAAATATATGGAAAATAGGGTAACATTATTCCCTACAATAGAAAATTGGAGACAAATAAATTTGAAATCATTTTCATATTTTTAAAATGATTTTTATTGGATTTTAGTAGGGCAGTAGCACTCTTTGAATTATTTGAATTTTTCTCGACTTTATATGACTTGAAAAAAATTCCACGTTGTAGAAAATCTTTTTCTGAAAATTTTGATATATAATATGCCTATATAAAATTTTATTTTATTTTCGTTATTCGGTTTTCCTTCTGTTCTATTTTAAAAAAACTGTACGTGCAGCCCATAATTATTTATCGCCCACACGCGTAGCATAGTGGCAGCGGGCTCCTCATCTTTTTTTTCAATAAATGGGCCAGGCCCAGCCAGCCTTTTCATTTATTTACTTAGGCTGAATTTTGTTTTTTTTAAACTACGGCGCGCGGTCGGCCGAGGCCTTTAGGCCCGTGCGAGGCGTTTAGCCTTTTTCTTCTCTATTTCTTTATTTTTGTCTATATTTAGCCCCACATTGCCAGCCTTTGATCCCTAAACCTATTTTCCACCTATAAATATAGACCAATGGAGCCTCCAAAAATCATCCGATTCGGGTTAAATCAATATTTTGGTTTAACTAGATTCATTAAAGAAAAATATTTTTCTCTTCTTCGGCGGGACTTCTGGAAATTGTCTCCTCTCTCCGAAGTCGACTTTTTCTCTATCTTATAAAGGTATCTTTCTTCATATTTTTTATACTCCCATAGCTTATTACTTCTAGTACGGTAGTATAATTAGATTACCCATTTGTCTATGTATTTATACATTAGACCTAAAATTCTTTTAGCCGTAGCTCTTTTTCTTCCGTAAAACAACTTGGCCCTGATTTTTCAAATAGCCATAACTTTTTACTCATTCATCCAAATTAGATGAAACCAGCGCCTATAGTTTTGTTTTGTTTTCACCTATCCAGTGAACCTGTCACATCAACTTTTTGAAAATTTCAAATTTCGAAATTTGTTTAGATTCATATTCAAACTTCTTTTGATCATAACTTGAGTTTTATAGCTCCGATTTAATTGATTCTTTTTACAAATCGAAGCTCTTGGCCGAAACTTTCTGATAAGGCCAAATTCACATAATTTTGGTATGTTAGAAATTGTTTTATGTTTCAAGAGTTATTTGCTTGGTTTTGATGTTTTCCGAACTGTCTTCTTCGTTCTTCCCGATCTTTTGAGTGATTGCTTATGTGTGGTTACTATTGCTTGCTCACGATAAATTGAACGTAGTGTGACGAGTAGAACTATCAGGAGTTATGAGTGTGAATCATCTTCATCAACAGTACAAGGCAAGTTCACACTTTGATCATACTTTTCATTACCCAATTTTTTGCATTAGTTTCAACCCTCGAATACTACATGGTTAGAACTTGATAACATGTGGGTATTGGGAAGTAGTTGATGAGGTAGGAACCTATTGTCTTGCATTTAACCCTGGGAGTTACTATGTTATGCTTACTGCTATGCTATGCTCGTAGACGTGGATTGGTTGAGTGTATTCATGATAGATGTGAGAGTTATCATTAAGGGTTAACTTAAGGTGGCTACTTTAATACACATCTGGGTGGAATGGTAGGGGCACCCTAGAGCACCCAGTGGTTTGCCCGGGCACCTGGAGAACCCAGTGCTTGCCCAAGGGGATCCTGGAGGACCCGTGTGATCACCCTATGGAATGCCACCCAGGCTCAAAGCGATCAGAAGATTATTCATGCTAGAAACTTCCGTGTGCAGCCACAAGCCTTTATGGGCTCTCGCATAGTTGAGTAAGTTGTGTGAGCTCTTGAAGAGGTGGACTAGCAGATGTACCGGTCTGCCCAGAGTAAAGAGTTAATGCTTCTGAAAGACTGTGTCTCAGTCATCCGTTTCTCAAACATCATGTGGTGCAAGAAATCCAATGGAGGAGATCGAGTCTTGTGGGGAAAAGTATCCAAATCTCTATAGAGTGTACAAACTAATCATGGTTTGCCGTGTCCCCGGTTATGGACGCCTTGAGTCTTTGGTTTTTGAATTATCATGTTGATCTCAACACTTTATTTAATTAATTTGATGGGGTTAATGAGTTGGAGGAACCTTCTAAATATTATTTTAACAAACTTTGTAGTTCAATAAAATATATTCCTTTGCAGTAGGGAAAAATTGGCTTTTCGCAAAAACATGATAACCATAGAGCTTTTCCACCAGCCATATATGCATGTAGTGATAGCTATTATTCATCATTATCCTATGGTGTGAATTTGCCAGTACATTCAATGTACTGACCCTTTGTGGCTGCAACGTCTCATGTTGCAGGACTTCTTACGACGAGTAAGTGATACGTTATGGTTACGATTTCTACACTCAACTTTGCCATTGGTGTTGATGGGAATCCACAACCATGTTGTTACTTCGGCTATTTGGATTGAGGTAATAGTATTTACGTTACTTTATACATGTGATTTACCAATGTTATAAATCCTCGAGTACTGTGTGTGTCAGCATACCGATCTAGGGATGACACTTAAGCAGAGAGACTTGACCGTCTGAGGTCGGGTCGCTACATCTATTGAGGGAGTCCCGGACTAAGGCGTCCTCGGGCGTCCGGCATGTTAGCCATGGGCCGGACTGATGGGCTGTGAAGATACAAAGACCGAAGATTGCCCCCGTATCTGGATAGGATTCTCCTTGGCGTGGAAGGCAAGCTTGGCGACCAAATATGTGGATTCCTTTCTTTGTAACCGACCTTGTCTAACCCTAGATCCTCCCAGTGTCTATATAAACCGGAGGACTTAGTCCGGAGGAGGCACATTATCATAGCCATACAAGCTAGACCTCTAGGGTTTAGCCATTACGATCTCATGGTAGATCAACTCTTGTAATACTCATATTTATCAAGATCAATCAAGCAGGACGTAGGGCATTACCTCCATAGAGAGGGCCCGAACCTAGGTAAAACATCGTGTCCCCTGTCTCCTGTTACCATCGACCTTAGACGCATAGTTCGGGACCCCCTACCCAAGAACCGCCGGTTTTGACACCGACAATGAGATCTCCCGACATTTCCACTACTAGATGCTCAAGTTGTCCGTAACCGGGGACATGGCTAATCGATTAGGTTTTAACACTCAACAGAGGTTTGCCCACTTTTCCCCCAAGACTCGATCGCCTCCCTTGAAGTTCTCGCACTACTTGGCGTTTGAGAACAGCGTGACCGAGACATAGTCTTTTGAAAGTATTCCCCCTTAACCCACGGATAGGCCGGTACACCTACTCATTCTACATCTGATAGCCTATCGCGGAAGAGGTCATACTATCTACTCAACTAAGCCAGAGCCCATATTGGCTTGTGGCTGCACACGTAAGCTTCTAGACTTGAAAATACGTTTGATCCCTTTGAGCTTGGGCAGACGGACTACGAGTGGTGCACCACCATGGATTTCCCATGCTTGCCCCACTGTACTTCGCCACCATTCAAACCAAGTTTCTGACCAGGTAGTTCATTTAAGTTTTGGTCCTGATTACTACTTTGTCACACAAGGCGCGCCATGAACACTTCCCAATCCACGTCTACATTAGCGAGGCAGAAATAAACTTACACTGTGGTGACAAGGTTGTATAGTTCAGACGTAGCTCAAATGAACTACTAGGTAAAATCATAGCCATCCGGCATAAGATTGCTACCATGCAATCCTACCGCGAAGGACTAAGTGCATAAATAAAACATAGGTAATTGGAAGAATGGTCAAATGTGAACTTGCCTGGTAATAGTGAAGATTATATCGCTCTCAGAATTTTACTTAATAGAACTATTCGTCACTCTCCGATGAAAAACTATAAATTCAAACATTGCACTCACATAAGCAATCATTTCAGAGAACGACGAAGAACATGCAAAGCAAAAAGTCACAAAAAACCAAATGAACATACAACACACTTAACTATCACAAAATATTCTAGGTGCTACACAACATAGGCATGGGGTTTAGAATTTGTGATGTGAAGCATAGTGCATACAAGGAAAACGAGTAAAAGTACTATGGACAGATCCTCAGTGTGTGAAAATATTTTGAGAAAGGTCTAGGTGATAGAGTTTGGCTATGGTGACAAAGTGCAAAAATAATCAACTTAATCAGAGCTACGGTTTAGAAGATATGGCCAATTGAAGTTCAAATTCAAATCTGAATAAATTTCAAATTTGAATCTGACAAAAGTTTTACAAATATGATACCACTGGATAGATCTAATCATGATGAACAATTTGCCGCCGGTTTCATCAAGTTTGGATCTACGGTTGAAAAGATACGGCTATCCGAAGTTCAGGGACTAATTTGTAAAACTCAGGGACTAAACAGAAAATGAAATAACTACAAGCAGGCCCCTGGCCACGTGGCAGACTTCTATAGGCTGGAATTGTCCACTGCGGGACTTATACGGTGAACGGCCGCTAACTAAGAAAAACATTGTGCGGTGGCTAACTAAAAAAACAACAATCGGTTTTAATCAAAACCCTAGGGTTTAACTAAAACCAGGTTAACCGATCTAATACTATAAATAAAATAAAAACTAAACGAACAAGGAGAGCAGCTCGCTTACCATGACGATGACGATGCGGCGTCGCCGGAGGAGGGGCGGCGGATACGGTGGGTTTTCGCGGCGGCGGAGGTGTCGGGTAGGTCGGGCGAGGCATGGGCGGCGTGCTGGTGGGGTCGACGGGGGGCGACGATGAGCGGAGGGAGGCGGCAGCGTCCGGTGCTCCGACGGGGCACGGGACGCTGGAGCGGCAGAGCGGCGGCTCCGGCGACCTAAAGGGCCGAAGGAGGTGTCAATTTGATGCGCGTGGACTCGGGCAACAAAAGAAGTAGGCGGTGGAGGCCGGGGTGGCTCACGGGTGACGAACTCCTCCGGTGAAATAGCGCGGCTCCGGCGAGATCCAAGTGGCTATGGCGAGTGATGCGAGGGGCGTGGGGACGAACGGATTGGCAGGACGGAGAGAGGGGGTCGAGGGCTTCTTATAGGCGCGAAGAGAGGGCTCGAGAGCGAGGGATAATGTATATCCGAGCAAAGAAGCTGGTCAGCGGGTTCGGGAGCTCGAGCTACGAGCTTACCCATGTGGGAGGTTGGGGACGAAGGCGTGGGGAGCGGGCCCCTCCTGGCAGTGGAAGCAGCGTGCGAGCGGGAGGAAGACGAGGGCGGGCGAGCGAGGCGCTCGGGTGTGGGCGGCCTCGGCCTTGGGTTGAATTCGGCCATCGGTTGGCTGGTGTGCTGCGCTCCTGGGCTGAACGCGGTTTCGGTCCAAGCAGCGCGTGTTTGGTTTTTTTACACAAAGAAAAACTTCAACAGAGGAGAATAAGTAAAAAAAATTACATAGACATATTATATACCAAAATGTTCAGAAAAATACCCTGCATAAGATGAACTATTTTTCAAGTTCAACTAAATTCCAAAAAAATTCATAAAAGTCAAATAGTGCTACTGTTGCATTTAAAATCAATAAGAATCATTTTTAAAATAGCAAAATGATTTCAAATTTATCTTCTCCTAATTTTCTATTGAAGGGAATCATTTTACCCTTATTGAAGGGAAAAGAATAATTTGAATATAAACCCAAATAACTCCCAATTGGATTTGAATTTGGAATTTCAAACAACTTCAAATGGAAAAAATGAGTTTCAAATAACCTCAACGTGACTTCCAAATTATTTCTTTGAAACTCCCACTCTCTTTCTTCAAATTTGAAGAAGTCATTTTATGAACTCATTGAGTTGCTTAAAGTTTCTAAATTAGAAATGTTTCAAATGGAATTCAAATCATTTTCAAACCCCTTTTGTTTTCTTTAAATGGAAGAAGTCATGTTTTCTTCACTCTAGGGTTTTGGTGATGAAATGAATTTGAATTCAGGGAGATCAAAATGCAAAGGTGAAAGTCTGGGAAAGTCCTTTCATTCCCTCTCATGCAAATTTCAAAAATAAATTTAAAATTCCACTCAATTTCACACAACAATCAAACAAACAATCATAATAATTTGTTTAGTATAACATTCCAAAATTTAGAATTTTGGATGTTACACCAGGAGGCGAGCCATCGGTTTGACCGCTGCCCGCCTCTCTCCCACAACTCCCACTACTCCATATTAATGGTGCGCCCGAGCGGCCTCACCCCCATCCTCGCCACATACACAATCCTCTCTCTCCACTTGCATCCTCGACGCCACTCTCAGTACTCAAAGCCGTCAATGTATGAGGATGCCGCCGAAGCGCCCCATCAAAGAGAGTGTAAACGCCAGGGCTGCTAAAGCACCGGAGCATAGCGTGGAGATGGAGATAGAGGTTGCCGTCACCGCCGGTGAGTTATCGCTGCACCCTGACATTGTCAACGGCGTCGAGCTTCCACATCCAGAGGCGGAGTTCCACACTAACTCTGGCGATGACTCCGACAATGACGGACAGCTGGTTAGACATCTATACCCATTTATGTGTCAAATAGATCATAGGGTTTCTCTGGTTACTCCTGCCTCCCCCTTTTTGTAATAGAAATCCTATGGTTATGTTCTCCCAATCCATGAAATCTGAGTAAGTTTCATTAGATCCGTGTAGTGTATTGATTGTTTGAATGGTACAAGTGATAAGTGATTAGTTGTTTCATATGTGCAAATGATTTCTGCTAGTAATCCGACTAGGGTTAGTGTTCGTGCTAATAATTCCTAGCCAGGACTTGACAATTGATTTTGAATGACCTACATATGTTTGTGCCATTATTTTCTTCAAGATTTGTCTGTACATAGACGACTGTGCTTAAAAATCGAACCATAATATCTGGATATGTATAAATAAATAGCCATAAATTCCTAATCCTACTTCATGGCATGTAAACATTGATTTGATGCCAATTTTTTTTACTATTTGTATAGGTGTTGTCTGACGATGTGGACAGTGAGGATGAAGATGGCAAGAGGAGGTACGAGAGGCAAATCCCGAGGGAGCTTTATGCGAGAAAGCATAACAGGCGTATTAGGACCTGGAACGGCTTGCATCGATGCCCATTTTGCAACCACAAGCTTCATGCCGGGTATCTACGTGTTCTGGCGCATGCAAGAGGATGGGCCGTTGGCTCCTTCAAGCAGAAGTATTCTCGCAGGGTGGCGCACGACGCGTACGCCGAGTACCTGCATAAGCTTCAGGATCATGTTGGCATGTGAGATGAGATGTGAGATCAAACTATGTACGCTTGAGTATGCTTAATGACGGTTGAACGATGTACTTATGGTTGAACTATGCTTGTGTACATGTACGCTTATTATCTATGTCTGAGTATGTTTAATCTGTGTTTACTTTTGTCTAACCGTGGGATATGGATGCAATCAGTTTGGTTGATGGAATCTACCTCCGTCTTGGTTTATTGGTCCCCTTTGTAATTTGTGTTAAATTTTGACCAAAGGTATAACTAACCAAATGTTAGGCAGGTCAGCAAAAATTATATCATTGGATGGGTATTTGAGCATAGTGTTCAATGATATAATTTTTGGTGACATGCATAAACATTTCTTAGTTAAATATTTGGTCAAAATTTGGTAAAAAATACAAAGGGGACCAATAAACCAGGACGGAGGTAATACGTCAATCACACACGGTTCCCAGAATTGGAACCGTGTGCAATGACTTTCATTTTGCCTGTTGTGTCAATCACACACGGTTGGCTCTAGGAAACCGTCGCCTCCAAAATTCTTTGTGGGATAGAAAACCCTCACCACCCAATTCAAAAAACAAAAAAAATAAAACCCTCACCATCCCCACATCATAGAAACCCTCACCCCACCCGCCACACCCTCCGTTCCTCATTCACACCTGCACAAGCTCCTCCGCGTCTATACATGGCACCGCCTATCGCGGCGGTAACCACTTAGCTCGACGCCTGCCGCCGCCGCCAGGCTTCCGGCAAAGCCCACCGCATTTCGCCACTTCTTCTTGCTTCCGCCTATCGCCATCGACTTTCTCGATGCTGCTCGCGGTCGACCTAGCTCCGCTCGGTTGGGGAATATACCATACTGAGGGTTATTTCTCATGGACAACAAGGTAACTAATTTAATGAGATATTATCTCATCTCTTATCCCAGTTCATCTGCCTCCTTTAATCACCCGGCCGAAATCGTCGTGAATTCATTTTTATTCGAGCTGAATTGAGGGTTTTCTTCTGTTCATAGGGTGTACAGTGCGCGGAAACATCAAGACCTTGAAGCCTCCGCCCAACATTCCATCTCACCATACCAGATGACTTGAGGAGACGCGCGGTATGTTCAACCTCACCCTAAATCGGGTGGCATGTCCTACTTTCCTAAACATATTCTAAATATTACTGCATTTGGATAAAAGGTGCCACATGCACCATATACGTCAAAGGGGATTTTTCCCCTCTTCTTTCTATATTAGGCAAATTAATGATGTATTGTTCTTTCGATTACTCTCATATTTCATGACATGATGTTTACCCTATTTGTTTAATTATAGATTTTTTTTCCTTCAATTTTGACTCCTGTACAACTCTTTCAACTTGGGCCCATATTTGCATGTTACCATATTTTGTTTAACAATCCTACCATTTTCTGCAGCAGACCCTTGCTATGCAACAAAATCTGTAGTGCACAATCTTTCCCTTTACATAAATCAAGACTGCAGGGATGTCATACTGCACACAAACCATTGATTTACAATCGTTGCTACTGTAAGACTTGATGAACGTTGTGACTCCTATTTTGGCACTGGCTTTTGGAAAGAAATTTCTAAGTTTTATGAACTGAAAGCTGGCACTAGAATTGCACTGCACATAAAAGGGCCTGGTCATGAGATATATGCTAACTTCCCCATCATCCGTGCAGACTTTGTTCAAAGTAAGTTTTCTTTTCAACTATCTACATGTTGACTTACCTAGCAATATCACATGAACTGTGTAGTATTTAAGCAACCAACTGTTATTCCCTTTTCTTACTATATTCCTACCTAATAACTTCTAGTTACCAATACACTTTTCTATTTCCCTGTTTTAACTAAATATTCCCTGCACTCCCATTTCTATCAGAAAGCGCCGCTGACAAGGAGACTCCGGAGGTGGAAAATGGGGCTACCAACAAGCGGAGGTAGGGCAAGCTAGAACCGCAAGCAACTCCAGCAGGCCTAGATTTCATCAGCAGCTTCCCCGATGATATGTTAACAGTCATCATCTCCCTCCTCCCAATCAAATATGGGGCGCGAACAACCGTCCTTTCCCGGCGGTAGCGCCCCCTATGGAACTCCATCCCTCTCAACCTCATCGACACCCACAAGCTCTGCCATGGCTATCGCAAAATCTTGGATGCATTCTCCAAGATCCTCTGCAGTCACCTTGGCCAAACCAGAGGCCTTAGAATGGGCAAGTTTTGTTCCAATGGCAAGGACCAAGCCAAGCTTGACGACTGGTTGCGATCCCCCGCCCTATATCAGCTCGAGGAGCTCACTTTTGATGATGGGCATATGCGCTTGTTGCCAATATCCGCGCTCCGCCTCGCACCCATGTTGCGTGTCGCCAAGTTCAGGGACTGCCATTCCCCCCCCCCTTAATGACACGCCTGCTCTTATTCTACCACGACTGAAGCACCTCGAACTCGTCGTCGTCTACCTCTCAAATGGTGACACGGAGCGCCTGCTCCATGGCTGTACTGCACTCGAGTACCTTTGTCTTCAGGCGATCAAGGGGTTGAGTACCTTCCACAGCACCTCCATGAATCTCCGGACTATTCATGTGTAACACCCTCGATGCGACTATATCTCCCATGTGTCGAGGCACGACTTAGAGGCATAATCGCATTGAAGGCATATGTCGCAAGTTAGGCAATCTTCACAACATCCCATGTAATATGAATAATAAAGGGGAGATAACATAGTTGGCTTACACTCGCCACGTCAATCAAGTACATAAATAACATTACATCATCCAAACACTGATGGCCCGACTACGGCGCCAAAATAAAAGAGAACCCAACATGCGACAACGGTCCCTTTCACCCCCAACTGGGCACCACTACTGATCATCGGGAAAGGAAACATAGTAACGTTGAGAGTCCTCGTCGAACTCCCACTTGAGCTCAAACACGTCTCCTGGAGCAGAATCATCAGGCCCTGCATCAGGTGTAATAGTAATCTGTGAGCCACAGGGACTCAGCAATCTCGCACCCTCGCAATCAAGACTATTTAAGCTTATAGGTATGGTAAGGTAGAAATATGTGGAGCTACAACAAGTGACTAGCAAGTATGGTGGCTAACTTATTCGCAAAACAGAGCGGGAAGAGGAGGCAAAGCGCGAGCGAGAAACTAGAGAGCAACCTGCGCAAACATAACTCCAACACCGTGTCCGCTTCCCAGACTCCGCCGAGAAGAGGCCATCACGGTAACACACTCAGTTGATTCATTGTAATTAAATAAGGTTCAAGTTATCTACAACCGAACATTAACAAATTCCCATCTGCCCATAAGCGCGGGCACGGCTTTCGAAAGTTCAAATCCCTGCAGGGGAGTCCCAACTTAGCCCATGACAAGCTCTCACGGTCAACGAAGGAATAGACCTCCTCCCAAGACGTTCAGATCAGACTCAGTATCTCGGTAATTCAAGACACTTCGACAAGTTAAAACAAGACCAGCAACACTGCCCGAATGTGCCGACAAATCCCGATAGGAGCTTCACATATCTCTTTCTCAGGGCACACTCAGATCGTCCAAACTTCTGGTAGGCCAGCTCAGAGTTGCCCCTGGTAGCCACCGGCGGCTGACGGTTTGGACCAACACTCAGAGGAGCACTGGCCCGGGGGGGTTAAAATAATGATGACCCTTGAGTCTACAGAACCCAAGGGAAAGAAAAGGCTAGGTGGCAAATGGTAAAACCAAGGTTGGGCATTGTTGGAAAATCTTTAATCAAGGCGAACTATCAAGGGGTTCCCATTATAACCCAACCGCGTAAGGAACGCAAAATCCGGTTACATAACACCGATATGACGGAAACTAGGCTGGCAAGAGTGGAACAAAACACTAGGCGAGAGGCCGAGCCTTCCACCCTTTACCAAGTATATAGATGCATTAAGATAACAAGATAATATAATGATATCCCAACAAGTAAATAAATGTTCCAACGAGAAGCGGCCTCCAATCTTCACCTGCAACTAACAACGCTATAAGAGGGGCTGAGCAAAGCGGTAACATGGCCAATCAACGGTTTGCTAGGACAAGGTGGGTTAGAGGTTTGACATGGCAATTTGGGAGGCTTGCAAGCAAGTGGTAGGCATCGTAGCAATGGCATAGCAAAAGAGCGAGCAAACTAGCATAGCAAAGATAGTAGTGATTTCGAGGGTATGATCATCTTGCCTGCACAGTTGTCAGAGTTGACTGGATCCTCGAAAGCAAACTCAACGGGCTCGTCGTTAGCGAACTCGTCTCCCGTCTCTACGCAAACAAGACAAACAAGCAACAAGGATACAATCAACCATGTGCAAGGACCATACAAGATGATGCAAAGATGATATGCTATGCGGGATGCGATGCGGGATGCAAAATGCAAGATATGACAGGAAATGCATGAAGCTGGCCTCAACTTGGAAATCCAAGTGTGCCACTGGAAATATGAGATGAAATCGCTTGAAAACGATATAAAGAATGCCGGAATCGGAGTTACGGTTTGGAAATGGCAGGCGATTTAAAAATGACACCGGTCTGCAATTTACAGCAAGTAGCCAACTAAATGCAATGAGATGAACATGCTACAGCAACCAAACATGACAACAAAATACATGGCAGGGATGCATACAAGATGCTTAACAAAAATCTAGCACTGAGCTATGGCCAATTCACCCATTAACAGGTTCAAACAAGCATGGCAAAAATGCATATGACAAACAGATCTCAGACTTAGTGAAATTAACACTTGTCTGGAATTACAGATCACGTAGCACTCTTCGGAGCAACAAAACTACATGCTACAGGAACTGAACATGGCAAAGTAAATCATGGCATGGAGCTACTCAAAGAGCTTAACAAAAGTCCCTTAGTGACCTTGAGCCAAAAGGGATCCTAAAATACAATTGCAAGCATGCGAACATAGCAAAAGCATAATCAGTTTTCAGACTTAGTGAAAACTGGCACATGCTGAAACATAACTCAAGTAGGCATGTTTACGAGCTCGATGCACTCACTACGGTGCAATTCATGGCAAGACAAGCAAACACTCATCAAGAAGGCACAAAATGCAAGATATGCATGGCAAGAACAATTGCAAACCTAGGGTGCTCCATAATTGCAAACAAAGACATGGATGGATAGAGTACTACAGTATTAACAAAACATCATTACTGATCATCCTCAAAAGAGGCATGGATCACTAGGAAACAACATGAACATATGGCAACATGAGCTAAACAGATCAAGGACTTAGTGGAATTGCTAAGTCCCCGAAAACAGAATTAGCAAGTGCACCACTTTGCAAGCTTGCACAAGTCACCATACACATCCTAAAAATACATGGGTTGCACCTCTGGAAGATGACAAACCCTTAACAAAACACATGTAGAGCATCAGGGCATAACATGCACACATTAATCATGGAAAAAATGACAAAAACCTAAATGGAGTAGCAGATCTGACAATTAACTCAAGTATCCCTCTTCTAACAGCATTTCGGGCATCAAGATGAGCTCAAATGGAAATGATGGAATGGAATGAAATGATGTACTCTCTGAGATGAACATTTTGATATGCTATATGCATGAATCGGAGCTACGGATGCAAAGTTACGGAGCCGTGACCAGGGGCACTTGGATCTGGAATCTTAGGGACTTAGACGAAATTTACCATCGGATCTAGGGTTTGACCCGGCATGCAGATCGAGGCGACAGCGTGCACTGTTCACCGGCGTTGACGGAGCTCACCAGAGACGGCATGGGGCGGCACCGGCGAGGCAGACCCGGGGCGGATCTGGCCGGATCTCGCCCGATCCGGGCGCGGACGCGAGGAGCGGTGCCGGACGCAAGCGTGGCAGCGGGGCGGCGAGCTTTCCCGTTCCGGTGGCGCGCGGTGCGGCAGCGACGAGAAGTGAGGCGGCGCCGGCTCAGGCCGAGATGAGGCACGGCGCGATGGGCTCGCAAGGGCCGAGCTCGGCCTCGCGCCGCGCGGCGGCTGGTGCGGAGTGCCACAGCGGTGTCCTATTGCGCGTGGGCCGCGCGAGCGTCCGGACATGTCTGTTCTGGCAGGATTTGTCCGGCGTGTGCGAGCACGATCTAGGGTTTCGCCGGATGGAATGTGGGATCTATATATAGGCATAGAGGGAGCTAGGAGAGTCCAAATGAGGTGCGGTTTTCGGCCACGCGATCGTGATCGAACGCTCTAGATGATGGAGCAGAGTGGTGGGTTTTGGGCCAAAATGGGGGTGTTGGGCTGCAACACACACGAGGCCTTTTTGTCCCTCGGTTAACCGTTGGAGTATCAAACGAAGTCCAAATGATACGAAACTTGACAGGCGGTCTACCGGTAGTAAACCAAGGCCGCTTGGCAAGTCTCGGTCCAATCCGGAAATGTTTAATCCCCACACACGAAAGAAAGCTAGAAATGACCACGAGGAGAACGAAGCGCCGGAATGCAAAACGACAACGGGGAAAATGCTCGAATGCATGAGATGAACACGTATGCAAATGCAATGCACATGATGACATGATATGAGATGCATGACAACGACAACAACACACGGAGACAAAACCGAACCCGAGAAAATAAAATAACTTAACGGAAACGGCAAGAGTTGGAGTACAATTGGGAAAGTTACATCCGGGGTGTTACAACACTCCACCACTACGAAAGGATCTCGTCCCGAGATCTAGGACTGAAAGAACGCCGGGTACTCAGAACAGGTGATCCTCGCGTTCCCAGGTAGCTTCACGGTCGGAATGGTGTGACCACTTGACTTTGAGAAATTTGATTGACTTGTTGCGAGTCTTGCGTTCAGTCTCTTCAAGAATAGCAACTGGGTGCTCACGATAAGAGAGATCTTCTTGGAGCTCAATGTCCTCGAAGTTGACGGTGCGGTCAGGAGTCTTGAAGCACTTTCGAAGCTGAGAGACATGGAACACGTCATGAAACATTTGCAAAGTTTGAAGGAAGCTCGAGTTGATAGGCGAGATCGCCTCTCTTGCTGACAATCTTGAAAGGTCCCACGTATCTGAGGGGCAAGCTTCCCTTTGATACCGAAGCGACGAGTACCTTTCATAGGAGAGACGCGGAGGTAAACATGATCTCCGATCTCGAAAGCCAAATCACGGTGCTTACTATCATAGTAGCTCTTCTGGCGGGATTGGGCTGCTTTGAGGTTATCTCGAATGACTTTGCACATTTCCTCTGCCTCTGTGATTAAGTCATTACCCAAAAGCTGACGTTCACCGGTTTCGGACCAGTTGAGAGGGGTACGGCACTTCCTGCCATACAGAATTTCAAATGGGGTCTTGCCCGAACTTGCTTGAAAACTGTTGTTGTAGGAGAATTCAGCATAAGGAAGACAATCCTCCCACTTCATGCCGAAGGAGATCACACAAGCCCCGGGCATATCTTCAAGAATCTGGTTGACACGCTCGACTTGACCGCTAGTTTGAGGATGGAAAGCTATGCTGAAGCGGATGTTGGTGCCCATGGCCTTCTGAAAAGAATCCCAAAACTTGGAGGTAAATATACTGCCACGGTCTGAAGAGATCACTTGTGGAATACCGTGCAGAGAGACAATTCGAGAGATATAGAGTTCCGCCAATTGAGCTGCAATGATTGACTCTTTGATAGGCAGAAAGTGAGCCACTTTGGTGAGTTTGTCGATGACAACGAATATAGCATCATTGCCACGCTTGGACTTTGGAAACCCAGTCACGAAGTCCATTTCAATGTGGTCAAACTTCCATTCTGGAATGGCAAGAGGTTGGAGGAGACACTGGCCTTTGGTGTTCTGCCTTCACTCTTCTGCAGACATCACATTCATTCACGAATTGAGCAATTCTCGCGCTTCATTCGAGTCCACCAATAAGCCTGCTTGAGGTCCTGATACATCTTCGTGCTCCCAGGGTGGATGGAGAGGAGAGAATTGTGAGCCTCGTTCATGATCACTTTACGGAGGTCACCTTTGGTACACAACAATCGATCCTCGAAGAAGAGAGTGTCCTTGTCATCAAGGCGGTAGCACTTGTACTTGGACTGACTCTTGGCAATCCCAATCTTCACCTTTTTCACCATAGCATCAAGAAGCTGGGCTTGGCGAATCTGGTCTTCCAAGGTAGGAGAGACTTGAAGGTTGGCGAGGAAACCTTGAGGAACAACTTGCAGATTAAGTTTGCGGAAAGCTTCACAAAGCTCGGGTTGATAAGGCTTGAGAATCAGACTGTTGCAGTATGCCTTCCTGCTCAAGCGTCAGCAATCACATTGGCCTTGCCTGGAGTATACTCGATACTGATTATACTCTTGAATCATTTCGACCCATCGAGTTTGCCTGAGGTTGAGATTAGGCTGAGTGAAGATGTACTTGAGACTCTTGTGATCAGTTGAAAATGTCACTTTTCTTCCCATAGAATGTCTCCAAGTCAAAAGAGCATGCACAACTGCCGCCAACTCGAGATCATGAGTGGGTAGTTCTTCTCATTAGCTTCAACTGCGAGAAGTATAAGCAACAACTTTCTTCTCTTGCATCAAAATGCCCAAGACCTTGGAGAGAGGCATCACAAAGACCTCGTACGGCTGGATTCATCAGGCGGAGTCAGAACTGGAGCATGATCAATTTCTCTTTCAAAGTGTTGAAAGCAATATCACACTCCGGAGACCAAACGTACTTGACGTGCTTCTGGAGAAGATTAGAGAGAGGCTTCGCGATCTTAGAAAAGTTTTCAATGAATCTTCAGCAATAGCTTGCGAGACCGAGGAATATGCGGAGTTGCTTCACGTTCTGAGGAGGTTCCCAATTCACAATTGAGACACAACCTTCTCAGGATTCACGGCAATGCCCTTGGCAGAGATGATATGACCAAGATAAAGAACCTCATCGAGCCAAAATTCACACTTGGAGAACTTGGCGTAGAACTGATGTTCCCTGAGCTTATCAAGCACCAAACGCAAGTGCTTGGCATGATCTTCCTTGTTCTTCGAGAAAACCAGAATGTCATCGAGATAGACCAAAACGAAGTCATTGGTGTAGGCGTTGAAGATGAAGTTCATCATGCGAGAGAACGTCGGAGGAGCGTTGACGTGAGGCCAAAAGACATGACAGTGTATTCATATGAACCAAGCTTGTCCTGAAAGCCGTCTTGGGAATATCTTGCTCACGGATTCGAATCTGATGATAACCCATACGGAGATCAAGCTTGGAGAATACTTGGGCACCTTTGAGTTGTTCGAACAGCTTCGATGTTGGGAAGTGGGTATTTGTTCTTGATGGTCTTTCTTGTTCAATGGACGGTAGTCAACACAAAGTCGGTCCGTTCCATCCTTCTTCTTCACAAAAAGAACACCACAACCCACGGAGAAGAACTAGGCCGGATGAGACCCATTTTCTCTGAATATCGAGTTGCTTCTTCAGCTCCTTCAACTCTTCAGGTCCGAGCTTGTAGGACGCTTGCACACAGGTTCCGTGCCAGGCTCAAGATCAATAACAAATTCAACTGGCCGGTGCGGAGGCATTCCTGAAGCTCTTCTGGAAAGACGTCTTGATATTCGCAAACGACTGGAATTTGAGATAGCATCCAATTCACCCTTCTCATTGAGAGAAAACAGACGGATGGTATTCATCCGAGCGGCAAAGACAATTACATCCTCAGACGAATGAGTCAATTGAATCTGCCTGGCTGCACAATCAAGCTGAGCCTTGTGCTTAGAAAGCCAATCCATCCCGAGAATAAGATCAATATCCGAGTTACCAAGAACCATTGGAGAAGCCAGAAACTTGAAATCACCCATCATGATAGAAATATCCGGAATCTCGTGATTAGCAGCAAACATTTACCCGGAGAGACAACTGCTAACGTTTATGCATAACTTGGGAAGTCAACTCATGCTTAGATGCAAAAGGTTTCGAGATGAAGCAATGATGCACCAGTGTCAAAAAGAACTTTTGCAGGCAACATCGTTAACAGGAAGGTTACCCATGATCACATCTGACGAGTCCTCTGCCTGAGCTGCATTCATCAAATTGACCTTGGCGTGCTTGGGGTTATGCTTGACCACAGCTGTACTTGCCGATCTGAGGAGGAGGAGGAAGACGCCTCTGGTTGAAACTGTTGGCATAGGACCCTTCTGTTGGCACTTGTTGCACGCGACCTCTGAAAGCGGACGGTGATACGGAGCACTCGATCTTGGAGCTTGAGACGAAGTCTTGTTCTGAAAGCCAGGGTTGGGTGGGTGGGAAGAACCACTGCCACCTTTGCTCTTCTGCTGATACAGCTGACGGAACGGAGGAGGAGGAAGCCAATACTTCTGCTGCTTGCCACTTGAGTAGAGGAAGAAGGAGTAACATCTCTGACTCGCTTCTTGGAAGCATCACACCTCAACTGAGCAGCCTCTTGCTTTAATGCCATGTTGTAGAACTCATCGTATCTCAAGGGCTCAAAGAGAACAAGAGCTAGCTGAATTTCTTCTCTGAGACCACCCCTGAACTGATATATCATGCTCTTCTCATCAGGGCGTCCTGCTTGGCAAAAGCGGCGAGCTTCTGGAACAACTTGTTGTAGTCATAGACAGACAAAGAGCCTTGCTTCAGGTTGCGGAATTCCTCACGCTTGCTTTCAACCACGCTCTGAGGAATATGATGAGCTCGGAAATCTCGACGGAAATCATCCCAAGTGATAACACGTCCACCTCTGGAGTCCTTGTACTGCTGGAACCATTCTGCAGCTTGATCTTTGAGTTGGAAGGAAGCGAACTTAACAAAGTCCTCAGGCCTGACGTTACTGCACTCGAAATGCTTGCACAGATCCACAAGCCAATCGTCAGCATCGGTTGCCTCAACACAATTGCTGAAAGTCTTTGGCCCGTTAGCAAGGAACTGGTTGAGTGTAGCAAAGTGATTCTGATTGCTGCCTTGATTCCCTTGGTTGCCTTGATTGCGCTCTTGAAGAATTTGCATGATCAACTGTGTGTTTGCATTGGTTGCGGCCATCACCGCTTGCCATGCCTCCTGGAGGAGGTGGAGGTGGTGGCGGATCAGGATCGGAGTCGTGCGCGTTGGAGGAGGCCCTGAAGAGGTTGACCACCATTAGCACATTGATAGACAATATATTGAAGCTGAATCCAACGGAATGAAAATTGCAACATATAGTCTTCACATCCGAACAAAATGATGAAACGAATGCATTCCTCTGAAATGTCACATATCCATAATTGAGAAGCCACGTAGAATTAGGTAGAGAAATAAATCAACAAGTACGGATCAAGAACGAATAACGGTAGAAATCCCAATCTCAAACAATATCCGTGAAGAAGAACTAGAGCTACTAGAATTCCCACCTATGAAACTCCCGAACCTTTCCGGTTATGCAATCAGGTGTTGGGGATACAGGGGAAGCATAATATCTCACCCAAACTAGCAAATCCTACATCCAGCTTGTATCCATCCTTCAACACATAACCAAGAAACCTTCGGAAACCACTACCTCAACCTTCGAAAAGCATCTGTTATACAAGTTAATGGCGATACTCCCGAAACTCCCGCCCCAGTACTTGGGTGGCGTCGAGGTTATCTCACCAACGAACTGCATAAAGAGATTTTCGATGTCGGCCTACTAAACTCAGGTATTCTAGAACTGCAACGATAAAATTATGATGACAACACCTTAGACCTCAACTCCCCGGACACTTCCACTAAACCACTGACAGGAGGCACCAAGACAATGTTCTCATCATAAAACCATCGAAACGATTTCAAGATACCCGTGATCCTAAAATTTTTTTAGTGAAATTTGAGAAGAGAAGAGTCAAAACTCTACGTCAGGATGCCTTACCAGAGCGATGAGGAGACTGGGATGCCTTACCAGACTCAAAACATTTTTCTAGACACAACTCGGCCGCTAAAAACGATCAAGCAATGGGGCTCCTAAGGTCGGAGAAGGCTCTGATTACCAACTTGTAACACCCTCGATGCGACTATATCTCCCACGTGTCGAGGGCACGACTTAGAGGCATAATCGCATTGAAGGCATATGTCGCAAGTTAGGCAATCTTCACAACATCCCATGTAATATGAATAATAAAGGGGAGATAACATAGTTGGCTTACACTCGCCACGTCAATCAAGTACATAAATAACATTACATCATCCAAACACTCATGGCCCGACTACGGCGCCAAAATAAAAGAGAACCCAACATGCGACAACGGTCCCTTTCACCCCCAACTGGGCACCACTAGTAATCATCGGGAAAGGAAACATAGTAACGTTGAGAGTCCTCATCGAACTCCCACTTGAGCTCAAACGCGTCTCCTGGAGCGGAATAATCAGGCCCTGCATCTGGTGTAATAGTAATCTATGAGCCACAGGGACTCAGCAATCTCGCACCCTCGCGATCAAGACTATTTAAGCTTATAGGTATGGCAAGGTAGAAATATGTGGAGCTGCAGCAAGCGGCTAGCAAGTATGGTGGCTAACTTATTCGCAAAACAGAGCGGGAAGAGGAGGCAAAGCGCGAGCGAGAAGCTAGAGAGCAACCTGCGCAAACATAACACCAACACCGTGTCTGCTTCCCGGACTCCTCCGAGAAGAGGCCATCATGGTAACACACTCAGTTGATTCATTGTAATTAAATAAGGTTCAAGTTATCTACAACCGGACATTAACAAATTCCCATCTGCCCATAACCGCGGGCACGGCTTTCGAAAGTTCAAATCCCTGCAGGGGAGTCCCAACTTAGCCCATGACAAGCTCTCACGGTCAACGAAGGAATAGACCTCCTCCCAAGACGTTCAGATCAGACTCGGTATCTCGGTAATTCAAGACACTTCGACAGGTTAAAACAAGACCAGCAACACCGCCCGAATGTGCCGACAAATCCCGATAGGAGCTGCACATATCTCTTTCTCAGGGCACACTCAGATCGTCCAAACTTCTGGTAGGCCAGCCCAGAGTTGCCCCTGGTAGCCACCGGCGGCTGACGGTTTGGACCAACACTCAGAGGAGCACTGGCCCGGGGGGGTTAAAATAATGATGACCCTTGAGTCTGCAGAACCCAAGGGAAAGAAAAGGCTAGGTGGAAAATGGTAAAACCAAGGTTGGGCATTGCTGGAAAAGCTTTAATCAAGGCGAACTATCAAGGGGTTCCCATTATAACCCAACCGCGTAAGGAACGCAAAATCCGGGAACATAACACCGATATGACGGAAACTAGGGTGGCAAGAGTGGAACAAAACACTAGGCAGGAGGCCGAGCCTTCCACCCTTTACCAAGTATATAGATGCATTAAGATAACAAGATAATATAATGATATCCCAACAAGTAAATAAATGTTCCAACGAGGAACGGTCTCCAATCTTCACCTGCAACTAACAACGCTATAAGAGGGGCTGAGCAAAGCGGTAACATGGCCAATCAACGGTTTGCTGGGACAAGGTGGGTTAGAGGTTTGACATGGCAATTTGGGAGGCTTGCAAGCAAGTGGTAGGCATCGTAGCAATGGCATAGCAAAAGAGCGAGCAAACTAGCATAGCAAAGATAGTAGTGATTTCGAGGGTATGATCATCTTGCCTGCACAGTTGTCAGAGTTGACTAGATCCTTGAAAGCAAACTCAACGGGCTCGTCGTTAGCGAACTCTTCTCCCGGCTCTACCCAAACAAGACAAACAAGGAACAAGGATACAATCAACCACGTGCAAGGACCAAACAAGATGATGCAAAGATGATATGCTATGCGGGATGCGATGTGGGATGCAAAATGCAAGATATGATAGGAAATGCATGAACCTGGCCTCAACTTGGAAATCCAAGTGTGCCACTGGATAGATGAGATGAAATCACTTGAAAACGATGTAAAGAACGCCGGAATCGGAGTTACGGTTTGGAAATGGCAAGCGATTTAAAAATGACACCGGTCTGCGATTTACAGCAAGTAGCCAACTAAATGCAATGAGATGAACATGCTACAGCAACCAAACATGACAACAAAATATATGGCAGGGATGCATACAAGATGCTTAACAAAAATCTAGCACTGAGCTATGGCCAATTCACCAATTAACAGGTTCAAACAAGCATGGCAAAAATGCATATGACAAACAGATCTCAGACTTAGTGAAATTAACACTTGTCTGGAATTACAGATCAGGTAGCACTCTTCGGAGCAACAAAACTACATGCTACAGGAACGGAACATGGCAAAGTAAAGCATGGCATGGAGCTACTCAAAGAGCTTAACAAAAGTCCATTAGTGACCTTGAGCCAAAAGGGATCCTAAAATACAATTGCAAGCATGCGAACATAGCAAAAGCATAATCAGTTTTCAGACTTAGTGAAAACTGGCACATGCTGAAACATAACTCAAGTAGGCATGTTTACGAGCTCGATGCACTCACTACAGTGCAATTCATGTCAAGACAACCAAACACACATCAAGAAGGCGCAAAATGCAAGCTAGACATGGCAAGAACAATAGCATAACATTCACGGATCAACTACAACATCACCGGCAAAATTGCAAACAAGTTGACAATCTGCCCAGATTCGCAAAGTAGCAAAAGTAGAGCTCGATTGACTCAAGCTAGGTTGCTCCATAATTGAAAACAAAGACATGGATGGATAGAGTACTACAGTATTAACAAAACATCCTTACTAATCATCCTCAAAAGAGGCACGGATCACTAGGAAACAACATGAACATATGGCAACATGAGCTAAACAGATCAAGGACTTAGTGGAATTGCTAAGTCCCTGAAAACAGAATTAGCAAGTGCACCACTTTGCAAGCTTGCACAAGTCACCATACACATCCTAAAAATACATGGGTTGCACCTCTGGAAAGATGACAAAACCCTTAACAAAACACATGTAGAGCATCAGGGCATAACATGCACACATTAATCATGGCAAAAATGACAAAAACCTAAATGGAATAGCAGATCTGACAATTAACTCAAGTAGCCCTCTTCTAACAGCATTTCGGGCATCAAGATGAGCTCAAATGGAAATGATGCAGTGGAATGAAATGATGTACTCTCTGAGATGAACATTTTGATATGCTATATGCATGAAGCGGAGCTACGGATGCAAAGTTACGGAGCCGTGAACAGGGGCACTTGGATCTGGAATCTTAGGGACTTAGACGAAATTTACCACCGGATCTAGGGTTTGACCCGGCACGCAGATCGAGGCGGCGGCGCGCACTGTTCACCAGCGTTGACGGAGCTCGCCGGAGACGGCAGGGGGCGGCGCCGGCGAGGCAGACCCGGGGCGGATCCGGCCAGATCTCGCCCGATCCGGGCACGGACGCCGAGGAGCAGTGCCGGACGGCGAGCGTAGCGAGGCGGGGCGGCGAGCTTCCCGTGGCGGCGGCGAGGTTCCGATGGCGGAGAGGTTCCGGTGGCGGCGGCGGTGCGGCTGGCAACGAGGAGGTGAGGCGGGCGGCCGGCTCGGGCTGAGGAGGAGGCAGGTGGCGGCGATGGGCTCGCGGGGGCCCCGAGCGGGCCTCGCGGGCCGCGGCGGCGGCGGGCGGCGGAGTGCCACGTGGCGGGCGCCTATTGGCCCGGGGCGGTGGCGGCGGAGCGTCCGGACATGTCCGTCGGCAGGATTTTTGTCCGGCGTGGCGCGGGGACGATTTCTAGGGTTTCGCCCGGGATTTGGAATGTGGGGATCTATATATAGGGGTAGAGGGAGCTAGGAGAGTCCAAATGAGGTGCGGTTTTTGGCCACGCGATCGTGATCGAACGCTCTAGATGATGGAGCAGAGTTAGGTGGGTTTTGGGCCAAAATGGAGGGGTGTTGGGCTGCAACACACACGAGGCCTTTTCGGTCCCTCGGTTAACCGTTGGAGTATCAAACGAAGTCCAAATTATACGAAACTTGACAGGCGGTCTATTGGTAGTAAACCAAGGCCGCTTGGCAAGTCTCGGTCCAATCCGGAAATGTTTAATCCCCACACATGAAAGAAAGCTAGAATTGACCACCGGAGGAGAACGAAGCGCCGGAATGCAAAACGGACAACGGGGAAAATGCTTGAATGCATGAGACGAACACGTATGCAAATGCAATGCACATGATGACATGATATGAGATGCATGACAACGACAACAACACACGGAGACAAAGACCCGAACCCGAGAAAATAAATAACTTAACGCCGGAAACGGCAAGAGTTGGAGTACAAATTGGGAAAGTTACATCCGGGTGTTACAACACTCCACCACTACGAAAAGATCTCGTCCCGAGATCTAGCACTGAAAGAACGCCGGGTACTCAGAACGGAGGTGATCCTCGCGTTCCCATGTTGCTTCACGGTCGGAATGGTGTGACCACTTGACTTTGAGAAATTTGATTGACTTGTTGCGAGTCTTGCGTTCAGTCTCTTCAAGAATAGCAACTGGGTGCTCACGATAAGAGAGATCTTCTTGGAGCTCAATGTCCTCGAAGTTGACGGTGCGGTCAGGAGTCTTGAAGCACTTTCGAAGCTGAGAGACATGGAACACGTCATGAACATTTGCAATGTTTGAAGGAAGCTCGAGTTGATAGGCGAGGTCGCCTCTCTTGCTGACAATCTTGAAAGGTCCCACGTATCTAGGGGCAAGCTTCCCTTTGATACCGAAGCGACGAGTACCTTTCATAGGAGAGACGCGGAGGTAAACATGATCTCCGATCTCGAAAGCCAAATCACGGTGCTTACTATCATAGTAGCTCTTCTGACGGGGTTGGGCTGCTTTGAGGTTATCACGAATGACTTTGCACATTTCCTCAGCCTCTGTGATTAAGTCATTACCCAAAAGCTGACGTTCACCGGTTTCAGACCAGTTGAGAGGGGTACGGCACTTCCTGCCATACAGAATTTCAAATGGGGCCTTGCCCGAACTTGCTTGAAAACTGTTGTCATAGGAGAATTCAGCATAAGGAAGACAATCCTCCCACTTCATGCCGAAGGAGATCACACAAGCCCTGAGCATGTCTTCAAGAATCTGGTTGACACGCTCGACTTGACCGCTAGTTTGAGGATGGAAAGCTGTGCTGAAGCGGATGTTGGTGCCCATGGCCTTCTGAAACGAATCCCAAAACTTCGAGGTGAAAATGCTGCCACGGTCTGAAGAGATCACTTGAGGAATAACGTGCAGAGAGACAATTCGAGAGGTGTAGGGTTCTGCCAATTGAGCTGCAGTGATCGACTCTTTGATAGGCAGAAAATGAGCCACTTTGGTGAGTTTGTCGATGACAACGAATATAGCATCATTGCCACACTTGGACTTTGGAAACCCAGTCACGAAGTCCATTTCAATGTGGTCAAACTTCCATTCTGGAATGGCAAGAGGTTGGAGGAGACCTGCTGGCCTTTGGTGTTCTGCCTTCACTCTTCTGCAGACATCACATTCGTTCACGAATTGAGCAATTTCTCGCTTCATTCGAGTCCACCAATAAGCTTGCTTGAGGTCCTGATACATCTTCATGCTCCCAGGGTGGATGGAGAGGAGAGAATTGTGAGCCTCGTTCAAGATCACTTTACGGAGGTTACCTTTGGGTACCACAATACGATCCTGGAAGAAGAGAGTGTCCTTGTCATCAAGGCGGTAGCACTTGTACTTGGACTGGCTCTTAGCAATCCCAATCTTCACCTTTTTCACCATAGCATCAAGAAGCTGGGCTTGGCGAATCTGGTCTTCCAAGGTAGGAGAGACTAGAAGGTTGGCGAGAAAACCTTGAGGAACAACTTGCAGATTAAGTTTGCGGAAAGCTTCACAAAGCTCGGGTTGATAAGGCTTAAGAATCAGACTGTTGCGGTAAGCTTTCCCGCTCAATGCGTTAGCAATCACATTAGCCTTGCCTGGAGTGTACTCAATACTCGGATTATACTCTTGAATCATTTCGACCCATCGAGTTTGCCTGAGGTTGAGATTAGGCTGAGTGAAGATGTACTTGAGACTCTTGTGATCAGTGAAAATGTCCACTTTTCTTCCCAATAGAAGATGTCTCCAAGTCAAAAGAGCATGCACAACTGTCGCCAACTCGAGATCATGAGTGGGGTAGTTCTTCTCATTAGGCTTCAATTGGCGAGAGGTATAAGCAACAACTTTCTTCTCTTGCATCAAAACTGCGCCAAGACCTAGGAGAGAGGCATCACAAAAGACCTCGTAGGGCTTGGATTCATCAGGCGGAGTCAGAACTGGAGCAGTGATCAATTTCTCTTTCAAAGTGTTGAAAGCAATGTCACACTCCGGAGACCAAACGTACTTGACGTGCTTCTGGAGAAGATTAGAGAGAGGTTTCGCGATCTTAGAAAAGTTTTCGACGAATCTTCGGCAATAGCTTGCGAGACCGAGGAAGCTACGGAGTTGCTTCACGTTCTGAGGAGGTTCCCAATTCACAATTGCAGACACCTTCTCAGGATTCACGGCAATGCCCTTGGCAGAGATGATATGCCCAAGATAAAGAACCTCATCGAGCCAAAATTCACACTTGGAGAACTTGGCGTAGAACTGATGTTCCCTGAGCTTATCAAGCACCAAACGCAAGTGCTTGGCATGATCTTCCTTGTTCTTCGAGAAAACCAGAATGTCATCGAGATAGACCAAAACGAAGTCATTGGTGTAGGCGTTGAAGGTGAAGTTCATCATGCGGGATAACGTCGGAGGAGCGTTGATGAGGCCAAAAGACATGACAGTGTATTCATATGAACCAAAGCTTGTCCTGAAAGCCGCCTTGGGAATATCTTGCTCACGGATTCGAATCTGATGATAACCCATACGGAGATCAAGCTTGGAGAATACTTGGGCACCTTTGAGTTGTTCGAACAGCTCATCGATGTTGGGAAGTGGATATTTGTTCTTGATGGTCTTCTTGTTCACTGGACAGTAGTCAACACAAAGTCGGTCCGTTCCATCCTTCTTCTTCACAAAAAGAACACCACAACCCCACGGAGAAGAACTAGGCCGGATGAGACCCATTTTCTCTTGAATATCGAGTTGCTTCTTCAGCTCCTTCAACTCTTCTGGTCCGAGCTTGTAGGGACGCTTGCACACAAGTTCCGTGCCAAGCAAGATCAATAACAAATTCAACTGGCCGGTGCGGAGGCATTCCTGGAAGCTCTTCTGGAAAGATGTTTTGATATTCGCAAACGACTGGAATTTGAGATATAGCATCCAATTCACCCTTCTCATTGAGAGAAAACAGCCGGATGGTATTATCCCGAGCGGCAAAGACAATTACATCCTCAGACGAATGAGTCAATTGAATCTGCCTGGCTGCACAATCAAGCCGAGCCTTGTGCTTAGAAAGCCAATCCATCCCGAGAATAAGATCAATATCTGAGTTACCAAGAACCATTGGAGAAGCCAGGAACTTGAAATCACCCATCATGATAGAAACATCCAGAATCTCGTGATTAGCGAGCAAACATTTACCCGGAGAGACAACTTCTAACGGTTTATGCATAACTTGGGAAGTCAACTCATGCTTAGATGCAAAAGGTTTCGAGATGAAGCAATGTGATGCACCAGTGTCAAAAAGAACTTTAGCAGGAACATCGTTAACAGGAAGGTTACCCATAATCACATCTGACGAGTCCTCTGCCTGGGCTGCGTTCATCAAGTTGACCTTGGCGTGCTTGGGGTTATGCTTGACCACAGCTATACTTGCCGATCTGACAGGAGGAGGAGGAGGAAGACGCCTCCGGTTGAAACACTTGTTGGCATAGTGACCCTTCTGTTGGCACTTGTTGCACATGACCTCTGAAAGCGGACGGTGATACGGAGCACTCGATCTTGGAGCTTGATACGAAGTCTTGTTCTGAAAGCCAGGGTTGGGTGGGTGGGAAGAACCACTGCCACCTTTGCTCTTCTGCTGATACGGCTGACGGAACGGAGGAGGAGGAAGCCAAAACTTCTGCTGCTTGGCCACTTGAGTAGAGGAATAAGGAGTAACATCTCTGACTCGCTTCTTGGAAGCATCACACCTCAACTGAGCAGCCTCTTGCTTCAGTGCCATGTTGTAAAACTCATCGTATCTCAAGGGCTCGAAGAGAACAAGAGCTAGCTGAATTTCTTCTCTAAGACCACCCCTGAACTGATATATCATGCTCTTCTCATCAGGGACGTCCTGCTTGGCAAAGCAGGCGAGCTTCTGGAACAACTTGTTGTAGTCATAGACAGACAAAGAGCCTTGCTTCAGATTGTGGAATTCCTCACGCTTGCTTTCAACCACGCTCTGAGGAATATGATGAGCTCGGAAGTCTTGACGGAAATCATCCCAAGTGATAACACGTCCATCTCTGGAATCCTTGTACTGCTGGAACCATTCTGCAGCTTGATCTTTGAGTTGGAAGGAAGCGAACTTAACAAAGTCCTCAGGCCTGACGTTACTGCACTCGAAATGCTTGCACAGATCCACAAGTCAATCGTCAGCATCGGTTGCCTCAACACAATTGCTGAAAGTCTTTGGCCCGTTAGCAAGGAACTGGTTGAGTGTAGCAAAGTGATTCTGATTGCTGCCTTGATTCCCTTGGTTGCCTTGATTGCGCTCTTGAAGAATTTGGATGATCAACTGTGTGTTTGCATTGGTTGCGGCCATCACAGCTTGCCATGCCTCCGGAGGAGGTGGAGGTGGTGGCGGATCAGGATTCGGAGTCGTGCGCGTTGGAGGAGCCATCCTGAAGAGGTTGACCACCATTAGCACATTGAGAAATAAATATTGAAGCTGAATCCAACGGAATGAAAATTGCAACATATAGTCTTCACATCCGAACAAAATGAACGAATGCATTCCTCTGAAATGGTCACATATACATAAATTGAGAAGCCACGTAGAATTAAGGTAGAGAAATAATTCAACAAGGTACGGATCAAGAACGAATAATCAGTAAGAAATCCCAATCTCAAACCAATATCCGTGGAAGAAGAACTAGAGCTACTAGAATTCCCACCTATGAAACTCCCGAACCTTTCCGGTTATGCAATCAGGTGTTGGGGATACAGGGGAAGCATAATATCTCACCCAAACTAGCAAATCCCACATCCAGCTGTATCCATCCTTCAACACATAACCAAGAAACCTTCGGAAACCATCTACCTCAACCTTCGAAAAGCATCCGTTATACAAGTTATGGCGATACTCCCGAACTCCTGCCCCAGTACTGGTTGGCGTCGAGGTTATCTCACCAACGAACTGCATAAAAGAGATTTTCGATGTCGGCATACTAAACTCAGGTATTCCAGAACTGCAACGATAAAATTATGATGACAACACCTCAGAGCTCAACTCCCCGGGACACTTCCACTAAACCCCTGACAGGAGGCACCAAGACAATGTTCTCATCATAAAACCATCAGAACGATTCCAAGATACCCGCGTGATCCTAAAAAAATTTTAGTGAAATTTGAGAAGAGAAGAGTCAAAACTCTACGTCAGGATGCCTTACCAGAGCGATGAGGAGACTGGGAAGTAAACAGAATTCCTAAACTCTCCGATATATAATTCCTAGATGACTCAAAACATTTTTCTAGACACAACTCGGCCGCTAAAAGCGATCAAGCAATGGGGCTTCTAAGGTCGGGGAAGGCTCTGATTACCAACTTGTAACACCCTCGATGCGACTATATCTCCCACGTGTTGAGGCACGACTTAGAGGCATAATCGCATTGAAGGCATATGTCGCAAGTTAGGCAATCTTCACAACATCCCATGTAATATGAATAATAAAGGGGAGATAACATCGTTTGCTTACACTCGCCACGTCAATCAAGTACATAAATAACATTACATCATCCAAACACTCATGGCCCGACTACGGCGCCAAAATAAAAGAGAACCCAACATGCGACAACGGTCCCTTTCACCCCCAACTGGGCACCACTAGTAATCATCGGGAAAGGAAACATAGTAACGTTGAGAGTCCTCATCGAACTCCCACTTGAGCTCAAACGCGTCTCCTGGAGCGGAATAATCAGGCCCTGCATCTGGTTTAATAGTAATCTATGAGCCACAGGGACTCAGCAATCTCGCACCCTCGCGATCAAGACTATTTAAGCTTATAGGTATGGCAAGATAGAAATATGTGGAGCTGCAGCAAGCGGCTAGCAAGTATGGTGGCTAACTTATTCGCAAAACAGAGCGGGAAGAGGAGGCAAAGCGCGAGCGAGAAGCTAGAGAGCAACCTGCGCAAACATAACTCCAACACCGTGTCCGCTTCCCGGACTCCGCCGAGAAGAGGCCATCACGGTAACACACTCAGTTGATTCATTGTAATTAAATAAGGTTCAAGTTATCTACGACCGGACATTAACAAATTCCCATCTGCCCATTACCGCGGGCACGGCTTTCGAAAGTTCAAATCCCTGCAGGGGAGTCCCAACTTAGCCCATGACAAGCTCTCACGGTCAACGAAGGAATAGACCTCCTCCCAAGACGTTCCGATCAGACTCGGTATCTCGGTAATTCAAGACACTTCGACGGGTTAAAACAAGACCAGCAACACCGCCCGAATGTGCCGACAAATCCCGATAGGATCTGCACATATCTCTTTCTCAGGGCACACTCAGATCGTCCAAACTTCTGGTAGGCCAGCCCAGAGATGCCCCTGGTAGCCACCGGCGGCTGACTGTTTGGACCAACACTCAAAGGAGCACTGGCCCGGGGGGTAAAATAATGATGACCCTTGAGTCTGCAGAACCCAAGGGAAAGAAAAGGATTGGTGGCAAATGGTAAAACCAAGGTTGGGAATTGCTGGAAAAGCTTTAATCAAGGCGAACTATCAAGGGGTTCCCATTATAACCCAACCGCGTAAGGAGCGCAAAATCCGGGAACATAACACCGATATGACAGAAACTAGGGTGGCAAGAGTGGAACAAAACACTAGGCGGGAGGCCGAGCCTTCCACCCTTTACCAAGTATATAGATGCATTAAGATAACAAGATAATATAATGATATCCCAACAAGTAAATAAATGTTCCAACGAGGAACAGCCTCCAATCTTCACCTGCAACTAACAACGCTATAAGAGGGGCTGAGCAAAGCGGTAACATGGCCAATCAACGCTTTGCTAGGACAAGGTGGGTTAGAGGTTTGACATGGCAATTTGGGAGGCTTTCAAGTAAGTGGTAGGCATCGTAGCAATGGCATAGCAAAAGAGCGAGCAAACTAGCATAGCAAAGATAGTAGTGATTTCGAGGGTATGATCATCTTGCCTGCACAGTTGTCAGAGTTGATTGGATCCTCGAAAGCAAACTCAACGGGCTCGTCATTAGCGAACTCGTCTCCCGGCTCTACCCAAACAAGACAAACAAGCAACAAGGATACAATCAACCACGTGCAAGGACCAAACAAGATGATGCAAAGATGATATGCTATGCGGGATGCGATGCGGGATGCAAAATGCAAGATATGACAGGAAATGCATGAACCTGGCCTCAACATGGAAATCCAAGTGTGCCACTGGAAAGATGAGATGAAATCGCTTGAAAATGGTATAAAGAACGCCGGAATCGGAGTTACGGTTTGGAAATGGCAAGCGATTTAAAAATGACACCGGTCTGCGATTTACAGCAAGTAGCCAACTAAATGCAATGAGATGAACATGCTACCGCAACCAAACATGACAAAAAAATACATGGCAGGGATGCATACAAGATAATAACAAAAATCTAGCACTGAGCTATGGCCAATTCACCCATTAACAGGTTCAAACAAGCATGGCAAAAATGCATATGACAAACAGATCTCAGACTTAGTGAAATTAACACTTGTCTGGAATTACAGATCAGGTAGCACTCTTCGGAGCAACAAAACTACATGCTACAGGAACTGAACATGGCAAAGTAAAGCATGTCATGGAGCTACTCAAAGAGCTTAACAAAAGTCCATTAGTGACCTTGAGCCAAAAGGGATCCTAAAATACAATTGCAAGCATGCGAACATAGCAAAAGCATAATCAGTTTTCAGACTTAGTGAAAACTGGCACATGCTGAAACATAACTCAAGTAGGCATGTTTACGAGCTCGATGCACTCACTACGGTGCAATTCATGGCAAGACAAGCAAACACTCATCAAGAAGGCACAAAATGCAAGCTATGCATGGCAAGAACAATTGCAAACCTAGGGTGCTCCATAATTGCAAACAAAGACATGGATGGATAGAGTACTACAGTATTAACAAAACATCCTTACTGATCATCCTCAAAAGAGGCACGGATCACTAGGAAACAACATGAACATATGGCAACATGAGCTAAACAGATCAAGGACTTAGTGGAATTGCTAAGTCCCCGAAAACAGAATTAGCAAGTGCACCACTTTGCAAGCTTGCACAAGTCACCATACACATCCTAAAAATACATGGGTTGCACCTCTGGAAAGATGAAAAACCCTTAACAAAACACATGTAGAGCATCAGGGCATAACATGCACACATTAATCATGGAAAAAATGACAAAAACCTAAATGGAGTAGCAGATCTGACAATTAACTCAAGTATCCCTCTTCTAACAGCATTTCGAGCATCAAGATGAGCTCAAATGGAAATGATGCAATGGAATGAAATGATGTACTCTCTAAGATGAACATTTTGATATGCTATATGCATGAATCGGAGCTACGTATGCAAAGTTACGGAGCCGTGACCAGGGGCACTTGGATCTAGAATCTTAGGGACTTAGACGAAATTTACCATCGGATCTAGGGTTTGACCCAGCACGCAGATCGAGGCGGCGGCATGCACTGTTCACCGGCGTTGACGGAGCTCACCAGAGACGGCATGGGGCGGCGCCAGCGAGGCAGACCCGGGGCGGATCCGGCCGGATCTCGCCCGATCCGGGCGCGGACGCCGAGGAGCGGTGCCGGACGGCGAGCGTGGCGAGGCGGGGCGGCGAGCTTCCCGTGGCGGTGGCGAGGTTTCGGTGGCGGCGGCGGCGCGGCCGGCGACGAGAAGGTGAGGCGGGCGGCCGGCTCGGGCTGAGGAGGAGGCAGGCGGCGGCGATGGGCTCGCGGGGGCCCCGAGCGGGCCTCGCGGGCCGCGGCGGCGGCTGGCGGCGGAGTGCCACGTGGCGGGCGCCTATTGGCCCGGGGCGGCGGCGGCGGAGCGTCCGGACATGTCTGTCGGCAGGATTTTTGTCCAGCGTGGCGCGGGGACGATTTCTAGGGTTTCACCCGGGATTTGGAATGTGGGGATCTATATATAGGGGTAGAGGGAGCTAGGAGAGTCCAAATGAGGTGCGGTTTTCGGCCACGCGATCGTGATCGAACGCTCTAGATGATGGAGCAGAGTTAGGTGGGTTTTGGGCCAAAATGGAGGGGTGTTGGTCTGCAACACACACGAGGCCTTTTCGATCCCTCGGTTAACCGTTGGAGTATCAAACGAAGTCCAAATGATACGAAACTTGACAGGCAGTCTACCGGTAGTAAACCAAGGCCTCTTGGCAAGTCTCGGTCCAATCCGGAAATTTTTAATCCCCACACACGAAAGAAAGCTAGAATTGACCACCGGAGGAGAACGAAGCGGCGGAATGCAAAACGGACAACGGGGAAAATGCTCGAATGCATGAGACGAACACATATGCAAATGCAATGCACATGATGACATGATATGAGATGCATGACAACGACAATAACACACGGAGACAAAGACCCGAACCCGAGAAAATAAATAACTTAACGCCGGAAACGACAAGAGTTGGAGTACAAATTGGGAAAGTTACATCCGGAGTGTTACATTATGTGTGTTGCTGGTGCGGCGGGAAGACATCACAAGATGTGTACCACAGTATGGTCATTGAGGACACACCTGCACTTGAGAGATTACTTGTAGTTGATCAAGAAGGTCCAACAAGAATCAATGTCATTTCTGCACTGAAAATTGATAGTGGTGAGCTACTCGTTTGACAAATACTCTGAACTTGTTATTGGATCCACACCCGTTCAGGTACAACATCCGCCTTCTACCTCTCCTTCTACAAACTAACATTATTTCTAATTTTGAAGATGTTTGTTCGTCTGTCATTCAGAAAATGATTCTGACAAGCTTGACCCCGAAACTGCGCATAGTGAAGGTCTTGGCACTAGAATCTATCGGTGCCAACCTGGAGCAAGTTGTCAGTTTCCTGAGGTGCTTTCCGTGCCTGGAGAAGCTAAATATCGAGGTGATATTCCTTTCCTGTTAAATGTTAAGCATAAGGGATTTCAATTTGTGACACCTTTTTCCAAGTTTACAATGACAATGTACTATGATTACTGAAGGATTCTTTTGGAGGATATCAGTACATACATGCCCCCCCATATTGGTTGCTTGATCCATATGGTTACAATCAATAAGCATTTCTCCTTTGTATTCATTGATACGTCTCCAACGTATCTATAATTTTTGAGTGTTCCATGAAATATTATATTCTGTTTTGGACATTATTGGGCTTTATTATACACTTTTATATTATTTTTGGGACTAACCTATTAACCGGAGGCCCAGCCCAGAATTGCTGGTTTTTTTGCCTATTTTAGGGTTTCATAGAAAAAGAATATCAAACGGAGTCCAAACGGAATGAAACCTTCGAGAACGTGATTTTTGGAACGAACATGATCCAGAGGACTTGGACCCTACGTCAAGACATCAACCAGGAGGCCACGAGGTAGGGGGCGCGCCCTCCACCCTCGTGGGCCCCTTGTTGCGACACCAACGTACTCCTTCCTCCTATATATACCCATGTACCCCCAAACTACCAGATACGGAGCCAAAACCCTAATTCCACCACCGTAACTTTCTGTATCCACGAGATCCCATCTTGGGGCCTTTTCTGGAGCTCCGCCGGAGGGGGCATCGATCACGGAGGGCTTTTACATCAACACCATAGCCTCTTCGATGAAGTGTGAGTAGTTTACCTCAGACCTACGGGTCCATAGTTATTAGCTAGATGGCTTCTTCCCTCTTTTTGGATCTCAATACAAAGTTCTCCCCCTCTCTTGTGGAGATCTATTCGATGTAATCTTCTTTTGTGGTGTGTTTGTTGAGACCGATGAATTGTGGGTTTATGATCAAGTTTATCTATGAACAATATTTGAATCTTCTCTGAATTCTTTTATGTATGATTGTTTATCTTTGCAAGTCTCTTTGAATTATCAGTTTGGTTTGGCCTACTAGATTGATCTTTCTTGCAATGGGAGAAGTGCTTAGCTTTGGGTTCAATCTTGTGGTGTCCTTTCCCAGTGACAGTAGGGGCAGCAAGGCACGTATTGTATTGTTGCCATCGAGGATAACAACATGGGTTTTTCATCATATTGCATGAGTTTATCCCTCTACATCATGTCATCTTGCTTAAAGCGTTACTCTGTTCTTATGAACTTAATACTCTAGATGCATGCTGGATAGCGGTCGATGTGTGGAGTAATAGTAGTAGATGCAGGCAGGAGTCGGTCTAATTGTCTCGGAGGTGATGCCTATATACATGATCATACCTATATATTCTCATAACTATGCTCAATTATGTCAATTGCTCAACAGTAATTTGTTTACCCACCGTGAATACTTGTGCTCTTGAGCGAAGCCACTAGTGAAATCTATGGCCCCCGGGTCTATCTTCCATCATATTAATCTTCCAATACTTATTTATTTCCTTTTCCTTTTATTTTACTTTGCATCTATATCATAAAAATACCAAAAATATTATCTTATCATATCTATCAGATCTCACTCTCGTAAGTGACCGTGTAGGGATTCACAACCCCTTATCGCGTTGGTTGCGAGGATTTATTTGTTTGTGTAGGTGCGAGGGACTCGTGCGTGGCCTCCTACTGGATTGATACCTTGGTTCTCAAAAACTGAGGGAAATACTTACGCTACTTTGCTGCATCACCCTTTCCTCTTCAAGGGAAAACCAACGCAAGTGCTCAAGCGGTAGAAAGAAGGATTTCTGGCGCCGTTGCCGGGGAGGTTCGCACAAAAGTCAACACACCAAGTACCCATCACAAACCCTTATCTCCCGCATTACATTATTTGCCATTTGCCTCTCGTTTTCCTCTCCCCCACTTCACCCTTGCCGTTTTATTCGCCCTCTCTCTCTATCCTCCCTCTCTTTCTCTATTTGCCCCCTTTTTGCCCATTTCTTGTTTTCTTGTGTGTTGGATTGCTTGCTTTTCATTATGCCTAGTCCCCTATCTTCTCCGTTGTCTCCCGAAAATGAAGTTCTTAATTTTAAGCAAAGGGAAGGAGAAAACCTAAAAGACGCTTGGTATAGAATTTGCAATGCTCAAAATAGATCTACCAGGAAGCAATCTACTTCTATTCTTCTTTGCAATTTTTATGTAGGTGCTATTCCTTGGCACAGACATGTCCTTGATACCATTACCGGAGGGAACTTCTTGGGTAGCCACACTTTTGATTCCTATAATGCTATGATAGATTTATTTTACTCACCTCCTCTTTTGGTTAATGGAACTATGTTAACTTTGGAGCATGTAATGGAAAAACTTGAAATTATTGAAAATAAATTTGCTACCATTGAGTTAATTGAAAATTTCAATAAAAAGATCCACAACCAAATTACCCAATATATATCTAAAGTAGGAGTAACTTTGAAAAATATTAAAGAGAAGGAACCCATAGTTAATGAAAGAATAAATCATGATTCCACTAGAATCGATAAACTTGAGGGTATCATTACCAACTTGGGAACCGCTTTTTCTTCCGTAAAGAATACTCCAACTCCTCCAAGTAAAATTTCCAATCTTATGTATGTTCCTAAAAATAAGGGTGAATCCTCTAGTAAAGAAACTGCGGATCTCAAATCTATAAGTATTCATCCTAATCTTCTTGCTATCATTAAGGAACCATTTTCTACTAATGATTTTTTCGATCTTGTACCTAGAAGTTTGATTATTGAAAGGAAAGAAACTCCTAAAGGTGATAGATGTCTCATTAAAGAATTACCAACTAAAGATGGCAATACCTAGATCTACCCTTGTTTTTTATGCCTAGCTAGGGGTGTTAAACGATAGCGCTTGTTGGGAGGCAACCCAATTTTATTTTTATTCCTTGCTTTCTCTCCTGTTTAGTAATAAATAATTTATCTAGCCTCTGTTTTGGTTGTGTTTTTTGTGTTTAATTAGTGTTTGTGCCAAGTAGAGCCGTTGGGAAGACTTGGGGGAAGTCTTTTTAATCTTGCTGTAAAAAACAGAAACTTTAGCCCTCGTGAGAACTGCTGCCATTTTTATTTGGAAAGTTCTATTTAGTTAATTATTTTTGCAGATGATTAATAGATAAATTACTCACGTCCAGAAATTTATTTTAGAATTTTTGGGGTTCCAGATCTTGATTTAGCTACAGATTACTACAGACTGTTCTGTTTTTGACAAATTCTGTTTTTCGTGTGTTGTTTGCTTATTTTGATGAATCTATGGCTAGTAAAATAGTTTATAAACCATAGAGAAGTTGAAATACAGTAGGTTTAACACCAATATAAATAAAGAATGAGTTCATTACAGTACATTGAATTGGTGTTTTGATTTCTTTGCTAATGGAGCTCATGAGATTTTCTACTTTAAGTTTGTGTTGTCAAGTTTTCAAGTTTTGGGTGAAAGATTTGATGGATTATGGAACAAGGAGTGGCAAGAGCCTAAGATTGGGGATTCCAATGGCACCCCAAGATAATCTAAGGACACCTAAAAGCCAAAGCTTGGGTATGCCACAGAAGGCATCCCCTCTTTCGTCTACTTCCATCGGCAACTTTACTTGGAACTATATTTTTATTTACCACATGATATGTGTTTTGCTTGGAGCGTCTTGTATTATTTGAGTCTTTATTTGTTAGTTTTCCACAATCATCCTTGTTGTACACACCTTTTGAGAGAGACACACATGATTCGGAAATTGTTAGAATACTCTATGTGCTTCACTTATATCTTTTGAGTTATATAGTTTTTGCTCTAGTGCTTCACTTATATCTTTAAGAGCATGTCGGTGGATTTGTTTTATAGAAACTATTGTTCTCTCATGGTTCACTTATATTATTTTGAGAGTCCTACAAAACAGCATGGTAATTTGCTTTAATTATGTTAGGCATTCAAGATTAATAATATATTTTTTCTTATGAGTGTGTTGAATACTATGAGAAGTTTGATACTTGATAATTGTTTTGAGATATGGAGATGGTGATATTAGAGTCATGCTAGTTGATTAGTTGTGAATTTGATAAATACTTGTGTTAAAGTTTGTGATTCTCGTAGCATGCACGTATGGTGAACCATTATGTGATGAAGTCGGAGCATGATTTATTTATTGATTGTCTTCCTTATGAGTGGTGGTCGGGGACGAGCGATGGTCTTTTCCTACCAATCTATCCCCCTAGGATCATGCGCGTAATACTTTGCTTTGATAACTTGTAGATTTTTGCAATCAATATATGAGTTCTTTATGACTAAGGTTGAGTCCATGGATCATACGCACTTTTCTTCCTTCCACCATTGCTAGCCTCTCTAATACCGCACACCTTTCGTCGGTATCATACACCCACCATATACCTTCCTCAAAACAGCCACCATACCTACCTATCATGGCATTTCCATAGCCATTCTGAGATATATTGCCATGCAACTTTCCGTTGTTCCGTTTACTATGACACGCTCCATCATTGTCATATTGCTTTGCATGATCAAGTAGCTGACATTGTATTTGTGGCAAAGCCACCGTTCATAATTCTTTCATACATGTCACTCTTGATTCATTGCATATCCCGGTACACCGCCACAGTCTTTCACATAGAGTTATATTTTGTTCTAGTATTGAGTTGTAATTGTTGAGTTGTAAGTAAATAAAAGTGTGATGATCATCATTTTTAGAGCATTGTCCCGAGTGAGGAAAGGATGATGGAGACTATGATTCCCACACAAGTCGGGATGAGACTCCGGAAGAAGAAAAAGAGGCCAAAGAAGCCCAAAAAAGAGGCCATAAAAAGGCCCGAATAAAAAAATATGAGAGAAAAAGAGAGAAGGGACAATGCTACTATCCTTTTACCGCACTTGTGCTTCAAAGTAGCACCATGATCTTCATAATAGAGAGTCTCCTATGTTATCACTTTCATATACTAGTGGGAATTTTTCATTATAGAACTTGGCTTGTATATTCCAATGATGGGCTTCCTCAAAATGCCCTAGGTCTTCATGAGCAAGCGAGTTAGATGCACACCCACTTAGTTCCTTTTGTTGAGCTTTCATATACTTATAGCTCTAGTGCATCCGTTGCATGGCAATCCCTACTCACTCACATTGATATCTATTGATGGGCATCTCCATAGCCCGTTGATACGCCTAGTTGATGTGAGACTATCTTCCCCCTTTTTGTCTCCTCCACAACCACCATTCTATTCCACCTAAAGTGCTATGTCCATGGCTCATGCTCATGTATTGCATGAAGATTGAAAAAGTTTGAGAACACCAAAAGTATGAAACAATTTCTTGGCTTGTCATCGGGGTTGTGCATGATTTAAATACTTTGTGTGGTGAAGATAGAGCATAGCCAGACTATATGATTTTGTAGGGATAACTTTCTTTGGCCATGTTATTTTGAAGAGACATAATTGCTTAGTTAGTATGCTTGAAGTATTATTATTTCTATGTCAATATTGAACTTTTGTCTTGAATCTTTCGGATCTGAATATTCATACCACAATTAAGAAGAATTACATTGAAATTATGCCAAGTAGCATTCCACATCAAAAATTCTATTTTTATCATTTACCTACTTGAGGATGAGCAGGAATTAAGCTTGGGGATGCTTGATACGTCTCCAACATATCTATAATTTTTTATTGTTCCATGCTATATTATATTCTGTTTTGGACATTATTGGGCTTTATTATACACTTTTATATTATTTTCGGGACTAACCTATTAACCGGAGGCCCAGCCCAGAATTGTTGTTTTTTGCCTATTTTAGGATTTCACGGAAAAAGAATATCAAACGGAATCCAAACGGAATGAAACCTTCGGGAACGTGATTTTCGGAACGAACATGATCTAGAGGACTTGGACCCTATGTCAAGACATCAACCAGGAGGCCACGAGGTAGGGGGCGCGCCTACCCCCCAAGGCGCGCCCTCCACCCTCATGGCCCCCTGTTGCTCCACCGACGTACTCCTTCCTCCTATATATACCTACGTACCCCCAAACTACCAGATATGGAGCCAAAACCCTAATTCCACCACCGTAACTTTCTGTATCCACGAGATCCCATCTTGGGGCCTTTTCCGGAGCTCCGCCGGAGGGGGCATCGATCATGGAAGGCTTCTACATCAACACCATAGCCTCTCCAATGAAGTGTGAGTAGTTTACCTCAGACCTACGGGTCCATAGTTATTAGCTAAATGGCTTCTTCTCTCTTTTTGGATCTCAATACAAAGTTCTCTCCCTCTGTTGTGGAGATCTATTCGATGTAATCTTCTTTTTGTGGTGTGTTTGTCGAGACCGATGAATTGTGGGTTTATGATCAAGTTTATCTATGAACAATATTTGAATCTTCTCTGAATTCTTTTATATATGATTGGTTATCTTCCAATACTTAGTTATTTCCTTTGCCTTTTATTTTACTTTGCATCTTTATCATAAAATACCAAAAATATTATCTTATCATATCTATCAGATCTCACTCTCGTAAGTGACCGTGTAGGGATTCACAACCCCTTATCGCGTTGGTTGTGAGGATTTATTTGTTTGTGTAGGTGCGAGGGACTCGTGCATGGCATCCTACTGGAAATACTTACGCTACTTTGCTGCATCACCCTTTCCTCTTCAAGGGAAAACCAACGCAAGTGCTCAAGAGGTAGCATTCATCTGTCCTAGTTTTCTTAGGGAACTTTTCATCCACTCCAACCTCTTGTGAAGAAGGCTAAATTTTTCTAGAATGTAATCAAATGCCCATGTTAATCATGTCAGATCGAAGATGGCATGTTAGTGCATTTTACAAATCCTGCAAACCAAATAGGCATGTAGTAGTGTTCAAAACTGCATGTAGGCACTAACACGTTTTCTTCTTTTGCAGATAAGATTAGGCCTAGTGGTGGATAATGTGATACAATATAAAAATCACATCAAATGCCTAGATCTGCATCTCTCATAAATTACTTTGAACTCCTACCGAGGGACCTTACCGGAGATTATATTCGCTAGGTTCTTTGTTCTCAAAGCAAGGGTGCTGAAGGTAATGAGGTTTTCCCTACATTTATTCCGCAAAAATGAATGGTTTGTTGATCAGCGCCGACGCCTGCGGCGGAATGGAATAGGCTCCAAAAATGTTGAATTTCATTTTGGAACTTCAAATGATAGAGTAATCAGAAGTTATCGTGTCAACCCCATACATGACTTCTCAGTGGCTGACCCCTTTGCAAAAATTGTGAGGTTTCAAAACCAGACTTAGAAGTGGTAATATTAGTTGGAACCTCTCTGATATCCATGTTCAGCGGATCAGCACGAGCTTTTGCAGCTGATGAGCTGAATTTCATTTCTAATATCAGTTTGAACCTTGTAATCTTCGAGTTTGAGCCATATAACTCTGGAATTTGAACCTTGCAATATTTCGAGCTTTTGTGGTACAATTGTTAAAATGGCATCGTATGAGACTCATATATTGGTAGCACTATTTTGACCTTAATATGCAATGGTTTTAGATTTTATTAACCATTCTCGAATCTGTTTACCTTGTCGATCTCACAGCACACGATCTGTATTGCTAACTCGACGGTGATCTTCGACATTATTGCACACAGTTGGTTTCTTCCACCGTGTGCCCTGTAGAGCGCAGAATTAATTATCACACTCGAGTGTCCATCATCACCCTTCTGTGTAACTTTGACCTCATCACCCATGGGTAATCTTATGACCGAAGTCATTCCACACACTTTGTTTTTACAAAGCTTTTTGCCAATAAACGCCCACAATTTGTCCCTCTTCTAGCCAACGCGTCGCCAAACTAGCCGGGGGGGAAGCTTGCATGGTAAACTGCGAAGTAGAGCGGGAATAGGCTCACCGACAATACATTTGGCGCCTCTTCGAGCCCACGTGTGCAGTGCAGTGTTGTCAAGCATGCAATGGAATCCTCTGCTATGAACGCCCTGACAAGATGTGACGATTACAGGCTGGCCGGCCCCCATTTATTACAGCGGCCATTTAACCCTTGTGTCTCTTCAACCTTTCGATCGCGCCCCACCATTGCAAGAACCACACCCACCACGAGAAATCCTTAGAGGGTATCCTACGCGGCTCCAATGGCGCTCCAAGCGGCTGCTGATGACGAGCAGCAGTTCACCATGCGTGCTGTGATGGACACCCATAGAAGGTTCATGGACCTCTCGATGGTGTACACCAACGACTCAGTCTGGGTGGAGCACACCATCCACATGATGGAGTTGTTTCTTGTCGAGGAGAAGTACAAGGTGGTCGGGTTCGACCTTGAGTACACCCGCGCAAGTGTCGGGTCTCGTTCCAAGGTCGCCGTCGCCTAGATGTGCATGCACCACCACGTGTTCGTCTACCAGTACTGCCTGGCCACAAGGCTTTGCAAGCATTTCGCCAAGTTTGTCAATAGCCCCCACTACATGTTCGCTACGGTGGACATCAGCAACGATGTAAAGGCGCTCGAGAATTCGGGCATCGCCTGCTAGAATATTGTCGACATTCAGGGCCAATACAAGATCCGGGGTAGCAAGGAGCATGAGAAGGACTCACTGGTTCACCTCGGCGAGGCCATCATTGACCCCTACTACACAGACATGAAGGATTCGTGCAACAAGGACAAGCATGCCTGGCACTCGGCCTGGATGGAGAAACTCGACAAAGCTAACATCGTGTATACGGCAAAGGAGGCGTACACAAGTTACGACGTGTACATGCGGATCATTGACATGAGGAAGTGCCTCCTTCCCCAAAACGGCCAGGGATCCAGTCGGAAGCAGAGAAATGGCAAGCTTCGTCGCAACAATAAGTAGATGATTAGATCCTCGTTTCTCCTAGTTTAGTATGCATGTAATTGCTTACTTTGGTGTGTGGAAATGTTATGTGGGTAGTCACTTGTGTAATTGTATGCTTAATTTGGTTATGCAATGTTGTCTTTTTAAGTATATATGTCGATGCTCTGTAGATAGAGCGTAGATGTTGTGCGGACAAAAAAATCACATCGCACACGGAAATCACTCACAATTGTATACCAGCAATCGTTTGCTCACAACACATACGACTTGTTAGCAGCAATTGTCTATGTTGTTATCGGTCTTCGCACACTTTTCCGATTACAGACCTGTTTGCCGCATATCACACACATCTTGTTAAGTTGAACCGTTTATGTTCTCTTGTCTCAATGCAAACAGTTCATCTGAGTGAACTGCATGTCGTATATCACACACACCTTGCTTGCTAACCGTTTCTTTTGTGTTGCCTAATCACAAACAATTCATTCGAGTGAACCATATGTTGTATATCGCAGACACCTTCATCTAGATGCCCATTTCTTTTGTTCCTCCTCGTCGCAAAAAGTTAATCGAACTGAACCGTATGCCCTGCATCGCACACACAACTAAAATCGGAACCGTGTTTGATGCATCCTCCATCGCAAATGTTTTGCACCTTTTTTGACAGGTTTTTACACCACCGTTTGCGGTTATTGCATCACACACAGTTTCGTTGAAGGGTCTCTGATCGTAGTGTCGCGTTAGCAGCATCCTGCAGTAGTGATATGTGATTTTTGGGAGGTGGAATAAATGCAAACAAAGGCCCACAACCTCCACTAGGCACCAGGGTGCGGGCCCCTAGCCGCATGGTGGTGGGTAGTGGCCACCTCGTAAGGCGGTTGCTGCCCTTCTTTCGCCACAAGAAAGATAATATCCAAAAATTAATTGTGTTAAAATCTTAGCGCAATCAGAGTTACGGATCTCCAGGAATATAAGAAAAGATTTTTGGCCAGAAAAGATGAACACGAAACAGAAGAGAATAAAGAGATAGATCCAAACAAGGAGGGGCTCCTGCCCCTTCGCCGCCATGGAAGCCATGGACCAGAGGGGGAACCCTCCTCCCATCTAGGGAGGAGGCCAAGGAAGAAGGAGGAGGAGGGGGGCTCTCTCCCCCTCTCTCACAGTGCCGCCGAGGCAAGGATCGTGATAGCGATCTACATCAAAAACCTTGCTACCGTCAACACCATCTTTCTGCCCCTCTATGCAGCGGTGTAACCTCTCTATTCCCGCTACAATTCTCTTGGGTGTTGCAATACATTCATGATTCACTTATGGTGGGTGGCGTGAGTGACTGAAACACATACCCGGGTAGGTGGGTTGTTGTGTATGGGATAAAGAGGACTTGATACTTAATGCTATGGTTGGGTTTTACCTTAAAGATCTTTGGTAGTTGTGGATGCTTGCTAGAGTTCCAATCATAAGTGCATATGATCCAAGTACGGAAAGTATGTTAGCTCATGCCTCTCCCTCATATAAAATTGCAATAATGATTATTGATTTAGTTATTGATCACCTAGGGACAAATAACTTTCTTGTGTGACAAAATCTTTCTACTAAACAATTAAATTTTATTATCTTGCAATTTATTTGTAGTTTTATTCTCGCGAAGTACTTCTATTTTTATTCTTGTTTTAGGTAAAGCGAGCATTAAGTGTGCGTAGAGTTGTATCGGTGGTCGATAGAACTTGAGGGAATATTTGTTCTACCTTTAGCTCCTCATTGGGTTCGACACTCTTATTTATCGAAAAAGGCTACAAACAATCCCCTATACTTGTGGGTTATCATTAACTTGGATTCGTCCATGTTAAACTTCAAAATAAAAATAATGTTCGATGGATATGATAGGATGTGGTAAAACTTATACTTCATCAAAGTTATGAGTAAATATGATTAACTTGATAAAATATAAGGACTGCAATATTTGATATGGTTCAAAGAAATTCAGGACGAAGATATAATATCATTATGACAGAAGAATTCTTCTTTCATGAAGAACTATATCTAAGTCATAAGTTTAGCAAGTAACTGAATAATTCTGGAATTATTATTACCGATCTGCTCTTATAATTGGGGGGATTTATAAATGAAACAACATAATATTCACTAAATAGATGTACCATTTAAAAGGGTCCAATAAAAAACTGTAAAGTGTTATCGAATATTTTAGACCAAGGCTTCATTCTAGGTTTTGTGTTCCTCTCACTAAATTCAAAGGACAAAATGTTTGTTATAGAATAAACATTTTTAAAGAAAAAAGTTTTCTTGTTAAAAGAGCTAGTGGGAGGATGATACAACTTATTGAGATTATTAATCTCTAGCTTAAGTTATAATAAGACTAAACCAGAAATGTTCTGGAATATTTTTGTGTGTAAAACTGAGCAAAGAAATTGCCAAATGAGATGTAAAAGCTTTAGATAAGACTATAACAAAATGCAAAGGTCAGATGAGATTATTGAATCTTCTATTTCATCTTAGAAGAAGATCAAACCTATGCACTATGAGAAGCAATGATGGCGCACAGCTAGAGAGGTATTACTCAAATCATTGAAATCCAATGTGAAGTCCATATACAAGGAACAAGTTTTGAAATTGATGAAACCTTCAGAAGGTGTATAAATGGATCTTCAAATGTTCATGGATAGTGATCCCGAAAAAGTTTTAGAGAAGAGTTCTGTAGAGAAGGAAGAGTTGATCTTGTGAAATCTCCATTTTAGTAGCAATACTAAAAAATATAAATAGATTACAATGGTGAGTATTATTAATATATAAGCAAGACTATTTTTTGAAAAAGGTTTTCAAAAGGGATGTATCTAAGATATAATCAAAAGGTTTGTCAGGAATACTAGAATGATATAAATATTTCAAGTCATGAGTATGATTTGAAATAATATATCAAATAGTTGGAATTTGATAAAGTGATTGGAAAATTTGGAATTTATCAAGAAGCTTGTGGATACAAGAAGTTTAGTAGGAGCCCTATGACATTTCTGATGGTTATTTTTCCTGACTAGCAAGTGGACAGGCTCAGATGACGTAGCCTACATATGTAAGAAATATCACCTAATCAGAAATAATATAAAGTATATTAGCACAAAAGATTAAAATCGTGTTTCTAAAAGGGACTTAGAATAATCGGACGAAAGTCTATATAGATAGATTGTAACATTTGATTATATTAAGACATGTACTATGACAAAGTTTTAAAAGAGTTTAAAAGGAGAATATGTTTTCTCAAAATGTCACATAGCATAACACTATGGAGAAATAAATAGTTGATAAGCATGTGTGGATGAATAGAGTTCAATTTGATTGTATTCATCATGTGTGCTATCAAATGTACAAAGCCATATGTTTTCGTATGAACTAATCATTAGTAGCAAGAACCATAGTAATCCTGGAGAGATTCACTAGGGTGATTGCCTAAAGATTAAGTACCTCAATTGGACAAATGTTTTTCTTCTTGTACTTGCAGGAGATGAAGAGATTGTTGTAAATAGTTACACAAAATATTTGTTGTAAAGGTTACACAAAGACAACTTCATGACTGATATGAACTAACTATCGGGCTATAATTTTTGAAATAATTTTCAGAAACGAACATGAATTGTGGATCTATAAATGATATAGATTGAGACTTGAGAAGTTATCTAATAGGATGTAATCTGGATCAATAAAATGTTTATTGATAGATAATGATGTAGTTCCAAATGAATATTGACTATAAGAAGATATAGAAATTGGTCTATATGGAGATATAGTGTTACTATAGAATGGTCAATATGGAGATATAGTGTTACCACTAATATAACAAAAGAATTACACAATAGAACCATCTATTGCTGACCCAAATTGGGATTTGAAGAATGTCAGATCCGGTGACGAAGGCTCTACCACTACCAAAGCATGTAATACACTAGATAACCATTGGAGTTAGATAAACATGCAACTAGATTATTGACTCTAGTGCAAGTGGGAGAATGTTGGAAATATGCCCTAGAGGCAATAATATTTGTATTATTATATTTCCATAATCATAATTATAGAGTTTATATTCTATGCTATAACTGTTATGATCCTGGAATATGTGATTGCTATCTCTTGAGCATGCGTTGGTTTTCCCATGAAGAGGAAAGGGTGATGCAGCAAAGTAGCGTAAGTATTTCCCTTAGTTTTGAGAACCAAGGTATCAATCCAGTAGGAGACAACACACAAGTCACCTAGTACATGCACAAACAATCAAGAACCTTGCACAACGTGATAAAGGGGTTGTCAATCCCTTCACAGTCACTCACAAAAGTGAGATCTAATAGAGATAGTAAAGTAAATATTTTTGGTATTTTTGTTGTATAGATTGGAAACTAAAGATTGCAAAATAGTAAACAAGATGCAATGTAAATAAAAGAGATATAATATAATAGGAAAGAGACCCGGGGGCCATAGGTTTCACTAGTGGCTTCTCTTAAGATAGCATGTATTACGGTGGGTGAACAAATTACTACCGAGCAATTGATAGAAAAGCACCTAGTTATGAAGATATCTAAGGCAATGATCATGAATATAGGCATCCTGTCCGTGTCAAGTAGATCGAAATGATTCCGCATCTACTACTATTACTCCACACATCGACCGCTATCCAGCATGCATCTAGAGTATTAAGTTCATAAGAACGGAGTAACACATTGAGCAAGATGACATGATGTAGAGGGATAAACTCAAGCAATATGATATAAACCCCATCCTTTTATCCTCGATGTCAACAATACAATATGTGCCTTGTTGCCCCTACTGTCATTGGGAAAGGACACCGCAAGATTGAACCCAAAGCTAAGCACTTATCCCATTACAAGAAAGATCAATCTAGTAGGCCAAACTAAACCGATAATTTGAAGAGACTTACAAAGATATCAAATCATCCATATAAGAATTCATAGAAGAACCAAATAATATTAATAGATAATCTTGTTCTAAATCCACTATTCATTGGATCTCGACAAACACACCACAAAAGAGTATTACATCGAATAGATCTCCAAGAACATCGAGGGGAACTTTGTATTGAGAATCAAAGAGAGAGAAGAAGCCATCTAGCTAATAACTATGGACCTAAAGGTCTGTGGTAAACTACTCACACTTCATCGGAGAGGCAATGGTGTTGATGTAGAAGCCCTTTGTGATCGATTCCCCCTCCGGCAGATCGCCGAAAAAGGCCCCAAGATGGGATCTCACGGGTACAGAAGGTTGCGGCCGCGGAAAAGTGGTTTTGTGGCTCTCCCTGATGTTTCTAGGGTATAAGAGTATATATAGGCAAAAGAAGTACGTTGGTGGAGCTACGATGGGCCCACGAGGGTGGGGGCGCGCCCTCCTGCCTCGTGGCTTCCTCGTGGAGTTCCAGACTTCGACTCCAAGTCTTCTGGATTGCTTTCGGTCCAAGAAAGATCATCGCGAAGGTTTCATTCTGTTTGGACTCCGTTTGGTAATCCTTTTCTGCAAAACTCTGAAATAGGCAAAAACAGAAACTGGCACTGGGCCTCCGGTTAATAGGTTAGTGCCAAAAATAATATAAAAGAGCATATTAAAGCCCATTAAACATCCAAAACAGATAATATAATAGCATGGAACAATCAAAAATTATAGATACGTTGAAGACGTATCAAGCATCCCCAAGCTTAATTCCTGCTCGTCCTCGAGTAGGTAAATGATAAAAATAGAACTTTTGATGTGGAATGCTACTAACATAATTATCAATGTAATTTTCTTTATTGTGGCATGAATGTTCAGATCCGAAAGATTCAAGACAAAAGATTAATATTGACATAAAAACAATAATACATCAAGAATACTAAAAAAGCAATCATGTCTTCTTAAAATAACATGGCCAAAGAAAGCTATCTCTACAAAATTATATAGTCTGGCTATGCTCTATCTTCATCACACATAATATTAAATCATGCACAACCCTGATGACAAGCCAAGCAATTGTTTCATACTTTTGATGTTCTCAAACTTTTTCAATCTTCACGCAATACATGAGCGTGAGCCATGGATATAGCACTATAGGTGGAATAGATGGGTTGTTGTGGAGAAGACAAAATGGAGAAGATAGTCTCACATCAACTAGGCGTATCAACGGGCTATGGAGGTGGCCATCAATAGATATCAATGTGAGTGAGTAGGGTATGCCATGCAACAGATGCACTAGAGCTATAAATGTATGAAATCTCAACAAAAGAAACTAAGTGGGTGTGCATCCAACTTGCTTGCTCACGAAGACCTAGGGCATTTTGAGGAAGCCCATCATTGGAATATACAAACTAAGTTCTATAATGAAAAATTCCCACTGGTATATGAAAGTGACAAAATAAAAGACTCTCTATCATGAAGATCATGGTGCTACTTTGAAGCACAAGTGTGGAAAAAGGATAGTAGCATTGTCCCTTCTCTCTTTTTCTCTCATTTTTTTTGTTTTTTGGCCCTCTCTTTTTTTGGCCTCTTTTTTTATTTGTTATCTTTTTCGTTCGGAGTCTCATCCCGACTTGTGGGGGAATCATAGTCTCCATCATCCTTTCCTCACTGGGAAAATGCTCTAATAATGATGATCATCACACTTCTATTTACTTACACCTCAAGAATTACAACTCGATACTTAGAGCAAAATATGACTCTATGTGAATGCCTCTGGCGGTGTACCGGGATGTGCAATGAATCAAGAGTAACATGTATGAAAGAATTATGAATGGTGGCTTTGCCACAAATATGATGTCAACTACATGATCATGCAAGGCAATATGACAATGATGGAGCATGTCATAATAAACGAAACGGTGGAAAGTTGCATGGCAATATATCTCGGAATGGCTATGGAAATGCCATAATAGGTAGGTATGGTGGCTGTTTTGAGGAAGGTAAATGGTGGGTTTATGGTACCGGAGAAAGTTACGCGGTACTAGAGAGGCTAGCAATGGTGGAAGGGTGAGAGTGCGTATAATCCATGGACTCAACATTAGTCATAAAGAACTCATATAGTTATTGCAAAAATCTATTAGTTATCAAAACGAAGTAGTACGCGCATCCTCCAAGGGGGATATATTGGTAGGAAAAGACCATCGCTCGTCATCGACCGCCACTCATAAGGAAGACAATCAATAAATAGATCATGCTCCAATTTCATCACATAACGGTTCACCATACGTGCATGCTACAGGAATCACAAACTTTAACACAAGTATCTCTCAAATTCACAACTACTCTACTAGCATGACTCTAATATCACCATCTTCATATCTCAAAACAATCATAAAGAATCAAACTTCTCATAGTATTCAACGCACTTTATATGAAAGTTTTTATTATACCCATCTTGGATGCCCATCATATTAGGACTAGTTTTATAGCCAAAGCAAATTACCATGCTGTTCTAAAAGACTCTCAAAATAATATAAGTGAATCATGAGAGATCAATAATTTCTGTAAAATAAAACCACCACCGTGCTCTAAAAAGATATAAGTGAAGCACTAGAGCAAAATTATCTAGCTCAAAAGATATAAGTGAAGCACATAGAGTATTCTAATAAATTCTGATTCATGTGTGTCTGTCCCAAAAGGTGTGTAAATAAAGGATGATTGTGGTAAACTAAAAAGCAAATACTCAAACAATACAAGGCGCTCCAAGCAAAACACATATCATGTGGTGAATAAAAATATTGCCTCAAGTAAAGTTACCAATAGACAAGGACGAAAGAGGGGATGCCTTCCGGGGCATCCCCAAGCTTAGCCTTTTGGTTGTCCTTGAATTTTACCTTGGGGTGCCTTGGGCATCCCCAAGCTTAGGCTCTTGCCACTCCTGATTCCAAAATCCATCAAATCTTTACCCAAAAACTTGAAAACTTCACAACATAAAACTTCAACAGAAAATCTCTTGAGCTCCGTTAATATAAGAAAATAAACCACCACTTTAAGGTACTGTAATGAACTCATTATTTATTTATATTGGTGTTAAACCTACTTTATTCCAACTTCTTTATGGTTCATACCCCCCGATACTACTCATAGATTCATCAAAATAAGCAAACAACACACGAAAAACAGAATCTATCAAAAACAGAATAGTCTGTAGCAATCTGTAACTTTCGAATACTTCTTTCACTCCAAAATTCTGAAAATTAGGAAGCCCTAAATAATTTGTTTATTAATCCTCTGAAAAAGGAATCAGTATTTTATCGCACTTCTGTTAGAAATTAAAACTAATCACCTGGGCGCAAAAGTTTCTGTTTTTCAGCAGGATCAAATCAACTATCACTATAAGCTATCCCAAAGGTCTTACTTGGCACAAACACTAATTAAAACACAAAAAAACACATCTAACCAGAGGCTAGATGATTTATTAAAAGCAAAACATGACCTAAAAATCAAGAACAAAAATAAAATTGGTTTGCCTCCCAATAAGCGTTATTCTTTAAAGCCATTAAGCTAGGCATTTATAATTTTAATGATGCTCACATGAAAGATAGCAATTGAAACATGAAGGGAGCATCATGAAACATATGAAAATCACATCTAATTCTAACATACTTCCTATGCATAGGAATTTTATAAGCAAACAAATTATCAAGACAAGAAACATCTAACATATGCAAAGAAGAGGAATAAAACATTGACGATCTCAACATAACAAGAGGTAATTTAGTAGCATGAAAATTTCTACCACCATCTTCTCCTCTCTCATAATAATTACATGTAGGACCATAATCCAATTTAACAATATAACTATCAAAAATATTCTCTTCATGATCCACATGCATGCAAAGTTGACACTCTTCCAAAATAGTGGGATTATCATCAAATAAAGTCATGACCTCTCCAAGCCCACTTTTATCAAAAAAAATCATAAGATTGAAGACTCTCCAAATATGTGGGATTATTTTTAGCTAAAGTTGACACTCTTCCAAACCCACTTTTACTATTATCGCAAGCATATTCATCATGAGATTTAAATAAATTTTCAGAATCATTATCACCCCAATCATGATCATTGCAATAAGTAGTGGACATAGCAAAACAAGCACCCCCAACTTGGGGTTTTGCATATTTTTAGCACAATTGACATTAATATAATTTATAGTAAAATCATTGAAATCATGCTTTTCATTCAAGGAGCTATCGTGAATCACTTCATAAATTTCCTCATCACAATTTTCAGATTCACGAATCTCAAGCAAAACTTCATAAAGATAATCTAGTGCACTTAACTCACTAGTAGTTGGTTCATCGTGATTGGATCTTTTAAAAAGATTAGCAAATGGATGACGATTCATATCAATAGATTTTTAGCAAGTGAAGATGCAAGCAAATAAAAGGCACATGGTAACACAAGCAAACAAGAGATCTGGCGAGAAAAAAGGCGAACGGGACAAGAGAGGCGAATAAAACGGCAATTTTTTGTGAAGTGGGGGAGTGGAAAACGAGAGGCAAATGGCAAACAATGTAAAGGGTGATGCAGTAAAGTAGCATAAGTATTTCCCTCAGTTTTGAGAACCAAGGTATCAATCCAGTAGGAGACAACGCACAAGTCACCTAGTACCTGCACAAACAATCAAGAACCATGCAACCAACACGATAAAGGGGTTGTCAATCCCTTCACTGTCACTCGCAAAAGTGAGATCTAATAGAGATAGTAAAGTAAATATTTTTGGTATTTTTGTTGTATAGATTGGAAAGTAAAGATTGCAAAATAGTAAACGAGATGCGATGTAAATAAAAGAGATGTAATATAATAGGAAAGAGACCCGGGGGCCATAGGTTCACTAGTGGCTTCTCTTAAGATAGCATGTATTACAGTGGGTGAACAAATTACTGCCGAGCAATTGATAGAAACGCGCATAGTTATGAAGATATCTAAGGCGATCATCATGAATATAGGCATCACGTCCGTGTCAAGTAGATCGAAACAATTCTGCATCTACTAGTATTGCTCCACACATCGACGGCTATCCAGCATGCATCTAGAGTATTAAGTTCATAAGAACGGAGTAACGCATTAAGCAAGATGACATGATGTAGAGGGATAAACTCAAGCAATATGATATAAACCCCATCTTTTTATCCTCGATGGCAACAATACAATACGTGCCTTGCTGCCCCTACTGTACTAGGAAAGGACACGCAAGACTGAACCCAAAGCTAAGCACTTCTCCCATTGCAAGAAAGATCAATCTAGTAGGCCAAACTAAACCGATAATTCGTAGAGACTTGCAAAGATATAAAATCATGCATATAAGAATTTAGAGATGAACCAAAAAATATTCATAGATAATCTTGTTCATAAATCCACAATTCATCGGATCTCGACAAATACACCGCAAAAGAGTATTACATGGAATAGATCTCCAAGAGCATCGAGGAGAACTTTGTATTGAGAATCAAAGAGAGAGAAGAAGCCATCTAGCTAATAACTATGGACCCGAAGGTCTGCAGTAAACTACTCACGCTTCATCGAAGAGGCAATGCTATTGATGTAGAAGCGCTCTGTGATCGATTGCCCCTCCAGCAGATCGCTGAAAAGGCACCAAGATGGGATCTCACGGGTACAGAAGGTTGCGGCGGCGGAAAAGTGGTTTCTTGGCTCTCCCTGATGTGTCTAGGGTATAAGAGTATATATAGGCAAAAGAAGTACGTCGGTGGAGCTAAGAGGGGCCCACGAGGGTGGGGGCGCGCCTACCCCACTGGGTGAGCCCTCCTACCTCGTGGCTTCCTCGTGGAGTTCCAGACTTTGACTCCAAGTCTTCTGGATTGCTTTCGGTCCAAGAAAGATCATCGTGAAGGTTTCATTCCGTTTGGATCCCATTTGGTATTCCTTTTCTGCAAAACTCTAAAATAGGCAAAAAAACAGAAACTGACATTGGGCCTCCGGTTAATAGGTTAGTCCCAAAAATAATATAAAAGAGCATATTAAGGCCCATTAAACATCCAAAACAGATAATATAATAGCATGGAACCATCAAAAATTATAGATATGTTGGAGACGTATCAGTGATTCACTGAAAAACTCATATGCACATGTGGAATGATAAATGGTTAAATAAAAGGTTCTGAGTCTTGCCTCTGGGACTAGCTCAAGTGTTGTGGGTGATTAGGTTTTCCGGATCTTAGGATGTCGTTAAGTGTAACAATAGTCCTAAAACAATGATATGTCTCCAACGTATCTATAATTTTTTATTGTTCCATGCTATTATAGTATCAATCTTGGATGTTTTATATGCAATTCTATGTCATTATATATCATTTTTTGGGACTAACAAATTAACTTTGTGTCAAGTTCTAGTTGCTACTTTTTGCCTATTTTTGGTTTTCCAGAATACCAGTACCAAACGAAGTCCAATTACCATGAAATTTTTGGAGATTTTTTCTAGACATAAGAGACACTGGAAGCTTCGGGAGAGGGCCAGAAGATGAAGGAGTAGCCCACAAGGCACCAGGGCATGCCTAGGGGGTAGGCACGCCCTGGTGGCTTCTAGGGCCCATGAGCATCTGTTTGACCTAATTCCACCTCTATAAATTCTCTAAAATCGGTAAACCAATAGAGAGCCACCCAAAACACTTTTTCCACCGCCGCAAGCTTCTATTCCTACGAGATCCCACCTGGAGGCCTTTTCCCGTACTCTGCTGGAGGGGGAATCAACCATAGAGGGGCTCGACATCAACCTTCCTGCCTTTCGATGATGTGTGATTAGTTTACCACAGACCTACAGGTCCATAGCTAGTAGCTAGATGGCTTCTTCTCTCTCTTTGATCTTCAATACAATGTTCTCCTCGATGTTCTTGGAGATCTATTCAATGTAATCACTTTTTGCGGTGTGTTTTGTTGGGATCCAATGAACTGTGAATTTATGATCAGATTATCCATGAATATTATCTAAGTCTTATCTGAACTCTTTTATGCATGATATATCTTTGTATTTCTCTCTGATCTATTGATTTGGTTTGGCCAACTAGATTGATTTTCCTTGCATGGGAGAGGTGCTTTGTAATAGGTTCAATCTTGTGGTGATCTATATCCCAGTGACAGAAAGGGACAAGACACGTATTTGTATTGTTGCCATGAAGGATAAAAGATGGGGTTTATTCATGCATGAGTTTACTTTGTCTACATCATGTCTTCTTGCTTAAGGCGTTACTCCGTTCTTTATGAACATAATACTCTAGATGCATGTTGGATAGTGGTTATGTGTAGAGTAATAGTAGTAGTTGCAGGCAGGAGTCGGTCTACTTATGTCGGACATGATGCCTATATACATGATCATTGCCTTGGATATCGTCATGATTATTCAGTTTTCTATCAATTACCCAACAATAATTTGTTTACCCACTATATGCTATTTTTAAGAGAGAAACCTCTAGGCAAAACTATGGTCTGCGGGTCTTACTTTCATCATATATTAAGATCCCAAAAATACTTTGCTGCAACATTCTTTATTTTATTTTATTTTGTGTTTGATCTATCTATCTATCACTACGAGATTTGATCCTTGCAATTAACTGCCGAGGGATTGACAACCCCTTGTTGCTTTGGGTGCAAGTATTTGTTATTTTGTGTGCAGGTACTGCTAATGAGGTGTTGCTCGGTTCTCCTACCTGATTGATAACCTTGGTTCTTAACTGATGGAAATACTTATCTCTATTGTACTGCATCATCCTCTCCTCTTCGGGGAAATCCCAACTCAGCTCACATGTTTTAGGAAGAATTCCTGGCGTCGTAGCTAGGGAGACATCATCAACATCTATCAAGTACAATCGCATAAAGTTTCTTCTCCTTGCATTTACATTATTTTCCATTTGCCTCTCGCTTTCATCTCCCCCACTTCTAAAACATTTTTCACAAAAGATACAAAAATATTTTCCGTTTTCCTTTCTTGTACAAAAATACAAAATGGTGTGACCTTTCCAATACTAATAATAATGCCGCTTTTCTAAATCTTGTTATGGAAGAACAATTTTCCGTTAGTTCTAATGAAGATGTCGTGTCCCGTCTTAACACTTCCACTGAATTGTGTGATATGAAAAAGAAAAAATTGTGGATAATGATATTGTCAAATTAAATTTATTTCTGTTCTCACTACAAGATCGTGCTAAAACTTGGCTTCCATCCTTGCCACTAAATAGTATTCATTATTGGGATAAGTATAAGGATGCTTTTATTGCCAAGTATTTTCCCCCCGCGAAAATTATTTCTCTTAGAAATCAAATTATGAATTTTAAGCAACTTGAGCATGAACATGTTGCCCAATCTTTGGAGAGGATGAAATTAATGATAAGAAATTTCCCTACTCGTGGTTTAAGTTTGTGGATTGTCATACAAAATTTCTCTGCAGTTTTCAATTTTGTTTCTATAAATCTTTTAGATTCCACCGCACGAGTTACTTTTATGGAAATTACATTGGGAGAAGCCACCAAATTGCTTGATAATATTATGGCAAATTATTCACAATGGCACTGAAAGAACTCCTACTAGTAAAAAAGTGAATTTTGTTGAAGAAATTAGTACTTCGAGTGATAAAGTAGATGCGCTTATGAAAATGGTTGCTAGTAAAAGTGCTCATAGTGATCCTAATGATATGACATTGTCTACTTTGATTGAGAAAAATAATGATCCCGTAGATGTGAATTTTGTCTCGCGAAACAATTTCAATAGTAATGCTTATAGACGTAACTTTATTCCTAGGTCATTTCCTCGAAATTCCTCTAATAATTATGGCAATTCCTATGGTAACTATTATAGTGGTAATAATAGGATGCCCTTTTATATTGAAAGTAATATCAAGGAATTTATTAATGCTCAAAAAGTTTTCAACACTAAGAAGAAAAATTGAGTAAACTTGATGATATGTCTAGGAGCATGGATAGAATTGTTCATGATGTGGAAAATCTTAAATATAAAATTTTGCTAACCAAGCTTGATATTAATGAATCAATTAAATCCCTTTATATCTCCATGGACGAGAGTAAAGAAAGAACCGCTAGGTTAAGGGCTAAGCGGGAATTCTTAGAAAAAGCGATTTTGCCCGGTTTTTATCGAAGAAATGATGAAGATATTAAAATGATTCGTGTTCCACCCATTGAATCTTTGTTTAGTGATATTAAACTTGATGAAAAGGGGACTGAAGAAGAGTCAACTTTAGCTAGAAGGTGTCCCCATAGTTCGTAGGGTGAAAATCTTAATGAACAAATTGATAAAAATGGGTTTGGAGAGTTAAAAACTTGAAATAGCGATGTACCCACTCTTTTGGATTTTAAGGATTTTAATTATGATGGTTGTTCTTTAATTCAGTGTATTTCCTTGTTGCAATCCATGATAAATTCGCCCAATGCTTATGAAAAAAATAAGGCTTTTACTAAACATATCATAGAAGTGATGATGAAAGCTTTAGAAGAAAAGCTAGAATTGGAAGTTTCAATACCTAGGAAATTATATGATGAGTGGTAACCTACCATTAAAGTTCAAATTAAAAATTACGAGTGCAATGCTTTATGTGATTTGGGTGCTAGTGTTTCCACAATACCAAAATCTTTATGTGATGAGCTAGGTTTTACCAATATGGATGAATGTTCTCTTAATTTGCATTAAGTGGATTCCACTATGAAGAAGCCTTTGGGTAGAATAAATGATGTTCTTATTCTTGCAAATAGGAATTATGTGCTCATTGATTTCATTGTTCTTGATATTGATTACAACCTGTCTTGTCCTATAATACTTGGTAGGCCTTTCCTACGAACCATATGTGTTGTTATTGACATGAAAGAAGGGAATATAAAATTTCAATTTCCATTAAAGGAGGGTATGGAACACTTCCCTGAAAAGAGAATTAAGCCAGGCAAATAGGTTATGGCGGGCCACGTCATCCGCCTCCCGATGGCGGCGCTGGTACTGGCGTATTTGTCCTAGGCGGCGTCCTTGCAATGGTCGTGTCTGGTTTTCCAGTCTCTACTACGGGATCCCTGGCCACTCTTTGCACCTGGGGCCTTGGAGCAAATATGTTTTCTACTTCCTCATCTCCAGCCATGGAATTCTTGAGGTCTTAGATCTAGAGGTTGACTCGATCAATGAAGATCTTAAGCTTCAATTACGGGAGCTCTTGAGGAACCCAGCAATTAGGGCACTGCTGGATGTACAAAATCTGCATGGTGTCGATGTGGTGTTCTTGTCAAAAACACATCTGGATGTTTGGGCTGCAGAAATTCTCATGAGAAGGATGGATTTTAAAGAGGTGGTTAGAAGTGATGGCAGAAGTGGTGGCCTGCCGATGTTGTGGAAGAAGAAGGCAAATATCTTGCTTCCTTTTAAATCAAATAATTTAATTGATGTCTTATGTGGGCTTGGGACAAACACAGGTGTGACGCTTGACGGGTCTCTATGATGAACCATGTTGGGAAAAGGAACATGAAACTTGGGCCTGTTTGAGAGATCTTGCTGTAGTTAGCAATTTAGCATGGATGGTGATTGGTGATATAAATGAAATTATATATGATTTTGGGAAGGAAGGAGGTAATCTCAGGCCAGCACACTACATGCGGGATTTTAGGGATGCTCTTACGGATTGTGACCTTTCTGATTTTGGGTACACCGAAGACAAGTTTACATGGCATAGGGGTGCGATCACACACACACACACACACAGAGAGAGAGAGAGGCTAGATAGGGCTTTGGTAAATGATTTGTGGAGTTCGAAGTTTGAAGGGGTTGTGCTCAAGCATTTCGGCTATGCCCATTCTAACCATAGGCCGATTCTGATGGATACAAAAACCCTTGAAACACTTGTGGGGAGTGGGGAAAAAGTGCTTCGCTTAGAAGAGAAATGGCTGAAAGAATCAAACTTCTGCGAAATAGCTCACGGAGCTTGGGATCTGGCAAGTAGTAGATAGCAATTGGGGGATCTTGCGATTAAAGTTGCGTTTGTTCATACCCAGTTGCACCATTGGGACCATTCGGTCTTGAGAAGAACAAGGAAAAAATACGAAGTGCGCAACGAGAGCTAGAACAAATAACAAGAGGTGATGTTAGTGAATCAAACTTGGCTAGACAAAGGGAGTTAGCAGAAGAAATTGATAAACTGTTAGAACAAGAAGAGCTCCATTGGTTCCAGCGGAGTAGGATCAATTGGCTCCTATTTGGAGACAAGAATTGATACGGGGCTAGACTCGATTTCGACCGATATTTCAAGATTTGAGTGGATTCCAGGGAAGAACAGAGAGAAATCACAAGGGGAAACACTCAATAACAAGCCCAAGCACACATCCACTAGACTAACAAACACATGGATCCACAAGGCACATGAACAATCAAAGGGAAAGGTACAAGGTAAAGTTCATCCCAAATCCAAAGATGGGGTCTTGATGATCTAGATAGATCCTTCCCACAAAGGGGTTCTTGAATCCCTCGGGATATTGTCCAAAGGAGGTCTTGAACTCCATTGGAGTGTTATCTCGCTCTCTCAAGAGTAGAGGTAGGAGCAAAGCTCAACTAAGATGAGCTATCATATATTCTTAACCTAGAATGGAGGTGGAGGTGGATCATATATAGGGAAGTCCGTGAAGGGGTAAGTGAGAGGGGGGTACATGGGCCTCGAGCCCTGCCCATGCGCAGGCAAGCGCCGAATGTTTGGGTGGGGGTGGGGGGCGGATGTCTGGTTGTTCATGAGATGCCGGATGTCCGTGTACTAGCTGGATGTCCGGCCTAGCAGTGGTCATTCTTTTGTAGTCCTCACGCCAGATGTCCGCCCCGTAGCGTGACGTCTGATGTCCGGGGGTCATCCGGATGTCCGGCCGCTGATGCTCTTCGGGTGCCAGATGGTGTTGGGCTTCTCTGTGGCGCAGGCGCCTGATGTCCGGCCGTTGTAGCTTCAGCATCTTCATCTTCTTCCGTCATCGCTTCCATGCTTCCCTCGCGGATGGTGTAGTTGTACACTTGCGCTCGCACTCCTCCTCGTCATTCGTGGTGCTCCGACAATACCTATGTATGCACACGAGTGGAGTGTCAAGTAGTATACCATCCTCGAAGGGGTCAAGTGAACACACGTAAAGTAGATGATTCACCTTTGTGTATGTGAAGTAGATGTCGCACGTGTCACTTGTCGAACGGACTCTTGACATGGTGATGTCCGTAGGATCTCTGCATCATCCCCTCCCCTTGGGAAAGATCCGACCTCGGATCAAAAACCAAATCACCACGGGAAAGAGATGGCTTCGCCGTGTAGAAGTGGAAGTTCACCAAGTACTCATTATCTTGAAGCTCGAAATGGGCACTCTCCAATGTTGCACCGTCTAGTGATTCCTTCAAAAGAAGCAAGTACAACAAACACTTGGAAAAACAAATGTGGTTAGCGTTAGTGCAAAACCAAGCATTCAAGAGGTGATTCACCAAACAAGCATCGTCATCATGCAAAGCATATGGTGTGACAAAGGATTGTGGCATGGCTTGTAAGCATATCAATTGAGCAAAATCAAGGTCATCATGGAAACAAGCATGTAATTGTGAGGTAGTGATGCAAATAGGTCTGACTAGAGAAGAAGCATTGATACATCTCCAATGTATCTATAATTTCCGATTGTTCCATGTTGTTCTATTATCAATCTTAGATTCTTTATAATCATTTTATATCATTTTTTGGTATTAACCTATTGACATAGTGCCAAGTGCCAGTCGCTGTTTTTTCCATGTTTTTTACATCACAGAAAATCAATATCAAACGGAGTCCAAATGCCATGAAACTTTACGGAGATTTTTTATGGACTAGAAGGAAGATGTTGGGCCCTGGTTGCACCTAGGGGAGTCCCGGGGAGGGCACAACCCACCAGGGTGTGCCAGGAGGCCCAGGCGCGCCCTGGTGGGCTGTGCCCACCTTGGGTGCCCCCCGGGCAGCCTCTTTGCTCTATAAATACCCCAAAAATCCCAGAACCCTAGGAGAGTCGATGAAATATTCATCCAGTCGCAGAGTCCAGAACCACCAGATCCAATCTAGGCACCATCACGGAGGGGTTCACCACCTCCATTGGTGCCTCTCCGATGATGCGTGAGTAGTTCGTTGTTGACCTTCGGGTCCGTAGTTAGTAGCTATATGGATTCATCTCTCTCTCTCTCTCTTGATTCTCAATACAATGGTCTCTTGGAGATCCATATGATGTAACTCTTTCGCGGTGTGTTTGTTGGGATCGATGAACTTTGAGTTTATGATCAGATCTATCTTTTTATATCCATGAAAGTATTTGAGTTTATTTGATCTCTTTTATGCATGATCTCTTATAGCCTCGTATTTCTTCTCCGGTATTTGGGTTTTGTCTGGCCAACTTGATCTATATATCTTGCAATGGGAAGAGGTGCCCGGTAGTGGGTTCGATCTTATGGTGCTTGATCCTAGTGACAAAAAGGGAACCGACATGTATGTATCATTGCTACTAAGGATAAAAAGATGGGATCTATATCTACCGCTGCCGCGGTTTCTGATCCACGGGCACCTATGGGACCGGCGAACCGGGTCCCTTTTGGTTCGGCGGGGGGCGGAGGTTGCGCAAAGAGCAGATCGAGGCGAAGCAAGCGGGCGGTTGGTCGTGCGAGGGGTAAATCGAGGTGAAACACGCGAGCGATTTACCCAGGTTCGGGCCGCAAGGATGCGTAAAACCCTACTCCTGCTTTGTGGATTGGTATTGATCTCTCGCCCGGGAGCGAGGGCGAGCGTGAGTGTGGAAATGCAAACCTCGCGAGGGCTCTCGAGGTGGCCGACCCCCTCTACGTTGCACACGGGCCTCCTTTTATACTCAAGGGGTTACCGACATAGAGCAACGGGGGCCAAGGGCAAAAAGGGAAAGGGTGCCGTGGGTAGGCACAGCTAGGTGCTGTAGTAGGCACAGCTAGCTGCTACAGTGTTATCATACCTAACCCTGACGGCAGGGGACAAGGGCATTAAATGCCCCGTCTGTGTCGCCTAGACAGCACCGAAAGGGACCGCTAGGGATGCCTCCGTCTTGCCACGGTGGTTGTCCTGTCAGCGCCTTCGTGCCACCGCACACCCCTAGCTGCACAGCCTCCTGCCACGTGCGCTCGGGAGGGGCCCCGGAGCGACACGTGGGTGGATGTGCTGGAGCGCGGGCGTGGAGTGGGGGCTTGCCGCGGCAAGCGCCTTGCCGCGGTTGTTGACTTGTCGCTTCCGGGAGCTTGTCGCTCACCGGGCCTTGTCGGGGCGCGTAGCGCGCCGCGGCAAGTTCCTTGGAATGCCTCGGACGGCCTTCCCGGCAAGCGCCTCTTGCCGGGGTCTTGGGACGCTTCTGATGGCCTTCCCGGCAAGCTCCTCTTGCCGGGGTCTTGCTTTTTTCCCAGCAAGCTCCTCTTGCCGGGGTCTTGTCTTGAGTACTTTGTTCTTGAATGGTCTTCAGAGGGACCACAAGGAATCTTGGCGGTGACCTGGCAGGCCTTGCCGCGGGACGCTGCAACTGCCCGTGCACAAGTTCGGGGTACAAGGGTACCCCTACTCTAGTACACCGACAGGAGCCCCCGGGCCTGGGCCAGACACGGTGCCGAGCGCTGTTGGGCCAGGCCCAAAACAGTGCACGGGCACGCGCGGCCTAGGTCGCGCCGCATATCTCTCTGCTTCCATCGCGCATGCTCGTAACGGTGCGCGTCGAACGCGGCGTCGTGGGTGACGCGGGCGGCGCGCGCGCGTGGGGCTAAGCCCCGCGAGCATGCGTCAAGCCATGATGAAGGGGAACGGCCCACGCCCTCTCCTCCAAACGGAGGTAGGCGTGGGGGCGTGGCGCATTTACTGGACGGGGCCGGTGCGCGATTTCCGAAGCGCCCACTCCCCGAGATCACGGGGTAGGGTGAGGCCGCCCCATCCGTCGCCTCAGTTCTGCATCTCCGCCACGCGGCTCCCATGCATTTGGGATCGCGGACGGCGGGAGCGGGAACCTGGGCCATGGCGAGCAGAGGGGACGGGTCGGCCCGCCTCCCTGTTCTTCCTGTGCCTTGATTCGCTGAGCGGGGCGGCTAGGCTCCCACTTCGCTCCTTTATAAGGAGCGGGAAGGGAGCACCGAAGCCCGCACTCTCCCGTCTCCTCCTTTCTTCAGCTTCTGCTCCCCTTTCTCTCATTCGCCATGGAGAAAGGGAATCCTGGGCCTTCATCGGTGGCGGCGAGGGTCGCCGCCAGACAGCGCTCCCTCCCCTTTTCCTCACTCATGGTGGCAGAACCAGCCGTAAGGGGAAGAGGGAGGGGGCGAGGTCGTGGACGAGGTCGAGGCGCTCGGGGAAGAGGCGGACGGGGCGACGCGCCAGCTTCGCCCCCGCCGGCGGCTCCTCCCTCCGCGGCGGTCCATATAGGGGACAACCCTTGCGAGTTCTTCGTCAAGCTGTGCCGGGCGCCTCGTCGTCGCCTCCGGCTTCCGGCTCCGTTCACGGGCGCGATGGAGTCGGACCCGCCCGAGACTCTAAGATTACACATGAGGGGCTGTGGGATCAGCGGCACGCGAGTCCGCGTGGCGTTCCCAGCCCCTGGTGTGATGTATCTCGATCGAGGGTGGAAGACGTTCGCCCGCATCCACAGCTTGACGGGAGGACTCACCCTCCTTTTTAAGCTGGTGGAGGGCGATCTCCTTTCCGTCAAGGTCTTCGGGTGCTTCGGCACCCGGGGGAAGTGCTGCGTGGACAGCTCCTCCGATAGCGAAGGCTCCTCCTCGAGCGAGAGTGACGAGGAGGAGAGCGGCAGTGATGGTGAGGGTGGCGGGCGGCAGGACGGCGGCTCCGACTAGGTGTCGGGCGCCGTCTCGTGCGGCACCGGCGACCCCATCATCCGCGGCGCCGTCTTCTTGAACTCCCCGGGGGCGTCTCCTTGGGTGGCTGGCGTAGGGAGGTTGTGGAAGGGGAAGAGGGCTGGCGACAAGGCCGTCAGGTCAGAGTACGAGGGCGTGGTGCCCTCGACAGCATGCTGACGTCCTGCCGCCCCTCCTTCGCACCCTTCTCCCGGCGTCGCCATCTCCGTCCGGCCCCCGGATGTTCTCTTGGTGTCTTCTGGCACCTGTAGCTCGCCTTGGCGTCCCTTTCCCCTTTTCGCCTGCTTGTTCTACCTCCTGAAAAGAGGGACAGGAAAAGGATTACGGGCACCTTATCTTTTTAATTGTAAGCCTTCAGGCCTTTAGCTGTATCTTGTAATCCTCTCTTTCATGTTTTTCATCCTCTATGAACTGTACCTGTATGGGATGTTTTTTAATGAAAAGGGGATGTTTGCCGGGTTATTTGCCTCGCGGGTCGAACCCATGCCAAGGAGCAAATCCTTGGTATCTCTCGGACAGGCATTCCATTCCTCGACAACAAGCCCTGCCACCTTCCCACGCCGCTCGACCTTTCCCACGCCTTTGACGGAGGCGGGAACGAGGTGGGTGCGGCCTCCTCGTTTCATCCCTTCTGCTGCCGCGACTACGACCGAACTTGGCCCCGGGTACGCGCTCCAGGGCCTAGAGTCGGGGGAGCACGGCAGTTTCCGGGAAGAAACGGGGTTTCGCATTCCCCAGTCCATAAGAGGATGCATGAAGAGGGATGAAAACTTATCTGATATCGGAACCCCCGGCAACTCTGGCTTGCCGGGGGTGACATCTTGGCGTTCGCAGCCCCCGGCGTTCTTGCCGGGGCCCAGGTGCCGGTGCGCCCTTCTTCTCCTTTTCGTCTCCAGGTGGCCTGGCCAGGACGTGCGAGCCCTGCGAACAAAGGAAAAGCAAAGGGACGGACTCTCGACCTCTAAGCTAGGGGTTAGCCATTGTTAGGGACTATCGACCCTAACCAAGGACGAGACTCAGACTCAATCTAGCATGCATGCTATAGCCCCCGAGGTATGCAGCGCTTCATTTTCTGGTGCCAGGGTCTGCGCCTGGCTCTGTACAGAGGTTTACATGCAACAGCGGCAAGACTCGCACAGAGAGGTGGTTGCCGGACGGGGTCCGACAACCGCGCCTTACGAACGAAACTTGCGAAGAGGCTCGATGTCCCAGGAGTTGCTCACTGGCGTGCCATCTTCGGTCTCCAGGCGGACAACGCCAGGCCTGGTGACTCGTTTCACCCGGTAAGGGCCTTCCCACATCGGCGTCAACTTGTTTGGATCTTGGTCGACTGAACGCGCCAAAGAACAAGGTCGCCTTCCTCGAAGCTTCTGGCACGGGCTGGGAGCGGCGGCTCGCACAGCGGCCTGAAGACGATCTTCATCAAGGAGCAGCGCGTCATCTTGCCGCAGCCGCTCTTGCTCAAGCTCATCATGAGCGAGCACTCGAGGTGACCCGTATACGAGTTCCGTGAGGATATCTGTTTCTGCGCCAGGGTCTGCGCCTGGCTCTGTACAAAGGATTACATGCAGCAGCGGCAAGACTTGCACAGAGAGGTGGTTGCCGGACGGGGTCCGACAACCGTGCCTTACGGGTAAAACTTGCGAAGATGCTCGATGTTCCAGGAGTTGCTCACTGGAATACCATCTTCGGTCTCCAGGCGGACAGCGCCAGGCCTGGTGACTCGTCTCACCCGGTAAGGACCTTCCCACTTCGGCGTCAACTTGTGGAATTCTTGGCGGACTGAGCGCGCCGAAGAACAAGGTCGCCTTCCTCGAGACTCCTGGCATTGACTCTGCGGCTGTGGTAGCGGCGCAGAGCTTGCTGGTAGCGAGCAGCTCGCACAGCAGCCTGTAGACAATCTTCCTCAAGGAGCAGCGCGTCCTCTTGCCGCAGCCGCTCTTGCTCAAGCTCATCATAAGCGAGCACTCGAGGTGACCCGTATACGAGTTCCGTGGGGGTAACTGCCTCTGCTCCATAGACTAGAGCAAAGGGTGTCTGTCCAGTGGCTCGATTTGGTGTCGTTCTGATCGACCAAAGAACCACTGGTAGCTCCTCGATCCAGTTTCTTCCGCACTTGTGCAGCCTGTCGAAAGTTCTGGTCTTGAGCCCGCGCAGCACCTCGGCGTTTGCCCTCTCTGCTTGACCGTTGCTCCTTGGGTGAGCAATAGAGGCGAAGCAGACTTTGGCGCCGAGATCTTGGACGTACTGCATGAAGGCGTGGCTCGTGAACTGTGTGCCGTTATCGGTGATTATCCGGTTAGGGATCCCGAAGCGGCAAACAATCGACCTGAAGAACTTGACGGCTGACTATGCGGTCACCTTCCTCACTGGTTCCACTTCTGGCCACTTTGTGAACTTGTCGATTGCGACGTACAAGTACTCAAAGCCCCCGACAGCTCGGGGGAAGGGGCCGAGGATGTCGAGCCCCCAGACCGAAAAGGGCCAGGATAAAGGGATCGTCTGGAGAGCTTGAGCTGGCTGGTGTATCTGCTTGGAATGGAACTGGCACGCTTCACACTTGGTTACTTGTGCAGTTGCATCCTGAAGGGCTGTTGGCCAGAAGAAACCTTGCCGGAATGCTTTGCCGACGAGTGCTCTTGCGCCAATGTGGTGACCACATATGCCTCCGTGTATCTCTGCCAACAGCTTCTGTCCGTCTTCCCGGGGAATGCACCTCAATTTCACACCGTTGAGTCTTCTTCTGTACAGCGTCTTGTCGACGAACTGGTACATACTTGACTGCCGGGCTACTCTTTCGGCTTCTTCTTGTTCTTCGGGAAGTTCTCCCGTCTGAAGGAAACGGACAATCTGCTGCGCCCATGTTGGAGCCTGTGGCTCGACAACAAGGACTAAAGGCAGCTCTGCTGCTGCGGGAACGTCCGCCTCTACGGCGAGAAGCTGTGTCTCTGCCGGAGCTTGACGTTCCGCGACGAGCTTGCCGGGAGCTTCAGCTTCAACGGAACAAACCCTAGGGCTTGCCGGAGCATCTGGCTCACCGGCGCCTTCGGTGTTGATCTTGGGGACCCTCTTAGCGGCGGCTTCGGGAAGCTCTGCCGGCCGGTAGCCACCAGGAATCAACTTCCTCTTCTTGCTTTGTCCAGTTGATGGTGTTACGGACGGTTGAGTCAGCTTGAGCACAAAGGTCCCTGGTTCCACGAGTAACTTAAGTGCAGGCGCACTTTGACATGCCATCAGCAATGGCGTTCTGAGTTCTCGGAACGTGCTCCATTTGCAGGCCGTCAAAGCGCTCTTCTAGATTTCTCACTTCGTCGACGTAAGCTTCCATCAACGGGCTCTGATAATTCTTGTTTACTTGGCGGACGACAAGCTGTGAGTCACCCCTGACAATGAGCTTCTTAATCCCAAGGTCTGCCGCGATCCTGAGACCGACAAGCAATCCTTCATACTCTGCAGTATTGTTTGTTGCTTGCTCCTTGGGAAAGTGCATCTGGACAATGTACTTGAGGTGCTCTCCGGTGGGCGCGATAAGCAGCACACCGGCGCCGGCGCCTTGCAGCGAGAAAGCACCATCAAAGTACATCAGCCACTCTTTGCTTGCTTCTTTGTCGGGGATGCTCGTCTCCGGGATTTCTTCGTCCGGAGTTGGCGTCCATTCCGCTATGAATTCTGCCAATGCTCTGCTCTGGATAGTTGAAGTGCTTTCGAACTTGAGACCAAAGCTTGACAGTTCCAGTGCCCACTCAACAATCCTGCCTGTCGCTTCAGGATTCTGCAGTATCCTCTTCAGCGGAAAGCGAGTGACCACTGTGATCTCATGTGCTTGGAAGTAATGGCGCAGCTTTCTCGAGGCCATGAGAAGGCCGAAAAGCAGTTTCTGCACACCAGAGTACCTTGACCTAGCCCCCTGCAAGAGGGAACTGAGAAAGTAAACTGGGCGCTGCACCATTTTCTTCCGTATCTCCTCGCGTATCAGCGCGGGTTCATCTTTGTCGGGACCAGAGCTTGTCAGGCAAGCCCCCTGCTTGTCGCTGGATGCGCTTGCCGCGGTTGCTGGCTCATCATCCGCCTCCCTCTCTGCCACTAACGCAGCACTAACCACTTGATTGGTTGCCGCTATGTACAGCAGCAACTTCTCTTGTGGCTTAGGCGCGACAAGTATTGGAGGGGAGGACAGGTATCTCTTCAGGTCTTGCAGCGCAGCCTCCGCGTCCGGAGTCCATTTCATTGGACCTGCCTTTTTCAATAGTTTGAAAAACGGCAGGGCGCGCTCAGCAGACCGAGAGATAAACCTGCTGAGAGCAGCCACGCAACCGGCAAGTTTCTGAACATCTTTGACGCGCTTCGGGGTTCAATCTGCTCAACGGCCCTGATCTTGTCGGGGTTGGCTTCAATTCCCCGCTGAGACACGAAGAACCCGAGAAGCTTGCCGGAGGGAACCCCGAACACGCACTTCTCTGGGTTGAGCTTGAGGCTGATCTTGCGCAGATTTGCAAAAGTCTCGTCCAAGTCTTGGATCAGGGTTGCTCTGTCCTTGCTCTTGACCACTATATCATCCATGTAGGCTTCCACATTTCTATGTATTTGTGGCTCGAGAGCAATATGGACTACTCTTGCAAATGTTGAACCGGCATTTTTTAATCCGGAAGGCATTCGTACAAAGCAGTACGTGCCACATGGAGTAATAAATGCGGTTTTCTCTTCATCCTCCTCTGCCATGAAGATCTGATGATACCCGGAGTATGCATCAAGAAATGAAAGCAAATCACACCCAGCTGTGGAGTCAACAATCTGGTCAATGCGCGGCAAAGGAAATGGGTCTTTGGGACAAGCTTTGTTAACATCGGTGAAATCGATGCAAAGCCTCCATTTCCCGTTTGCCTTGCGCACGACTACAGGATTGGCCAACCACGTGGGATGGAGTACTCCTCTGACGAGGCCTGCTGCTTCCAGTTTCTTGATTTCCTCCGCAATGAATTCTTGGCGCTCCACCGCCTGCTTCCGAACTTTCTGTTTGACGGGCCGCGCATGAGGACAGACGGCAAGGTGGTGCTCAATCACTTTCCTGGGAACACCGGGGATGTCAGACGGTTGCCATGCAAACACGTCGACGTTCGCCCGCAGGAAAGCAACGAGTGCGCTTTCCTATTTAGGGTCAAGCGTGGCACTGATGGTGAAGGTACCACCAGTGCCATTCTCCTTGGCGGACACCTTCTTCGTCTCTGGCGGAGCCGCCATCGTCTTCTTGTGTTCGCCGGCGGAGCTCGATGGTGCGTCCTCGACGGCAGCGCAGCACTCCGAAGCGGCGCGCTTGCCGGAGTGGGCACCAGAGCTTTTGCTGGACTCGGTCTTCTTGCCGGTGGACCTCGATGGCGCATCCTCGACGACAGCGCAGCACTCCGAAGAGGTGCGCGCGCCGGAGTAGGCACCAGAGCTTTTGCCGGACTTGGTCTTCCTGGTCCCGGGAGCTTCAGCGGCAAGCGGATCGCGGTCTGCCGTAGCTGCTGCTTCCCGGTAGATCTTGTCGGCACAGATAAGAGCGTCCTTCTTGTCGCCAGGGATAGAAATGACGCTTATCGGGCCTGGCATCTTTAGCACGTTATACGCATAGTGAGAGGCCGCCATGAACTTGGCGAGCGCTGGACGGCCAATTATCCCATTGTAAGGCAACGGGATATCGGCAACGTCGAACGTGACCCTCTCAGTCCTGAAGTTTAACTCGCTGCCGAATGTTACCGGCAGCGTGACTTTCCCCTTCGGCTTGCTCCTTCCCGGGTTGATTCCTTGGAATGTGCCGGTCTCTTCGAGCTCGCTGTCAGGGATCTGGAGTTTTCGGAGCACAGCGGAGGAGATCAGGTTTAAGCCGGCCCCGCCGTCGACTAGCATCTTGGTGACCTTGAGGTTGCGGATGGTTGGTGAAACCAACATCGGCAGACACCCGACCGCGGTTGTGTGATCAGGGTGGTCCTCAATGTCAAAGATGATAGGCGTGCTGGACCACTTCAGAAGCTTGCGCAATTCGATGGGTGGCTCCGCTGCATTGACTTCCCGCACCCACTGTTTGAGTTGGTGGTGCGAGGTATGCAGGGAAGCACCCCCGTCAACGCACAAGACCTCTGTGGCTTTCTGAAACTCCTGCTCACTGGTCTCAACGTCATCCATGTCTTCATCCTCGCCGTCGTCGTCGTCGTTGTCGCGACCGCGGGGAGGTCTGTCTCCTTGCCGCTGCTTGGCCTTGCCGCGGCGTCCTTCCTGGCCGGCGCGCTTCTGGCCAGGTGTCTTGGCACCCCCTTGGGCTCTCTCTTTGTCGCGCCGCTCGTACTCAGCCCTCTGTTGCTGGACGAGCTGCTCGACCTTCTTGCAGTTCTGGAGGTCATGGCCCTTGGTGCGGTGAATCTTGCAGTACTTCTTGCCGGAGCCGTCCCGCTTGTCGGCGACCGCCACAGCCTGACAGTTGGTGCACGCGGCAACTTCCTTGCCAGAGCTACCAACTGTAGCCTTCGTGGCGTCACCTTCATTGCCGGACTGCTCAACGACAGCACCTCGTTGTTCTGCTTCTTCCTGTTGTTGCGCCGCCGGCTTCTCTTTGCCGGGGCGGCATCCTCACTATCAGATCCCCCTGCTCCAGTGCTTTCCCCAGGGAATTTCCTCCCCTCCTCAGCGCGTGCACATCTGTCAGCCAGGGCATAAAGCTCGCTGACGTCCCGAATCTTGCACATCGCTAGCTCCTCCCGCATCCTGCGGTTACGCACGTTCTGATGGAACGCGCTGATTACCGCGGCAGGGTGGATGTTTGGGATGTTGTGGTGTACATGGCTGAACCTCTGGGTATACTGGCGCAGGGGCTCTCCTTCCTTCTGGACGAGCAGATGAAGATCGCTCTCTTGGCCATGAGGTTTGTGGCCGCCTGTGAAGGCACCAACAAACTGATGGCATAGCTCAGCCCAGGAGGATATGGAGTTGTCCGGCAAGTGCATGAGCCAGGACCTGACGTTGGGCTTGAGTACCAGCGGGAAGTAGTTGGCAAGGATCTTGTCGGCTCGCCCCCCAGCAGCCTGCACCGCGATGGTACTTGCCGTCGTACTTCTCTGGTACGTCGGGCTTGAAGTTCTTCGTACTGGGCCACTGGACTTGCCGCAGCTCACGAGTGAACGCAGGGCAACCTACCGGGTACGGCAGGTCGCCTGGTTCCCCTGGCGCATGCATGTCGACAAAGGGCCCAGCGCGCTGGTCTGACTAACGTCGCCCTTCTCTCCGACGCTCGATGCGCGTACGAGCGTCTTCCCGCTGCCGTTCTAGAAGAACTTGTCATTGGTCGCGACGAGCTCGCGGATCCGACGACGCGGTGGAGTCGCTGTCGCGGTGGATCCGGCAGGTCGGCAATCTTGGCCTTCGGGGTGGGGAGTGCACAGTAGTTGCACCCCCACCAGTGTTGTCTCCACCGGTTTGCGCCTGGCTGACTCGCTGCGGCTGCAACATGCTCGGCTGCCGAGGAGTGTCGCCGTTGGCGAAGCCGATGAGACTCTGGATAGTGGCCCTCCAGTCGTCGATCTTGTCCGCCGCTGGAGGGTAGTCTAGGAGCAGCTGAGCTCGTGCCAAAGCTTCCGCTGCGGTGGCGGGCTGCGGTAGCGAACGGTGCGAGGAGCGGGACACGCTCGGACTCCTAACCATGTTAGAAGGAGCAGTATCCCGTCCACGCGACCGTGTCTCGCTCGCGCCAGCTTGTTGACGCGCATGGTGGTCCTAGGCGCTCCGGGATCCACCAGCTCGATCTTGATCCAGCGAGCGCATGGTACCATGGGTACCATGACGCTGCCGATCCCGCGCCTCCTGAGATGGGCGCGGCGCATGCACGGACGCCGAGGTCTTGGAGTGCGCCCGGTCGTTGTGGGAGCCGGCCACGCCGCCGATGGGCAGCGCAGCCTTGCCCTGGGACCTGGCAGCACCAAGAGTTCCCTCGTCGATGCGTGCCCTTCCGCCAGCGCCTGCCCCACCGTCCGTTTGCTCCGACGGTGGGTGGCTCGGCGCGGACGGAGCAGCTGCCTCCGAGACTTTCTTCTTCGGCGGCATGCTGGTGAAGATGGTGAAGATCGATGAAGAAGATGAAGATCTAGCCCGCAAGAACGCCGGATCTGATTCACACCACTTCGACGCCCCCTACCTGGCGTGCCAGAGATGCCGGGGTTTCTGATCCACGGGCACCTATGGGACCGGCGAACTGGGTCCCTTTTGGTTCGGCGGGGGGCGGAGGTAGCGCAAAGAGCAGATCGAGGCGGAGCAAGCGGGCGGTTAGTCGTGCGAGGGGTAAATCGAGGTGAAACACGCGAGCGATTTACCCAGGTTCGGGCCGCAAGGATGCGTAAAACCCTACTCCTGCTTTGTGGATTGGTATTGATCTCTCGCCCGGGAGCGAGGGCGAGCGTGAGTGTGGAAATGCCAAACCTCGCGAGGGCTCTCGAGGTGGCCGACCCCCCCTACGTTGCACACGGGCCTCCTTTTATACTCAAGGGGTTACCGACATAGAGCAAAGGGGGCCAAGGGCAAAAGTGGAAAGGGTGCCGTGGGTAGGCACAGCTAGGTGCTGTAGTAGGCACAGCTAGCTGCTACAGTGTTATCATACCTAACCCTGACGGCAGGGGACAAGGGCATTAAATGCCCCGTCTGTGTCGCCTAGACAGCACCGAAAGGGACCGCTAGGGACGCCACCGTCTTGCCACGGTGGTTGTCTTGTCAGCGCCTGCGTGCCACCGCACGCCCCTAGCTGCACAGCCTCCTACCACGTGCGCTCGGGAGGGGCCCCGGAGCGACACGTGGGTGGATGTGCTGGAGCGCGGGCGTGGAGTGGGGGCTTGCCGCGGCAAGCGCCTTGCCGCGGCTGTCGACTTGTCGCTTCCGGGAGCTTGTCGCTCACCGGGCCTTGTCGGGGCGCGTAGCGCGCCGCGGCAAGTTCCTTGGAATGCCTCGGACGGCCTTCCCGGCAAGCGCCTCTTGCCGGGGTCTTGGGACGCTTCTGATGGCCTTCCCGGCAAGCTCCTCTTGCCGGGGTCTTGCTTTTTTCCCGGCAAGCTCCTCTTGCCGGGGTCTTGTCTTGAGTACTTTGTTCTTGAATGGTCTTCAGAGGGACCACAAGGAATCTTGGCGGTGACCTGGCAGGCCTTGCCGTGGGACGCTGCAACTGCCCGTGCACAAGTTCGGGGTACAAGGGTACCCCTACTCTAGTACACCGACAACCGCCATAGATAAATGGATCTCGTCTAAATCATGTCATCGTTCTTATTGCATTACTCCGTTTTTCCATGAACTTAATACACTAGATGCATGTTGGATAGCGGTCGATGTGTGGAGTAATAGTAGTAGATGCAGGCAGGAGTCGGTCTACTAATCTTGGACGTGATGCCTATGTAATGATCATTGCCTGGATATCGTCATAATTATTCGAGGTTCTATCAATTGTCCAACAGTAATTTGTTTACCCACTGTTTTCTATTTTTCTCGAGAGAAGCCACTAGTGAAACGTACGGCCCCCGGGTCTTCTTTTTCATATATTTGCCTTTGCGATCTATTTTTATTTGCTTTTATTTTCAGATCTATTAATCCAAAAACCCAAAAATACTTTGCTGCACTTTATTTTATTTGCGATCTATTTATTTAATCTGTTACAACTTTCTCCCGTCACGCACCAATTTCTGGCACTGTTACCCGAAAGGGATTGACAACCCCTTTAACACGTCAGATTGCGAGGATTTGTTATCTGTGTGCATGGGTTGTTTAAGTTGTGTTGCTTGGTTCTCCTAGTAGTTCGATAACTTTGGTTTCATATATGACGGAAATACCTACCGTCGTTCTGCTACATCATCCCTTCCTCTTTGGGGAAATACCGACGTAGCTTCAAGCGACGTCAAAAGGAATTTTTGGCGCCATTGCCGGGGAGGATCTTCATCACAACCAGGTTCCTAATCAAAAATCTCATCTCCTCGCAATTTACATTATTTGCCATTTGCCTCTTGTTTTCCTCTCCCCCACTTCACAAAAATTTGCCATTTTATTCGCCTCTCTTTTTCTATTCGCCGTTTTCTTGCCGGACCCATTTTTGTGTGCTTTCTTGTTTGCGAAATCATGATACCTCAAAGAAAATATTATGATGTTCCTTACCCAAATATTTTGCTTGAAATTGAGAAAAGTACTAAGGAATATATGACTACACAATTTGAGCATAATAAGTATTTTACAGAAGTACTTAAGGAATTCTCCGTTGTGCTAGATGCTATCACAAAATAACTTGATGATATTAGTAGAGAAGTTTGTAATCTTCAATCTAAGTATGCTTTTGCTAAAAGTTTGCTAGGAAAAATATCCGATGCACAAGATACCTTAGTAAATCAAATGGCTGCTAAACCAATCTCGCTAGAAGATAAAATTGATGAAGATCTTAAAATGATTGGTGTTTCCTCTATTGATTCCTTGTTTAGTAAAGTTAATATTGATGAAAAAGGGAGCAGAGAAGAGTCAACTTTAGGTAGAAGGCGTCCCAATATTTCAGAGGGTGAAAATCTTGTTGAGAAAAATGATGAAAGCGGGTTTGGAGAGGTCAAAACTTTAGCTAGTGATGCACCCAGTCTTTTGGATTACAAAAACTTTAATTATGATAGTTGCTCTTTGATTGATTGTATTTATTTGTTGCAATCCATGATGAATTCACCCCATGCTTATGAACAGAACAAAGCTTTTACTAAACATATTGTTGATGTTATGATGAAAGCTCTTGAAGAAAAATTGGAATTAGAAGTTTCAATTCCTAGAAAATTGCATGATGAGTGGGAACCTACTATCAAAGTCAAGATTAAAAATTATGAGTGTTTTGCTTTGTGTGACTTGGGTGCTGGTGTTTCTACAATTCCAAAATCTTTATGTGATATGCTTGGTCTTACCAATCTTGAAGAATGTTCCTTGAATTTGCACTTGGCGGATTCTACTATTAAAAAGCCTATGGGAAGAATTAATGATGTTCTTATTCTTGCAAATAGAAATTATGTGCTCATAGATTTTATTGTTCTTGATATTGATTGCAATCCATCTTGTCCAATTATTCTTGGTAGACCGTTTTTACGCACTATCGGTGTCGTGATTGATATGAAAGAAGGCAATATTAAGTTCCAATTTCCTTTGAGGAAGGGTATGGACCACTTTCCTAAAACTAGAATTAAGCCACCTTATGAATCAATCATGAGGGTATCTTATGGATCTCGAACCAAAGATGAAAAAACTTAGATCCTTGCTTTATGCCTACCTAAGGGCGTAAAACTATAGCGCTTGTTGGGAGGCAACCCAATGAATAAAATTTATTTTTTATTTTTGCTTCCTGTTTTTGAGTGTTAGCACAATTATGCTCTGTTATGATTGTGTTTTTTGTGTTTTAGTTAGTGTTTGTGCCAAGTAAAGCCTTTAGGATCTTCTTGGGCAATAGTTGTTTGATCTTGCTAAAAAAACAGAAAGTTTTGTGCTCACGAAATTAATTTTCATTTTTCACCAGAGCACGATAAAATACCCATTCCAATTTTAGTAGATCAATATACAAATTTCTCAGGCCGCACTAATTTTTTAGAGTTTTTTTAGTTACAAAAGTATTCGAAATAGTCAGATCGCTACAGACTGTTCTGTTTTGACAGATTCTGTTTTCTTTGTGTTGTGTGCTTATTTTGATGGCTCTATGTTTTTCCTTGATGAGTTTTTGCCATAGAAAAGTTGGAATACAGTAGATATAATAAAAAAATAAATTATGAATTGGTTTGATTCAGCACTTATAGTAGTGATTTATTATTCTTATACTAACGGATCTCACGAAGGCTTTGTTGAGTTTTGTGTGATTGAAGTTTTCAAGTTTTGGGTTATCATACGATGGATGAAGGAAGGATGTAAGAGCCTAAGCTTGGGGATGCCCCAGCATCCCAAGCTATTATCCAAGAATGGGCAACCAACTAAGCTTGGGAATGCCCCCGAGTGGCATCCCCGCTTTCTTCCAACAACTATCGGTATTTTACTCGAGACTATATTTTATTCTCACATGATATGTGTTTTGCTTGAAGCGTCTTGTATGATATGTGTCTTTCCTTGTTTTATTTTGTGTTTGAAGTCATCAATCCTTGCTAGACACACCTATTTGAGAGAGCCAAAATTATATCTCGACTTGTTAGAATTGCTCTCTATGCTTCACTTAAATTTTTTGTGAGCAATGGACTTGCTCTAGTGCTTCACTTGTATCTTTTTGAGCACAGTGTGCTTTGTTATTTTTGAAGAAATGCTCCTTTGTTTCACTTAGATTTGTTTGAGAGTTAGTAAAATTTTGAAGAAATTCTCTGTTGCTTCACTTAAATTATTTTGAGAGAAAGAAAATTTGCTATGCTCATGATCTTCACTTATATTTGTTTGAGCTTATGAAAAGCAACACATGAAAATTAGTCCCAAAGTGATAGATGTCCAAGAAGGATAAATAAAAAATAAAAAATGTCATGAAGACCATTGGACAAAATAAACTTGATTCTTAGTAATAGTTTTGAGCTATGATGATGTGATATGTGAGTCATCTTGATGAGTAATTATGCTTCAGTAAGAATGTTGGTGTTAAGGTTTGTGATTCCCTATGCATGCACGAAAGTCAATAATCATGCAATGACATTATATCCTACTCGTGGTGCATTATTCGAGGTTAATTATGCTTAATTCTTGCTTATGAGATTATTCGTTTCTTGGTTGGTCGCTTCCCAATATTTTTGCTAGCCTTCATTTTGCACTAAGGAGGTGTTTGGTTTGCCCTTTTGTATCATAACCTGATTACAGCGTTAATGGATACCGTCAGATCTTCTTTGTTTTGGTTGCTCCGTAATCCCATGACACGGTATTAGATCCCAGCCTAGTACAAATCTGTTACCAGTCAAAATCGTCCGTAATAAAAGCCGCTATAGCCGTCTCCCCCCTTGCTATCTCCTCTGCGAAGGTCGTTGCCGCGACCAGCCGTCCACGCCTCCGTGCGCCGCCGCAACTAGCCGCTGCCAGCTTCGTCCGCTGTCGCCGTCGTTCCACCGGCCGCCGCCCCCGTCGGTGCATCCGCCGCTGCCCCAGTCGTTGCATCCGCCAGCGCCGTCGCCGTCGTTCCACCGGCCGCCGCCTCCGTCGGTGCATCCGGCGTCGTCGTCGTTAGCGTTGGCCTCGCTCTCAGGACCTCGCCCCCAAGACACGAATGATGTTGGTAGAGAAGCTACGCTGGCATGCTTCCAGCCGGCGGTTCGTCCTCGACTGATACATCCGCAACTCTGGTATTCATTAACGTTACGGCGTATACCCAAACAAGATATGATTTTTGCCCATACCGTTTACGTTGACGGTGTAACCCATTTACGTTTGCATTTGCGTTACCATTTTGCAACCAAACACCTCCTAAGTATGACCTCTACTTGTGCATCCAAAATCCTTTGAACCAGTTTTGCCACATGAGTCCACTATATCTACATATATGCGGTATTCTTTTGCTGTTCTGAGCAAATTTGCATGTGCCATCTCTAATTTTCAAAATAAACTTCTCTTTTGTGTGTTTGTTTCGATCGCGGAGCGGTGAGGGGTGGCTAATATTTTCCATGCTAGATATGTTATTCTCCAGATGAGTGTTTATTCATTGTCATTGCGTGAGAGTAAGGCAAAGGTATTAGGGATGCCCAGTCCCGAAATGCAAAAACAAATGATTTACTTTATGTTATCAAATAATAAATTCCTTGGAAAGTGTTGGTATGGAGGGCACCCGTGAATACGGCTAGCCATGGAAAGTGAAAGTTATGGTGGAAAAAGGAATAAACTTTATTTTCTGTTTGGGAACCGCCTATGATATATCTATGCATGGAAATTATTGGGAACTCTAAGTCGTTTTCTCTGGTGGGATGGATACACCTCCCAAAATGTTTTTATCTCTAAGTTTTTCGCTTTGAGCTCTCTGGCACCTCTATAAATTCCTACTTCCCTCTGCGAAGGGCCTATCTTTTACTTTATGCAATTTTTATTTTGAGTCTCCATCTCCTCTTATAAAAGCACCAACTAGGAGGCAATATGATCGTGCTTAAGTATTGGGTGTAGTTAATATTCGAGTGTGTTTCATGAATGGATCAATGTTTGAGCATGATGGGCTAGGGATAACTTATTTTAGTGTTGATATTTTGAAAGACATGGTTGCTTGTTGATGTGCTTGAGTATCTAAATTATTATGTCAAAATTAGCCTATTGCTTTGAATCACATAAATGTCCAAATGTCCATGCTATAAAGAAAAGAATATGATATGACATGATGAACAGCACTCCACATCAAAAATTCTGTTTTTATCACTTACCTACTCGAGGACGAGTAGGAGTTAAGCTTGGGGATGCTGATACGTTTCCAACGTATCTATAATTTTTTATTGTTCCATGCTATTTTATTATCAATCTTGGATGTTTTATAATCATTTTATATTATTTTTTGGTACTAACCTATTGACATAGTGCCAAGTGCCAGTTGCTGTGTTTCTTCCATGTTTTTTACATCCCAGAAAATCAATATCAAACAGAGTCCAAATGCCACGAAACTTTACGGAGATTTTTTATGGACCAGAAGGAATATGTTGGGCCCTGGTTCCACCTGGCAGGAGTCCCGAGGAGGGGACAACCCACCAGGGCGCGCCAGGAGGCCCAGGCGCACCCTGGTGGGTTGTGCCCACCTCGGGTGCCCCCCGGGCCGCCTCTTTGCTCTATAAATACCCCCAAAATCCCAGAACCCTAGGAGAGTCGACGAAATATTCATCCAGCCGCCGAAGAGTCTAGAACCACCATACCCAATCTAGACACCATCACGAAGGGGTTCACCACCTCCATTGGTGCCTCTCCGATGATGCGTGAGTAATTCTTTGTAGACCTTCGGGTCCGTAGTGAGTAGCTAGATGGCTCCATCTCTCTCTCTCTCTCTCTTGATTCTCAATACAATGGTCTCTTGGAGATCCATATGACGTAACTCTTTTGCGGTGTGTTTGTTGGGATCGATGAACTTTGAGTTTATGATCAGATCTATCTTTTTATATCCATGAAAGTATTTGAGTTTCTTTGATCTCTTTTATGCATGATCTCTTATAGCCTCGAATTTCTTCTCTGATATTTGGGTTTTGTCTAGCCAACTTGATTTATTTATCTTGCAATGGGAAGAGGTGCCCGGTAGTGGGTTCGATCTTACGGTGCTTGATCCCACTGACAGAAAGGGAACCGACATGTATGTATCATTGCTACTAAGGATAAAAAGATGGGATCTATATCAACCGCCATAGATAAACGGATCTTGTCTACATCATGTCATCATTCTTATTGCATTACTCCGTTTTTCCATGAACTTAATACACTAGATGCATGCTGGATAGCGGTCGATGTGTGGAGTAATAGTAGTAGATGCAGACAGGAGTCGGTCTACTAATCTTGGACGTGATGCCTATGTAATGATCATTGCCTGGATATCGTCATAATTATTTGAGGTTCTATCAATTGCCCAACAGTAATTTGTTTACCCACCGTTTGCTATTTTTCTCGAGAGAAGCCACTAGTGAAACCTATGGCTCCTGGGTCTTCTTTCTCACGTATTTGCCTTTGCGATCTATTTTTATTTGCTTTTATTTCCAGATATATTAATCCAAAAACCCAAAAATACTTTGCTGCACTTTATTTTATTTGTGATATATTTTCTGGCACCGTTACCCGCAAGGGATTGACAACCCTTTAACACGTCAGGTTGCGAGGATTTGTTATCTGTGTGCAGGGGTTGTTTACGTTGGGTTGCTTGGTTCTCCTACTGGTTCGATAATCTTGGTTTCATATCTGAGGGAAATACCTACCGCCGCTATGCTGCATCATCCCTTCCTCTTTGGCGAAATACCGACGTAGCTTCAAGCGACATCCAGCATCTACCTCAAAGTCATAACAAGCATGCATAAAGTGCTCAACAAATGGTGTATGGTAGGCATAGGAACCATTCACAACACCAAATAAAATGAAGTGTCTAAACACATGGGTCAAGTGCAAAACAATCCAAGCATAATGCGCATAGGGTGTAGCGAAGATAGTGTGGCACTCAACACAATATAAAGAGCAATTGTTCATCATGTGTGAGGCAATCGAGTCAATCATGTGATAATCAATGGGACATGGCATATGTGAAGATTGGACATTGTTGCAACCAAGCATATGATAGGAGCAAATAATCCACAAGTTGGACGCAACACACACGCTATATATGTCATGAGGCATGGAACGGTGAAAATGACAAGTTGGCGCAAGATCTCTAACATGTGCGCAATCAAGTGGTCCAAGATGACCAATAAGGCTCATGGTGTAAGCACCACAAGTAGTATGATCCACAATATTCATGCTCATGGTATCCAGGTTCTCAAGGGAGAAGGATATCACCTTGTAATCGTGTCCTTGTGTTTCCTTCACAATGCCGAAGTACAAGCAAGTGCAATGTAGAATCATTGTGGTAGAAGGTGGTTCACTCTCAAGCGCTCGGATTGTCAACTCACGTGACGTGGAAGTTGACACAAGGTCCAACTATCCTACACATGCAAAAAACAAGGCAATGAACATATGTGCATGGTAGATAAACACATCATCCATCATGATGGTTCTCTTCTGTTGCACATAACCATTAGAAGCACATGTGCATGAATAATATGATGCAACAATGACGATATTCATGGCACTAGGTATATGGTGCAAAGAAGTAAGGCAATCATGATTCACAAGAAATATGTCAAATCTCCAAATATACATGAGAATGCTATGGGGGCAATCTCATGAGCAAGACAATAATCATTATTGCGCTCAATACATGGCAAATTATCTAGCATGAGAGAGGCAACATATAACAACATTTAATAGCAATCATGTGCAAAGCATAGCAATGGTTGTCATCAATCATATGAAAGGACCAAGTATGAATTATGGGTGATGCAACATAAGAAAGCATATCAGTCTTGTTGTGCAAACTAGTGGAGCAAAGATGCAACACAATAGAGGAAATCATGGCAGTCATGTCATGTGACCAAATAGTAGGCATGGGCAATGCACATGACATATCACAAGCACGAACACAAAGCAAGATTAATGTATCATTGTAGGAATGGGTCACGAAGCAAACATGGCAAGGACAAGCAATATCTCCACCAAGCTTGCAAATACACATACAAGTACTAGAATCAATCATCATGTGTAATGCAAAGCATTGGTCACAAATGCATGGCAAAGGCATAGGGATGAGCATATCATGCAAAGTGAACATGGCAATATGGGCAAAGGATATATAGTGGGCAATAACCTATAACCACGTGAGGGCCATGTAGAAGAAATGCGTGAAGTTCTTGCACAATGGAAACGGTGTGAAAAACAATCCACGGGATCCAAAGTCATCATTGCTCTCTAGAGCTCGTTTTGTCAACTCATGGGACTGTGAGGTTGACAAGTAAGCATGGGTACCTACACAACAAATAGGAAAATGAAACATTGTGTGTGCGTGGTAAATGTACACACCATCCGTACCATACTATCAAGAGGGGGTCCATATCAAAAAGGCTAGGGTGAAATCAACACGTACACATCTCTTTTGCACCCCCAGCTCCTTTCCTCATCCTTGGAGGATCTCCTTATTATGGAAGTGACATAGAAGAGGTGACAGCGGTAGTACCGCGGCCTGGAGTGGAAGTACCGCCGAGAGCAACAGGCGGTAGTACCACTGTATCAGTGGTAGTACCGCCCAGGGCTTCAGGCACCAGTACCGCTCCGGTTCCGCATTAGTACCACCTCGACTCGAGACCTGCGTTTCTCGTGTCGGGTTCAGTGGCAGTAGCAGTGGAAGTAGAAGTGGTAGCACCGCTCATAAGCGGTAGTACCGCACCTGCCACGGCTACTAGTGTCGCTCAAAGGCCCGCTCCTCTGGCTCTTCTCCTTCGTAGGTGCCGTGCGCGGTCCCAGCGGTAGTACCGCTGGGCCAAGCGGCAGTATCGCTGAGGCCAGCAATAGTACCGCTCCCTTGAGCGGTAGTACAGCTCCCTTGAGCGGTAGTACAGCTCTTTGCGTGCTGAATGAGGGGATAAAGGTTGGATTGTTCCCCCCAGTATATAAGGGGTCTTCTTCCTCGGGAATACACACCACTTCCTACCCTAACTCCATTGTTGCTCCAAAATCTTATTTTCGCCTGATCTCTCTCCCTAGCTAATCAAACTTGTTGATTTTCTAGGGATTGGTTGAGAAGGCCTGGATCTACACTTCCACCAAGATAAATTTGATTCCCCCCACTAATCCCTTACGGATCTTGTTACTCTTGGGTGTTTGAGCACCCTAGACGGTTGAGGTCACCTCGGAGCCACATTCCATTATGGTGAAGCTCTGTGGTGTTGTTGGGAGGCTCTAATCAAGTTGTGGAGATTGCCCCAACCTTGTTTGTAAAGGTTTAGTTGTCGGCTTCAAGGGCACCACTAGAGGAATCATGGCATCTCGCATTGTGTGAGGACGTGAGGAGAATACCGTGGCCCTAGTGGCTTCCTGGGAAGCATTGTGCCGCCACACTGCTTCAACGGAGACGTACTTCCCTTCAAAAGGAAGGAACTTCGGTAACACATCCTCGTCTCCACCGGCTCCACTTGTGGTTATCTCTTACCTTTACTTTGTGCAAGCTATTGTTGTGTTGTATCCTTTGCTTGCACTTGTTGTTGTCTTTGCTAGCAACATATAGGTTCCTCGCCTAGTTGCATATCTAGACAACCTATTTATTGCTTTACCTAAATTGTGAAGAAAAGCTAAAAATTGTTAGTTGTCTATTAACCCCCTCTAGTCAACCATATTGATCCTATTTGTTGTCTATCTTTCATGATTGGGGTGGATTCCCGCAAAGAGCATGAAGAACACCGTGGCACCCCGGCTCAGAGGAACCGAAACACCCCGTATTCCAGCCCAGAGATCAAGTCTTCTGGAATACGACACTGCTTGGCATAGAACAAATCAACTCTTTTTACAAATAATAAGAGTACAGAGATCTAATGCTACAAAGGATCACATCAGCACAGTGACACTATGCTTGCTAAGGTAGCTCTATACTAGCAGTGGAACAACAACGACGGTGATGAACTCCCCTCCGTAGGGACTCTGGCTGGGACACGGTCTAGCTCGCACAATCGGTATCCTCGTCAGGCAATCAATCATGGTATCACCTCCAAACTTGCATGACATGCTAGGTGAGTACTTTGAATGTACTCGCAAACTCACAACAACCAAAAGCATCAAGGAAAAACAACAACACAACATTTAACAGGTTAACTTATGATCAACTACTATGGTGTGAAAGCAATTATTAAGCATGATATGGAACTACTAGAATACTGACAAACCAACATCTCGGATCTCAAGAAGCATCTCACTCTTGGCTATCTAGCCAAGCAATATGTCATTGATCACCTTGTGATCAATACCCCCACGTGATCACCATGTGACCACATCACAAACTGAATGATCATCCTCAAGATCATCCCAACATCATCAGCAGCATCCTGCCAAACTATTACTGCCAACATATAAATCATCAAATAAGTTATTTTGTCATCGTGTGCATTGATCGACCTATGTGACCTAGTACGAACTGTGTCCATGACTGAGGACGCGGCTGTCAGTGTCAAAACCGGCGGATCTCGGGTAGGGGGTCCCGAACTATGCGTCTAAGGTCGATGGTAACAGGAGACGGGGGACACAATGTTTACCCAGGTTCGGGCCCTCTCTATGGAGGTAATACTCTACTTCCTACTTGATTGATCTTGAAAAATATGAGTATTAGAAGAGTGGATCTACCACGAGATCGTAGTGGCTAAACCCTAAAAGTGTAGCATGTCTGACTATGATTATGAGGATATATGTCTACGGACCTAGTCCTCCAGTTTATATAGACACCGGAGGGATCTAGGGTTACATAAGGTCGGTTACAGAGAAAGGAATCTTCATATTTGGTCACCAAGATTGCCTTCCACGCCAAGGAGAGTCCCATCCGGACACGGGTAGAGTCTTCGGCTTTTGTATCTTCACAGCCCATCAGTCCAGCCCATGTCTAATAGTTCGGACGCCCGAGGACCCCTTACTCCAGGACTCCTTTAGTAGCCCCTGAACCAGGCTTCAATGACGAGGTGTCCGGTGCGCAGAGTGTCTTCGGCATTGCAAGGCAGGTTCCCCTTTCCGAATACTCCAAGATAGTCTTCGGACGTAATGAACATGTCCGGATCTTCAATACAAGCACCACACACAACCGCAGAGAATATAATATTGCACGAGTCCAATCCGCTGACAACTTTTTATAATGTGACATCATGTCCGCTTGGTCATCATTTCGAACTGTTTTCCGTCTGCCGTTCCATGTCTTGAGACGCGGTTTTAATAGGCATGTCTTGTCGAAGCAGAGATCGTGTCCCCTTATTGCGGGATTTTCATCAATACGAGCATCGGTAATATAACCGTGCCATTTACACAGCCCTTGGTAACAGGTGAGTTTTAAGGCTAGCACGGAGGTGCTTGATAGTCACTGCCTTTATAAGGAGATAAGGACTCCCTTTCTTCACCCATGCCTTCTCTCTTTCTCTGCCCTTCCGTTCTTGAGCTCCAGCACCCAAGTTCTCATTCTTTCTGCCTCACGGAAGCCCTCAGCCATGTCCAGATCTGGAGGGCAAGGCAAGTGGATGACCTCCTCCGTTAGGGAGAAGGACATCACCAAGCTTCGGGAGGCCGGGTATCTGGCGAAAGTAATCGCCCACCGGCTTCCAGCTAAGGGGCAAATCGTCCCCACCCTGAAGCCCAACGAGAGGATGGTGTTCATCCCTCATTTTGTCCGCGGGTTAGGGTTTCCTCTCCACCCTTTCGTCTGCGGGCTTATGTTCTAGTACGGGCTAGATTTCCATGATCTAGCCCCGAACTCCTTCCTCAACATCTCGACATTCATTGTCGTGTGTGAGGCCTTCCTCCACATCCAACCCCACTTCGGACTGTGCCTCAAGATCTTCAACGTGAAGCCGAAGGTGGTGGACGGTCAGCACGTGGAGTGCGGAGGCTCCATGGTGAGCAAGATGCCCAATGTCACATGGCCCCAGGGTACTTTCGTGGAGATCATCAAGGAGTGGCAAAAACTGTGGTTCTACATCACAGAGCCCCTAGGCGCCACCTGGGCCGCGGCTCCCGAATTCAACTTTGGAGCCCCAATGTGGCTCACCTCCTGGATAGAGAAAGGCCTGAATTGGTCTTTGTCAGACGAGCTGATAGCGCTGCAAACGTACATCAAAAGCATGGTGGATAAAAACATTAAGCTCGTCAACGTAATCCAGGTGATGTTGGTTCACTGGATCCTCCCGTGCCAGAGCCGAAGCTGCCCCTTATGGGAATTCAACCCAAAGAACCATGGAACTTTGGAAAGGCTCTTCAGAACCACTCACGAAGATGCCTGGAAGTTGCTCTTTAAGAGCAATGAGATGCCGCCAGCCATAGACTCAGACCGCGGGCACGATGTTACTCATTCTGCCAATGCGGTAAGCCTTTCGCGTCTCCAGACGCATCCTCTACCTGCTTGTTTCAAGGAGGACATCTAAATTTTATTATTATTGTTCTTTCAGGTGTGGACGGAGAGGGCGGAGCGGATTCACTATTCGGCTCCGCTGCCCGACGAACCAGTCATCCCGCTCCTGGCGAAGATGCTGGTGCCGGCGCCCTATAAGGCGCCGGAGAAGAAGGCCAGGGGAATCTAGAGTGGCCTCCGCCGCAAAGGAGCCTCGGACGTGTCGTCCGAAGACAAGACTCTCTCCTCTGCCTCCGTAGACGATGACGAGGAGGAGGAAGAAAGCACCTCTCCCCTTGATGGGGGGAGGAAGAAGAGGGCGGCCTCCACAAATGTGGAGGCGGAGGCGCCCAAGAGGGGGAAGGGTCCCCCTACAGATAACTCTGTGTGGGACGTCGACAGCAGCCCAGAGCGACGCCCCCGAAACAAGCCTCTGGCCGCGTCGTAAGTACTAAAAACCCGCATAAGTCCATACATCCGGCCTCTCTTGCTTCATGATATTAACATGTTTAAATGATGCCATTGCAGTCCGGCCCATTACAACTCCCAGCGCTCCTCATGAAGAGGTTCGTTGGATTCGAAGGCAATGGCCAACGAGTCACCGCCGGCCACTCACTCTCCTGCGGCCAAGGACGACGACGAGGTGTTGTCCCAAAGGACCTTCCCCGGCCAGGGAGAGGTTCAGGAGGCCGCCAGGGTGGCGCCAGAGGGCAAAGCCTCGACTGCCGGGCACATGGGGGGGGGGGGGGGCAGACCCCCATGGCAACTAGGGATGGGGGCCTTGCTCAATTCGGCCCCCAGCCGAATACAAGTTCGGAGACCTATACGGCTCCATATCCGGCGAGCAACCTCCTTCGAAAGAAGGGGGTGTGCCTGTTCCGCCGGTGACCTCTGTCCAACCAGAGGCACTGGATAATCTGCTGGAAGCGCTACGAGGCGCTTCCATTGTGGATGAACACCGTATCCTTATGGGTACGGTGATTGAGATGGTTTAGTCTGTCAAAAGAGGACTGGTCGAAGCCTGTGGAAGCCTGCTGACAGGCTTTGAGGTAAGTGTCGCCAAAAAGAAAAAGTCCCAATATATACAGTAGCCCCTAAGACATTGTCCGGTGTTCGGAGAGAAGAGCCGGATAGAGGATCAATTTATTTTTGCAGGGAACTAACTAGATTTCTTATATGAATAAGCAGGCGTCATTGCTGGCCGCGACCGCGCACACTGCCGAAGTCTCTGGACTAAAGCAGAGACTAGAGCGGCTGAGCAGGAGCTCGGCCAAGCAAGAAAGCAACTGGAAGACCAGCAAGGTATGTACTGGCTGGCTATATATTTCAGAAAGAGTAATTAATGCGTATTGACCGTAGTGCCATGGCATGCGTAGGAGCGCGACTGAGGTCGAAGTCCTGAAACAGGCCCTGGCCGAGGCCGAGGAGAAGGCCACCAAGGAAAAAGCCGCTCGAGAGCAGCACGAGTCCAGACTTGATGAAGTCCAACAAGAGCTCCCGGATGCAGTTAAGAAATGCAAATCCTTGGAGCGTGATGTTTTGGCTCGAGAGACCGAACTCGCGAAGGCTCGCCAAAGCATGGAAGAGGCCCGGGTTGAGGCCCAGGGCGCCCTCCAGGAGATCCAGGAGGCTAAGAAAATCATGGCGGGTAAGGCGTTTAGTATGCAAAACAAGTATGTGAAGAAGAAGTATTTCTTACTAACCCGGATTCAGAGTTCTCCTGGGGCGTTTGCAGATCTGCCGCGTAGTGTGTCTGACACTGCGACGTTCTCCCGAGCCGAAGAGGGGAGCTCAACAGAGAAGCTGTTCTAGTCACAATATCTTGCGCCAGAACATCCAGTGCCCTTTTGCGATCAGCTAAAACAGCTGGTCGAGTTGCACAGGGTGGCCGAACTGGCCATGAAGGATTTAATAATCCGGCTGTGGCCTGCCGAAGCTATGCCCGACAGCTACTTCGGGCTCGTGAAGCGGCTGGTGAACGCCTGTCCTCGGCTGGACATCGTCAAGCAATCGGCCTGCATTGAGGGTGCGCGCATGGCCTTCGCCCGCGTCAAGGTGTAGTGGGCGAAGATGGACACCGTCAAGCTTACGACCGAGGGACCGCCAGAGGTCAAGGAGCACCGCACACCCGAGCGATATTTTGCAGATGTCCTGGAGGGGTCCCGTATTGTGGCAACGCAATGTGCACAAGACATTATTTTCAAATGAATACATTCATGTTGTCTCTGCCTTGTATGATGAAACAAAGTCGTTATGTAATATAATGTTTGTTATTTAAAGAATTTCTCATCCTGTGCGGCCGTGTTATGTGAAATCTGAGAGTTGGCCAGTCGTCGGCTTCTGCCCCCACGTAGGAAGTACGGGGTGTTCGGGATGTAATCTAAACAATCTTGATCCAATTGTTTGGTCTTTGAAGGAGGTGTTTAGCGCGATGAACCAGGCAATCGAACTATGCGGCTTTAGCACCCTCACTTAGCCATAGGAATTTGACAATAGAAATATAAGCGCATCCCCAAGTATCCGAACTAGGATGATGTAAACACTTGATCGGGTAAGTACCAATCCCTCGCGTAATGTGGAAAAAATCTCTAAGGATTTGAGACCTCCGAAGAGCTGACCGGCTCTCGCCGCATCATGACAGTCAGTTTTCGGCTTTCTCTACTGAGGTGCTCATCCGGGTAAACCAGGGCAAAATCGCAGTAGTTCTCCCTTTACTACCCTAGCCGATACAACAGAACCTAAGGTAGTAAGCATAGGAGCAGGGCAACCCAACTATTGACCAAAGACATGATTCGGAGCCAATGCATATAGTGCTAAATTCGGGGTGCCGAACTATACTGTAAAAGTGTTCGGACTTTTGTTGCCATGTTGTGGGGTGCTATGAAGCCCCTGGCAAATTGAAACGCACCAGAGTGTACGGGTGCTATCTGATAAAGTTACAAAAAAGAAAGAAGAAAGAATAGTAAGCTAAAAGCCGTAAAATTTGGGCCGCAAACTGTTTCCATTATAATTTCATTGGTGCGTTAAAGCGCATTTATACAAGTAGTGCAATAAGTAGAAAGCTATTTGATATGCTTTAACCAAGGGAGAGCTGCGTGTGGGTCCTAAAAACAGGTAAAGGGATCGTTAAGGAAACCACCAAAAATTTCCCCAGTATGTCCATGCTTCTTGTCGTCTTGGTGTATTTATCCTTCAAAAAAGAAACGATGGTCAAGCCATCAGGGAAGGCCTGTGAAAAAGAGACCTGAAAAAGGAGAAAAAAGGAAAGAGTGAAAGTGTGTGCATGTCCAGGGGCGGATGAGCTGTATTGTGGATCACAAGCTAGTTATGCCTCCATCCATGCCCGTGGTATTTGGAGTGCGTAGTTATGTACGCGCGGTAAAATTGCCTCCACTTGGTCGGGGCTGGGATGGAGGCCGAATTGCTAGTCGAGCTCTTGACGAGCCGTGCTGTCCTACTGCAGAATAGTCCGGACTCTCTTGATAGTGTCCGGGAGCTCGGCCACCGAATTAAGGTTATGTTTGAAAAGGCTGCTCTGTACTTCTACTGCTAAGGCAGCGGTGTGCTCCTCGGTGCGGAGGGAGCGTTCCGTGTTTCCATTAACTGTTATGACGCCACGTGGTCCGGGCATCTTGAGCTTGAGATTAGCGTAGTGTGGCACCGCGTTGAATTGAGAAAATGCGGTTCGTCCAAGCAGTGTGTGATAGCCGTTGCGAAAGGGGACGATATCGAAGATTAACTCCTCGCTTCGGAAGTTGTCCAGAGATCCGAAGACAAGGTCTATGTTATCACATATATGACACTACCCACTATGAAGGTACTAGTAACATAGACTAGTAACTAGTCTATGTTACTCTCCACTATGACCAGCCAAATTCAAGGTGCGGCTACCAACGAGGGCCTGGTCATGTCTATCCTTGGATAACTCACCCGACTGCATGCGCACCAGGCAGACAAAGCTCGTGTCGTGTTGGTGCCGTGTGCGGCCCGCACATTAACCAAAACCTCGCGCCTCCATCTTAGCCTCAGCGTTTTAAACTTCTCAATCTCAAGGCCAAGGAGCAACGTGAAACCTATGAGATAGAGCCAATCGGATGGTTGAGAACACTACAATTTGTAGCTACAGATGCGTGTGTGAGAGAGAACGACTGCGTGCGTGCACCTCTTCTCTTCACGTATAACGTACTAAACTCAGAGTACAAGTGTATGTGGGTGGCATCGACCTAGGGAGCAGCTATGGTGCGTGCGAGAAGTCCCGAGAGATAGGTGTAATGCGTCTGGAAAAAAAGACTAGTCTATAGCTCGCCACGAGGCTATTCCTGTCGAACGCCAAGCGTGAGATATGTATCCGACGGTGCCAGTTTTTGCATGTACACCGTAGTAGAAAAAGAACTAGTACCATGGCATATGCTACACCACGACCGAGAACACGTGCCCATGTTATGCCATCCAGGAATAGTGCCGCACTTCGAAACTAGAACCGTCAATAAATTTTGAGCGCGTCTCGTCACATTCCAAATTACTACTACCACGCTATATTTAATTGCAAACCTGTTCACACCGATCACAACCTAAACGGTTTCCCACTTAGGAGCGTATTAGTAGTACTCGGTTATAAAAACTACTATGCCAAGATTACTGCACATTCCTCCTCAACTCCTCATCCACAAAAAACAATCAAGTCAATCAAGCCATGGCCAGTGTGAGTTCTGGGTCGAGAGATTTCCACCAGGGAGAGGTGAGCATGGAAGAGGAAGCACGAGAGATGTCCCGCCTCGCTGCGAATGCAGTCGACATGTCCAGCCGTGCAGCTGTAGCAGCACAGAGGTCCCGCGTGCCGCCGAAGCAGCACGGAGGTCCCGCCGTGCCGTCGATGTAGCAGACTGGTCCGCCCAAGCTGCGGAAGCAGCAGAGATGTCCCACCGCACCGCCGAAGTAGCACGGAGGTCCCGCCACGCCGCGGCGGCCTGGGAAAATTTCTCGCGGGCAGGCGAGGACTCTTACAGGCGCATGCATGCGATGGTCCATAGCCAGATGGATTAGATCTCCGGCTGGGCGAGGTTGCAGGACGAGGCTACCGGTGTCATCCAGAAACTTGGGGAGGGTAATGCAAAGCTCTGGGACGAGCGCGACCTGCTGAGGGCGAAGATCGCCGGAAGGGTGAAGCAGGAGGAGGAGACCGCTGCCTTGTTGCAGAGGATGGGCGTCATCATCAAGAAACTTATGGACGAGAATGCCATGCTCTCAATCGAGCGCAACAGGCTGGTGGAGGAATCCATGGATGCTGCCAAGCAGCGTATTAAGGACATGAAACTAATGAGAGAGATCATCACCCGCCGCGAGAACTAGTCTCCGCGACCTGCAGCGCTTAAAGAAAGTATAGATCAGTGAGCCAGATCGTTGTATGCGTCTTCCTTCTTCTTTTGCCCTTGTGTATTTCGGGCATAGCCGCATGTGGCTTTTTTAATTATCTTCCTAATTATGTAAGACAGTTATTATCCACTCTCGTCGTCCTTATATGTATTCATCAGTCTTGCTATAAGTCATAGTAGATGCTATATAGGTCCTTCGGATCTTGCGTCAAGATCCATGCAAAACATTCTTTTTCAGATTTTCTTTTTTCTCTCTTAAATCTCAATCGAATGAGACATTGCCACGCCATTAAATAGAGGCTTGGGTGCCATTAATGGAGACCTTGGGAGAGAGGTGGATGGCATATGCAGGTCAAATGGCTCTCTTCCCGATAAGCACGGGAGCATGTGCTTGTAGTTCAAATTTGAATTATGCACATTAAATGACCAGAAATTCAATTAATGTATAAAAAGGCCAAACGAACTCGGAATAATTCCAAAATTTAATGTGGCACTCATGTAGTTCTATGTTGCCTCTGTAAAGAAACTCAAGGGGGCAGCATATATTGTTTGGCGCTCAAAGGTGACACGTTCCCTCTCAGAACCACGAGCCTTCTTGAGAGAAGCTCCGGTTTGCAAGAAGCTTATACCAAAATTTGTACCTATTCGGCCATTTTTTTACTAGGGCATGGTAGTACCATGACATTAGACCATGCCAAGTTTCATGATTTTCAGGCGTGTTTTGGATTTACAAGAATTTTAAAACCAAGTTTCTCAATGTTCTCGGTCGAGCCACGATGCCCAGATGTTTGAATTTCATTCCCATTTCTTGCATGGGACCTAGAAATTCATCTGAGGACACACATGTGATTTTTCAACCAACTTTGGTGCACGGGAGCATGTGTTTGTAGTTCAAATTTGAATTATGCACATTAAATGACCAGAAACTCAATTAATGTATTAAAAAGGCCAAACGAACCCGGAATAATTCCAAAATTTAACAGGGCACTCATGTAGTTCTATGTTGCCTCTGTAAAGAAACTCAAGGGGGGCAGCGTATATCGTTTCACACTCAAAGGTGACACGTTCCCTCTCAGAGCCACGAGCCTTCTTGAGAAAAGCTCCGGTTTGCAAGAGCTTATACCAAATCTTGTTCCAAATCGGCCCAATTTTTTACCACAACATGTTAGTGCCATGACATGACACCATGCCAAGTTTCATGATTGCCAGGTGAGTTTTGGATTTACGTGAATTTAAAAACCAAGTTTCTCGATGTTCTCGGCCGAGTCAAGACTCCCAGATGTTTGAATTTCATTCCCATTTCTTGCATGGGACCTAGAAATTCACCCAAGGACACACATGTGATTTTTCAACCAACTTTGGTGCACCGGAACATGTGCTTGCAGTTCAAATTTGGATTATGCACATTAAATGTACAAAAACTCAATTAATGTATAAAAAAGGCCAAACGAACCCGAAATAATTCCAAAATTTAACAGGGCACTCATATAGTTATATGTTGCCTCTGTAAAGAAAATCTGGGGGAGGCAGCGTATATTGTTTCGCACACAAAGGTGACACGTTCCCTCTCGGAACCACGAGGCTTGTTGAGAGGATCTCCGGTTTTGCAAGAAGCTTATACCAAAACTTGCCCCAGTTCAGCCAAGAATTATATACATATGAAAACAGGGTTTAGATTATCCCGAACATCTCGCCACCTAGACCAATGTACTCTGATTTGAATTCAACATAAAATGAATACAAATATTTGAATTGGAGATCGTATGTTACATGTAGTTTATAGTGAAATATGATTACTGCTATATGCATGTTTTTTGTTATCAAGATAATATTTAAATGATTGTATAACTTGACAACAATCGTATTCAAATAAGGAAAATTGATTCAAATTTAGTCCATATGGTAGACGACAATATATATGTTCATAGGGTGGAGTAAAATGTTCATATATGATGGAAGATCAAAATGTAGGACTACATCCATTATAAACCGCAAGGTCACCTAACGATATATTCGAATTCAACATAACGTGGATTAAAAAATTGAAATTCGAGATCCTGGCATTTGTAATCATATAAAAAGGGACATGACTCTTTCTTCTGGTGGGAATTGATTTGTTTTTCGTTGTTGTTGAGGGAAGTGCGAATCGATTTGGTACTGTACAGGGTAATCTTGTTCTCCCGATTTTTTTTTACATTTTTCTTGTAGTTTTTTCAATGACATTTATAGCAATATAGTAAAAGGGGACATGACTCTCTTGTGTCTTGTATGAATTATTTTTTGTACACGTTAAGTTTGTTCTGCCGAACAAGGAATCCGCGCCTTGTTATCCCGAAATTTTAAGCTCGAGTATCCTTTGTCTCATCTACTTTGAAACTCCCGCCTCTTCAACCTACGCCGTGCCTTGTTAACTCGAAATTTCGACGCGCACGAAAACTCTCTCCTCATCCGAAATCAGTCCTGCAGCCCAGACACGCGAAATCCCCCTTCTACCCGTCAGTCGGAAATGCTAGCTCAACGTCGTGGTGTCAAAACCGATGGGGGTACGCTGGTAACTTACCCTACATTTTGGACAAGCGCGTCCCTAAGCCATGGCTTCCCCCTACCTTCCCCTTCATCCCCCCATTCGTACACCGAGGCCGCCAAAACCCACGAAACCCCACGCTCCTCGATCGGCCTGCCGACCGCCGCCCAACCAGAGACTCTTCCCCGACGATGTCGTCCACCGCAACAGCTCGCCGTCCCTCATCCACCGCATCGGATGAGGATCCGTCGTCGATCTTGTCGTCCCGTCGGATCAGTCGCCCCGTCCTCCACCTTCAAGGAGTTGCCCCAACGTTCGCCTCGTCTATCGCGCCACCTCCATCCCCACATCGCCGTCTTGACCTGCCCCACCTGAACCGTAGCACCCTCACCAATTTCTCTGATGAAGACGAGGCCAACTCGGCGCCACCAAGGAGGTTCTTCACTCACTGCTGCATTTTATCTTTTATTCAATCTCATGGGGCTGCCGGTGCTCGATACCGAGCAACCATGGTGGGCCTCCATCGACGGCGCCATCGCCGGCCACTTCATCCACGACATCTCTCCCCTATGTCGTTGCTTCCTCGGCGGCCACTTCATGCTGCTGCTCTACTTTTCTATTGCTGTCGGTCGCGCTGCTGCTCCGATCTTGCTCTCGTTCGTGCTGCTGACTGCTCTTGCTCTCGCTTGCCCTGCTGCTGCTGCACGACCTCCGGCAGCTACAGGAGTTGCTGCTTTAGCACTCGCTCGCGGTTCTGCTGCATGACTTGCTCTCTTCTAGTGTGTTCCCTGCTCAAGCGTCTGCTGATTTAGATCACTGCTTCTCTTCTACTAGTGCTCCAACACCCTAAACATCTATTGCAATGCTCTTCTACTAGTTCAATCAGTTTCGACAGTAAAATTCAGTTTGGACTGTAAAGTTCAGTTTCTTCTGTTAAGTTCAAAGTAAACATTATTTACAGCATCTGTCGGAGCGGCCGTGGCGCAGCTGATGCGTTTTACATCTAGCACTTTTTGGTGATGTATTTTACATCATCTATTGCAGATGATATTAGAGTCCCACTTCAGATTAACGTTGTCTGTCTTGTCCTGCTTCAGCCTCGATGGCGTACACCTCACCGAAGCTGCTCCAACGACAGAACCGTCCATCACAGCGGAGCAGTACCCTCGACGCCGTTTCCAGAGGACTCATATCTTCTTCCCCGCCTCCGACGGTCACACCAGCATCACCACCCTCCACGTCCAACCCAATGATGCTGAGGTCGACCAGGCTATGCCAAAGAGGTTGTACACTCGTTGCATCACTTTGTTATTGTGCATTCATGTCGATCCCTTAGGGATCCTTTGCTATGGAACTACTATGGTACTACTACTCGTGCATTTGGTTAGGAGTGGAGCAAAGCAAAATTGGAGGATTTTTTTCCTTTGGTGTCTCTTTCAAAGAAAAATGGTAGGAATTTTAATATCCAGTTGGACGTCCTTTTTAAATTAATATGCATGAAGAACATGACTAATTGCATTACTGGCATAATAATATTCTTATTTTTTTCATTTTAACGTGGTTTGACTTTAATTTGACCATGTTTCTCCATTCCTGTGTTCTTCCAATTCATGTGAACCAAACACCGAGGTTCACAGAAATCCTATGTTTCCAAATGCTCTGTTTTGCACATGCATTCCTATCCTATTCATGTGTTTTTCTCGTCCCTGCGTTTATAGAATCCTCTAATTCTAAGGAGCCCTTACAGATTTACTTCATTTTCAGATAGGCGTCAAAGAAAACTCTGTGTGTTATGTCCCGCTCCAGCCATGCCGTCATCCACCCCACCTGAGGTGCACCCTCGACAGAAGCGTTCACTACAGCAGAGATTCCCCATGCAAACTTTCTTTCACTGCCTCAGATCATCTTCCCCGTTGCCGGCAGCCACACCAACTACATTACCATCATCGACTGAGCAGATGAACCTGAGAACTACACAGTTCTGTAAGAGAGGTCGCAGTCTTTCGTGTTTGCTTACATTATACATCGGTTATTATTACCTGCTACTTTGTCATTCAAACTTGTGTTTTAAAATGTATGTGGGTCTCATATTGAGGCAGCAACGAATAGTATCCCTCTACTATCTTGTTCATCTGGGGTCTTCTATGTGGTTCATGTTGGGTGGGCAACAAACAGTAGATGATCCATTGTCTATCTTTTTAAATTGAAGCTATAATCTACCTGCTATCATTAGTTTTGGATCTATCCACTCGTTTGCTACCATCAGTCTTGATTTCTGCATGCACCCCTTAAGCCTTACAAAATCTAACTAATTTTTTCTTATGCATGTCACTTATTGTACACAATCGTACTGAACATGTAGAGAGAAATAGAAGACCGTTGCGTGGGAATACAATGTCATGCAGACGCCGCTCTATGGTGGGCGAAGTGCCCCCCCCTCCTGCCATTCCAGATTGTATTCCAGAGGAAGATAACTATTCAGATGGGGATTCAGAGGGAACCGACCACTCCTATTTACCACCTGAGGTGTTTGCTCTAACCTGGCATGCTGATGTTGGTCATATCATGCATATGGCGTCTCGCATTGCTTACGTTATTCATCTTATATGTCATCGGCTTAGTTTAGATTTGCTTTGTGTGAATGCCACCTTTTTGGTTTCTATATCATACTTCCACCGTTGCTAAATATTTATCTTTTTAGAGATTTCAACAAGTGACTACATACGGAGCCAATGAGTGAATCTACACTCTAAAATATGTCTATATACGTCTATATGTAGTAGTCCATTTGAAATCTCTAAAAAGACAAATATTTAGGAACACAGGGAGTGAGGGAGTCCTGGATTACGGGGTATCCGGACGGCCGGATTATATCCTTTGGCCGGACTGTTAGACTATGAAGATACAAGATTGAAGACTTCATCCCGTGTCCGGATGGGACTCTCCTTGGCGTGGAAGGAAAGCTTGGCAATACGGATATGTAGATCTCCTTCCTTGTAACCGACTCTGTGTAACCCTAGCCCCCTCCGGTGTCTATATAAACCGGAGGGTTTAGTCCGTAGGACCAACGACAACAATCATACCATAGGCTAGCTTCTAGGGTTTAGCCTCTTCAATCTCGTGGTAGATCAACTCTTGTACTACTCATATCATCAAGAAGAATCAAGCAGGACGTAGGGTATTACCTCCATCAAGAGGGTCCGAACCTGGGTAAACATCGTTTCCCCTGCCTCCTGTTACCATCCGGCTTAGACGCACAGTTCGGGACCCCCTACCCGAGATCCGCCGGTTTTGACACCGACATTGGTGCTTTCATTGAGAGTTCCTCTGTGTCCTCAGCGTTAGGCTGGGTGGCTCCTTCAATCATCGATAGCGATGCGGTCCGGGGTGAGACTTTTCTCCTCGGACAGATCTTTGTATCTGGCGGCTCCGCACTGTGGGCCAACTCGTTTGGCCATCTGGAGCAGATCGAGAGTTACGCCCCTAGCCACCAGGTCAGGTTTGGAAGCTTAAACTACATGGCTAACATCCGCGGAGACTTGATCTTCTACGGATTCGAGCCCCTGCCGAGTGCACCGCACGATCACGACGAGCATGATTTAGCTCTGCCATCGGACAGTGTTCAGGAGACCGCACCAGCAACCGCTCCGACCCACAATTCGGAGCCAATTGCGCCATCAATGGATGGGTGGATAGACACCGCCATGGAGGCCACATTCTCAGCGACGATCGAGCCAAGTATCAACCTTACCCTTCACGGGAGCCGTGACGCCGAACTGCCGGACTCTTCCCCGGCCACGGACTCCGAACCGCCTACGCCCGTGCCTATCGAATCCGACTGGGCGCCGATCATGGAGTTTACCTCCGCGGATATCTTTCAGCACTCGCCCTTTGGCGACATGCTGAATTCATTAAAGTCTCTCTCCTTGTCAGGAGAGTCCTGGCCGAACTATGTCCGGCAGGATTGGGATGCGGATGACGAAGAAGTTCGCCGCCCACCCACCACCCACTTAGTAGCCACTGTCGACGATTTGACCGACATGCTCGACTTCGACTCCGAAGACATCGACGGTATGGATGACGATGTAGGAGACGAACAGGAGCCACTGCCCACAAGGCACCGGACGCCCACTTCATCATATGATGTATACATGGTGGACACACTGAAAGAAAACGACGACGAGGAATGGAAGGACGCAGCGGAGGATCGTTCCCCCGAGAAGCAGTCAAAGCGGCGGCATAAGCGCTGCTCCAAATCCCACCTCGACAGAAACAGTGATCATATAGACCCAAGGATAGAGCAGGGTGAGCCAGCGGACGACAAACACGGCACTGAACCACCGTTCGACCACGGCAACACGGAGAATCAAACCAAACAACCCGACTCCGGCGAAGATAACAGTCCGGATGACATCACACCGGACAGGCACCCGGAGCAACAGAATACCCACAAAGGCTTGTTGCCACTACGAGGAGTCTGAAAAAGCAGAAGCAAAGGCTTAGGGCTGCACAAGACACACTCAGAATTAGATGGACTAAAGTACTCAACACTGCAGCAAAATACGGCGGTAGTCGCCACACAAAGAGCTACCCGAAGCGAAAGCTGCTACCTGAATTCGATGAGGAGGCCTTAGATCCCCCGCAATCAAAAAACAAAACAGCCATCCGGTCCGATAGACGACCTCGTGGCCAACTTAGAGCGGCAAACGACGCCGCACACAAACCAGTACGCGATCCACGTGAGGGCTCGCATCAAAAGGACGACGCAACCAGATCCATCTACGGGCCAAGCAAGCACGCTCCAGCACGCGATGCAACACAACAAAAATCCGAACACCATGGTACACCCAAATACAGGGGTGCCGCACACCCCCTATGTTTCACCGATGAGGTGCTGGACCATGAATTTCCAGAGGGATTCAAACCGGTAAACATAGAGGCGTACGACGGAACGACAGACCCTGCGGTCTGGATTGAGGACTACATCCTCCATATCCACATGGCTCGAGGAGACGATCTCCACGCCATCAAGTACTTACCCCTCAAGCTCAAAGGGCCAGCTCGGCACTGTCTTAAAAGCCTCCTCGAAAACTCCATTGGAAGCTGGGAAGAGCTCGAAGACGCTTTTCGGGCAAATTTTCAAGGGACCTATGTCCGACCACCGGATGCAGACGATTTGAGTCATATAACTCAACAGCCTGGAGAGTCAGCCCAAAAGCATTGGAACAGGTTTCTCACTAAAAAGAACCAAATAGTCGACTGTCCGGATGCCGAAGCCTTAGCATCTTTCAAGCACAGTGTTCGAGACGAATGGCTTGCCAGACACCTCGGCCAAGAAAAGCCGAGAACAATGGCAGCATTAACAAGCCTCGTGACTCGCTTTTGCGTCGGCGAGGACAGCTGGTTAGCCCAATGCAGCACCAGCGACCCAAGTACATCCGAAGTCAGGGACGGAAACGGGAAACCACGACGCAGAAAAAACAAGAGCCGGAATAAAGAAGGCAGCCTGAAGAGCACGGTGGTAAACGCCGGATTCAGAAGCTCTCGGCCAGGTCAGCAAAATCTGCCCTCCAAAGGCAGCAGAGACGAACTGTCCAGCCTAAACAAGATTCTGGACAAAATATGCCAGATCCACAGCACCCCCGATAAACCTGCAAATCATACCCATAGGGTCTTCAAGCAGTCCGGCAAGCTCAATGCCGAACACAAGGGGCAGGATACACCAAGTGAAGACAAGGACGAGCCTCGCAAGCAAAGCACTGGGGAACAGAAGAAATTCCCACCAGAAATCAAAACAGTAAACGTATTACACGTGATGAAGGGGAGAAACAAAGCGGCACTCCTAGAGACACATGCCCCAGGGCCTACCACCACGGAGTTCTGCCACTGGTCATCCCAACCGATCACCTTTGGCCATCGGGATTACTCAGCAAGTATCCAGCATGCAGGATGGGCTGCCTTGGTGTTAGACCCGATAATTGACGGATACCACTTCACACGAGTCCTGATGGACGGCAGCAGTAGTTTAAACCTGATATATCAGGACACAGTCCGCAAAATGGGGATAGACCCAACAAAACTTAGCCATAGCAATACTACCTTTAAAGGAGTAACGCCAGGCCCAAAAGCCCATTGCACGGGCTCCCTGCTACTAGAGGTTATATTCGGCTTTCCCGATAACTTCCGCAGCGAAAATTTAACCTTCCACATCGCTCCGTTCAAAAGTGGCTATCAAGCACTACTCGGATGCGAAGCTTTCGCTCGCTTTAACGCAATACCGCATTACGCTTCTCTCATGCTTAAGATGCCCGGTCCACGTGGCATCATTACAGTAAATGGAAATATTGAGCGCTCCTTGCGCGCCGAAGATCGTGCGGCCGCCTTGGTAGCCGCACACTAGACGGCCTCACCAACTAGAGCATCTGACAGGTCATTAAGACCACGGACACGGTTAGACGAGTCCGGTGCAGCTATATATAATTGATACAGGTTTGATGGTTGTACCCCTATAACAGTACAAGGGGCTCAACGCGCGTAAACAAGTGACAATTAGGCTCAACTTTACTTGAACTGTACATGGTTTATTTAGTATAACCTACCTTTTTGCACGACAACTTTTCAACTAAGTTCCTCTCTTTTACAGATGACCATCGTGCTACACTCGTCCAGGATATGGCACAACGGAGACACAGGCGCAGACATGCAGCAGGGACCCGTTTCAAGGATTCTTTTTAGATTAAGACCCTGCGTAAACCTTTTTTACTGTCTCTTGTTGATACACATCCCCCGGATTCTCAGTACAATTGAGAAGGATGCTGACGTATTGGCATGTGGCCATGTTAGAATATTGCACGTACCTGGACACCAGGGGCTTATTACAAAGGGTACTGTTTAAGCCCTGTTTACATCATAAAGACCGAATACCTTAGGGAGTTTTCGGCGTCGCGAGTTTGGCCTTATATGCATCAGTTCCGAATCATGTCTTTGGTCAAATGTTGGGTTTGCCCGGCTCCTGTGTTTTGTTGCCTTATGTTCCGCTCTATCGGCTAAGGCGGCACTAGGAGAACTGCTGCGATTGTGCCCTGGTTCATCCGGACAAGCACCTCAGTAGAGAAAGCCAAAAACTGTCATGATATAGCGTGAGACTGGTCAACCACTCGATGACCTAGCGGAATCTTCGGTATTCCTCCGCCTTAACGAAGGGCTATTTCCTGGCCAGGCATGTATGCGCCCCGAATTCGGATGAGCGCGGAGCCACCAGGGGCTATATAGTAGCCCCACTGTCAAACTCCTCTGGCTAAGTGAAAGTGTTAAAGCATTATAGTGTGATTTCCTAGTTCGCTGCGCTATCACCTCCTTAATGGACCAAGATGTTGGATCAAGTGTGAACATGCATCTTCTGCGAACACCCCCGCATTATATGCGTGGGAGCTGAAGCCGACGACTGCCATCTTTCAGGTTATATACATATATACATAAACGGCCGCACAGGAGGCATCATAGCACTTTCGGGCAAAAGTATAAATACAGCCTTGATAAACTCAAAAAAACATTGTTTTTACAATGGGAATACATGTCACTCAAACATAATATTCTTCGAGCACTGAGCCTCTATCGAACGAGCGCCTTCAAGAACTTCTTCAAAGTACTGCTCGGCAGCCACTCAGCCTATGGCCGAACCTTGTGCCGCAACAGTGTTGGCATCCATCTCCACCCAGTATGTTTTGACACGGGTAAGGGCCATCCGCGAGCCTTCTATGCATGCCGACCTCTTTACAGCATCGATGTGTGGCACAGCACCAAGGAATTGTTGCACTAAGCTAAAGTAGATATTCGGCCTTGGCCCTCCTGGCCACAAATGATCCACAACGGACCTCATGGCCAGTCCGGATAATCTATGGAGCTCGGCCCAACCGGTCAATCACTCATTCAGCAAGAGCGGACGGACTGGAGCGTGAAACAGTGACCAGAATAGCTTCTCCACTTCAGGACCTTTCTGATCCTTGAAGTACTCGGCCGTATCAGCAGCACTTGTAGCCAAATCCATGTACTCGTCCGCAGAACTCCATAGCCGGTCCAGAGGAGCATATTTCGGATCTCCGAACTTAGTCCGCAACAGGAAGGGCTTCCCAGAAACTTTATACGCAGCTTTATTCAGCTCCTCCTTCGTCGCTCTAATTTTGGAGCGGGCTTTCTTGGCAGCCATCCGAGCCTTCTCCAGGTCCGTCGCCTTCACCTGGTTTTCTCCTTCAAGAAGCCAGTAACGGTCAGCAGCATCTTTTAACTCTACAGCCATCTTGGCTATTTTTTCTTTGCTCTCGCAATGCGCGGCCTATTCGGCCCTTAACTCTTCAGCCGCCTTTAAAGCGGCCGCATTACTACTCCTTGCTTGCTCCTTGGCTCGGGCAAGCTCTGCCCGAAGGGTCTCCATGGTGGCAGCTCCATCTGCAGTCACAATATATTAAAGATACTAGCATCATGCTGCTCTTACTATGTGATAATCACCAGAAAAATCACCTACCCTGTGCCTCGTCAAGCCGCTTGTTAACAAGTACGATGTCGGCATCTGCCGCATCCAGTTGCCGCCTTAGTTTGGCAAACCCATCAGTCCGGCTAGCCACCGGAGCTTCAACCACCTGCACATAAAGGCGGTCTGGTTATTACCTGGGACTATGATCCTCTGTTTGCCGCCGTTTTCGGCGACAACCAGAGTCTCAAGGGCTACTATCTACACAGGGCACATCTAAAAATGTGCGGTACTGTGAAAAATGTACATCATTTCGTGTACCTCCAAACCCGTCAGTAGACTCATAAAGGCTTCATGCAACCCGCTTTCGGCGAATGAAATCCTTTCAATCACTGTACCCATCAATGTGCGGTGCTCCTCTGAGATAGCCGCTTGCTCTAGTAGATACCTCAGTACGTCCGACCGCACACCGGACTGTGCCGAATTCTTTTGATTGCTCTCTTCAAGAGCCGGATACTGAGGACTTCGGGTGGCCATAGGATTACCTTCTGGCCTTGCCGGATCAAGAGAAACCCTCCGCGACGACACCTTGGGGTCGCCCGCCTCATGAGGCGGTATGGCAGGGGGAGGCGTTTCGCTCTCCATCATCTCTAGAAGAAGGTCCCTTGAAGACGAGCTCTGCTGAGAAGGGCTAAGATCCGAACTGCAAGATAAATGCCTTGGTTATTTTCCTTAGAGGTAAAGCGAGATATTTTCATTATTAAGTACCCTTTTACTTACAGCTCGGTGGGGGGCTGATCCCCTTGAGGGCATAGTGCGGCCAGGGTATCCCCTAGGGCAGGACCCTCTGGCGGAGATTTCTTCCCCCGTTTGGAGACCATTGTCTCCGGGTCCTTAGAGGCGGTTCTCTTCCTTCCCTGGGGAGAGGAAGTTTCAGTTCCTCCTCCCCGGCTGACCTCCTTCGCGGAGGCGCTAGCCTCCTTGTTCCCCCCTTTATCTTCTCCTGAGGGTGCTTGATAAGGCGCGATCTCCAGCATCCTGGTTAGCACGGGATTTGGTGAGGTCTCAGGGAGGGTGGCCGAACACCTGATCAACTTTGCCTTCGCTAACCAATCCTGGGTCAAAGAGCGGCTTTTTTAGGGCAATGTTGCGATAAATAAACGGACAGTGTGTTCGGATGCGGGGCTACTTACTTGGGTATCCGGGCGATTGCAGCTCAGACCTGCATCCTCAGTAATGTCCGGACACATTATTTGTGGTCCGAAGAACAATTTGTACATCTCTTCGTGCGTCATGCCAAGAAAATGTTGAATAGCTCGTGGTCCTTCCGGGTTGAATTCCCACATGCAAAGGGGCCGGCGTTTGCAAGGCTGGACTTGACGAACTAGCATAACTTGCACTACCATAACCAGACTGAAATCTCTCTCAAAGAGATCTCGGATACGGCTTTGCAGTATTGGCACGTCCTTGTCTGGACCCCAGCTCAGCCCCCTGCTGATCCATGACATCAGTTGTGGTGGGGGGGCTGAGCGAAAGGTGGGGGCAGCTACCCAATTGGCACTTCGGGGAGCTATGATGTAGAACCACTCCCGCTGCCACAATCCGGACACCTCTGGGAAGAAACCCTCAGGCCATGGAGTGTCAGCGATTTTGCTTATTAAAGCGCCTCCGCACGCTGCGTGCTGCCCCTCGATCATCTTCGGCTTCACATCGAAGGTCTTGAGCCACAGGCCGAAGTGAGGGGTAATGCGGAGGAAGGCCTCACATACAACAATAAATGTCAAGATGTGAAGAAGGGAATCCGGGGCCAGATCGTGAAAATCTAGCCCATGATAGAACATGAGACCCCTAACAAAGGGATCCAGAGCGAGGCCTAGTCCTCGGAGGAAGTGGGAGACGAACACGACGCTCTCGTTGGGATCGGGAGTAGGGACGACTTGCCCTCGGGCAGGCAGCCGATGCGAAATTTTGGCGGTTAGATATCTGGCCTCTCTCAGCTTCTTGATGTCCTCCTCCGTGACGGAGGAAGGCATCCACCGACCTTGAAGGTTGGATCCGGATATAGTTGAAGGTCCAAAGTGCCTAAACCTGAGCTTTGGGTGTTGGAACTCAAGGCGGGAGGCGGATTCGATTAAGATCGAGAGGAAAAGGCCTGGTCCCCTTTATAAAGAGGGTGAATATCAAGCGTCCTCCTCATGGCCGTTTGGGACTTGCCTAAGATCTAGGAGTCCTACCAATAGGCACGGTTGGGTTACCCACGTCTGTATTGATGAGAATCCCCTAATAAAGGGGACACGATCTCTGCTTCGACAAGACGTGCCAAGGAAACCGCCTCGTAAAACACACTGAGATTGGTTATGAAAAATGATTCAAATAAAGACCTGGCTGTGGTGTGATGTCACACTACGGGGTACGTCAGCAGATTAGCTTTATGGAAACATTATTCTCTCTATGGTGGTATGTGGAACTTGTTTTGCAGAGCCGGACACGATCCTCGTGTTCAAAATCTTCTATGAAGTATTTGGAGGAGGAACCCGCCTTGCAATGCCGAAGACAATCTGCGCGTCGGACTCATCGTCATTGAAGCCTGGTTTAGGGGCTACTGAGGGAGTCCTGGATTAGGGGGTATCTGGACAGCCGGATTATATCCTTTGGCCGGACTGTTGGACTACGAAGATACAAGATTGAAGACTTCGTCCCATGTCCGGATGGGACTCTCCTTGGCGTGGAAGGCAAGCTTGGCAATATGGATGTGTAGATCTCCTTCCTTGTCACTGACTCTGTGTAACCCTAGCCCCCTCCGGTGTCTATATAAACTGGAGGGTTTAGTCCGTAGGACCAATGACAACAATCATACCATAGGCTAGCTTCTAGGGTTTAGCCTCTTCGATCTCGTGGTAGATCAACTCTTGTACTACTCATATTATCAAGAAGAATCAAGCAGGATGTAGGGTATTACCTCCATCAAGAGGGCCCGAACCTGGGTAAACATCATGTCCCCTGCCTCCTGTTACCATCCGCCTTAGATGCACAGTTCGGGACCCCCTACCCGAGATCTGCCAGTTTTGATACCGACAGGGAGTATATGGGAATTATGCAATGCCATGTTTTTCAGCCAATTATCATATATGTGAATTATGCACCGCCATGTAGCCAGGCATCATATATGTGAATTATCTCATGCCATTTTTTTCATTACGTATTCCATTTGTCAACAATCTGTGTATATTAAACTACTCTTCATGCGTATCAGCCATTTGAGCCGGTTATGGAAAAACCAGGAGTGAAAACAAGGTCTTCAGAGCAGGCAATGGTACCTGTTGAAGCATATATCTCAATGGTTACATGGAGCTCCTTAGAGGAGGATTCAGAGACAGATGACCAGTCCTATATCCCACCTGAGGTGTATGCTCTAAGTTGCAATGTTTATATTTCTCATATCATGCATATGGTGTCTTGCATTGCTTAGTTTAGACATCATGTGCACAATATTGAATTCCATCTGCTTAGTTTAGAGATCATACATGCGAGTGCCAGCTGCTTAGTATATGAATCAATTATGTCAATTATATCATGCCATCTTGTATAATTAGACAACATTTATGTGAATTATTAAATCCCAACCTATTTTAGAAAGACATCATATAGTTTTGTCATGTCATCCTATTTAGATACTCATCATATGTTGAATTATGCCATTATATCCTGTTAAGTTATCCATCATATATCTAAAACTGTGTCATGCTATCCTGTTTAGTTAGGCATCATATATGTGAAATTGTGTCATGCTGTCCTGTTTGCTTAGACAACATATATGTGAATTACCACATATGTCTATCATACAATGTTTGTACGTTCAATTTCTTTTCTTGTTTATCAGCCATTTGAACTGGAGGGGCTGATGGCAGTATCTAAGGGAGCAAAAACTCGTTCTTCACAAAATACAGTGCTATCCGTCAATGCAGATAGAACCATGGTTGTACTGGCCCACAAACTTGCCCCACCACACATAATCGAGACTCTTCCAGATTGCACACTTAGACCATTGGGCAGAGAACCAGCTACAACCCATCTAACCCCAACACCAGTGGATAATAACCCACTTCTAGTCGGCAAAGCACCATGTCCACCACAGAGTACCCCCACACGAGCAGTTTGTAAAGCAATTGCAGTGCCCAAAGCACGAAGACCACCACAGCGAACCCAAACTCCACGTTTAAAGTAGAAGAGCAATTGTTCTCAGGTCAGATTCCGTAACTATGGTCCATACTCCTTTGTTGTTGCATCACTGTATTTACTCATACCAACTACTTTCGAATATGAAGGATCCGATTGAAACTCCAATGGCGCAATAGGTATGTTTTAAAACTATTTCTTTAACTGGATTGTTGTTCTAACTTCTTGCTCTATGTTGATTTCAGTTTCAATTGTGTAAACAGTTATGTTCTCATGTGATGCACATTACAAGTGTTGCCAATGTTGTGTAGTTTCTCACACTTATATTCCGTCTATGCTGTTGTGTCTTCAAAATATATGAGTTGAACTGTGTCTATATCCTGATTTGGCAACATAAACTAGAATGATATGGACAATATAGTGACCATAGTAAATAGATATATGTTTGTTTCATGCTGTTATCCTGTCCACCTTACTACTGAACCGGTTTACCAAAATGAGTTTGGTATACTACATGCTAATCCTGTGATGTGTCTGCTTGTTTCTCTTGTAGTATGCGAACAGAATATTGGAGAACATCACCGCTCTATGCAATGGTAGAGAAAGTAATGTAGATAAGGTTCAAGATAGTGAGACAACCCTGTTGGTCTCCAAGAAAGGTGATAAAAACGATCTTGTAGACAGTGAGAAAACCCCATAGTCCTGCATTGATGTAGTGTTCGAGTTACTGGCCAGTATAGCTGGCACAAGCTCTTCGACCTCGCCGCCTGAATCACTTCGGCTTCTTCAGTCTCAGCTACAAGCTGAAAGGCATCAGTCAGTTGTGCTGCGGCAAGAAGCCGAAGGACTGAGGAAGTCCCTGCAGAATTCAGATGCATACTTTCTTGTGCAACAGCAAGCGCTGGAGGATTTAAGCGCCAAACAAGAGAAAGTTAATAAGCTTTCTAAGCATCTTGCCAGCATTATGGGTACCCAGGATATTGTTTCTTGAGCTCTTCTGAAGTGGTTTCAGTTCTGGACTTGTTTTGATGCGGCGTTTATTTGCACTTGTCGCCAACTCTGACGACCAATGTATGTGATATGTTGCTTTGTTCCCTATATTTGCACTGGTAGCTAACTTTGATGCCCAGTGGATGTAATATGTGTAATTGTCGTGATAGCCTAGCGTAAGTTGCTTGCTTATTTAGTTCCTCGTTGTCTTGTTTATTTGTTTGCTTGTAGTCAGTGCAGTTCTTTTTCCACGGTTTGCTAGTAGTCGCAATAACCTATTTTTTAAAACTAGGCCACAATAACCATGGGCTACATATTTACTGTAGTTACCATGGGCCTCCTACGAGCCGTACAAAAAATGTGCCTTCTACGGGCCATAGAAACAATGGGCCTTCTACGGGTCGTAGCATCAATGGGTCTTCTACGTGTCGTATGATCGATAGGCCACACATGGGCCAATAACAAACCACATTATGGGCCGTAAACGGGCTAGATTTGGAATCGTTCGTTCATGGGCCGACAATAACGGGCCATCCTTAATCGGCCGTATTGGACGACGCTATAAAAACAGCCCAACAGATTAACGGGCTGCAAACGGGCCGATTGTAACCGTGGGCTGAATTTAGCCCACAAGCAGAAAAGGCCAATAACGGGCTGTAAGTAACCGAATGCTGGAAATGAGCCCAAGAATAAATGGGCCCTGAGAAGGCCAAAGGATAACACGGGTTGGAAACGACCCAAATGAATAATGGGCCGTTAATGGGTATAAAGGGGCACATTGTTCATTGCGTGCCAGATTCACCATGGGCTGTTAATGGGCCAAGAGTTACAAATGGCCTCTTATGGGCCGAAAGACATCAGGGGCCATACATGGGCCGGAAGTTACAACGGGATGGAATCATATTGGACGGCCCAGATGAAACTACTAGGCTTAATTCCGATAGGCCGTAACGGGCCGTGAGTTAGCGGGCCGTAAATGGTCTATATAGGAACAGGCTTTCCGTGGGCCGGCCCGTTACCATTTCACCAAGTCAAATGGGCCATCCTTTTCACCAAAATGGGCCTCTGTTGGGCCGTGCCATGGGTCGACGTATCATAGGCGCCTCCTGTCCAATGAATGGATGACATCTTTCCCAACGGTGAGCCAACACATGTTTCCTCCGGCCAATGAGAATTTTACATGTGGAAAATCCTCATTGGTCTGGGCTGTTAGCGGGTTATCGGATCCAAAACTTGACCCGATAGCTTAATGGCGACCCCTTACGGTGGATGCCACGTGTCAGTCACCCTTGACGAAAGCACTTCCATGACGCGTGATTTATCGTCATGGAAGTGGACACTTCCGTGATGATAATTTTGCTAATGTCATGGAAAACTTCTACGACATCACATGTATGACTATCTTGATTCTGTCATAAAATCGTCATGGATGTACATGCATGACAGAAAACGTGACCTCCTATGAAAAACACGTATCATCACGGAAGTGTCTTTTTTTGTAGTGTAGGGAGGCGCCGGATGTCCGGCCCGTCGCGTGACGCCGGATGTCCGGGGGTCGTCGGATGTCCGACCGCTGATGCTCTTCGGGCGCTAGATGCCGTTAAGCTTCTCTGTGGCGCAGGCGCCGGATGGAAGGCCCATGGTTTCTTAATTGAATCTATTAAGTGCAAGTTAAGGGAACATTCATCCATATCAGTGAGTCCTAGAACATCACAAAAGATTTTGGTATAGTAGAGACGCTAGCTCCAGTCCCTTTATCATCAATTTTTATATTACTAAACAAAGTTTCGAGACTCCTATAGTTTTAACATCTTCATCTTCACTAGCTAGAAAGTGTGACTGGTTTAGCAGCCATTCTATTTATGGATGCGGCTTGAAGCTACGTCGGTATTTCCCCAAAGAGGAAGGGATGATGCAGCACAGCGACGGTAGGTATTTCCCTCAGTGATGAAACCAAGGTTATCGAACCAGTAGGGAAATCAAGCAACAATACATAAATGGCACCTACACAAATAACAAATACTCGCAACCCGACGTATTAAAGGGGTTGTCAATCCCTTTCGGGTAACGGTGCCAGAAATTGGCAAATGGACTTGAATAAATTGTAGTAGATTGGTAGATCGAACGCCAAATAAAATAAATAAGAATAAATTGCAGCAAGGTATTTTAATATTTTTGGGTTTAATAGATCTGAAAATAAAAGGCAAATAAAATAGATCGCAAAGGCAAATAATATGAGAAAGAGACCCGGGGGGCATAGGTTTCACTAGTGGCTTCTCTGGAGAAAAATAGCAAATGGTAAATGAATTACTGTTGGGAAATTGATAGAACTTCAAATAATGATGACGATATCTAGGCAATGATCATTATATAGGCATGACGTCCAAGATTAGTAGACCGACTCCTGCCTGCGTCTACTACTATTACTCCACACATCGACCACTATCCAACATGCATCTAGTGTATTAAGTTCATGGAGAAACGGGGTAATGCAATAAGAACGATGACATGATGTAGACAAGATCTATTTATGTAGAAATAGACCCCATTGTTTTATCCTTAGTAGCAATGGTACATACATGTCGGTTCCCCTTATGTCATTGGGATCAAGCACCGTAAGATCGAACCCACTACAAAGCACATCTTCCCTTTGCAAGATAAATAGATCAAGTTGGCCAAACAAAACCCAAATATCAGAGAAGAAATACAAGGCTATAAGCAATGATGCATATAAGAGACCAAAGAAACTCAATAACATTCATGGATAAAAAGAGATAGATCTAATCATAAACTCAAAGTTCATCAGATCCCAACAAACACACCGCAAAAGAGTTACATCATATGAATCTCCAAGAGACCACTGTATTGAGAATCAAACGAAAGAGGAAGCCGTCTACCTACTAACTATGGACCCGAAGGTCTACAAATAACTACTCACGCATCATCGGAGAGGCACCAATGGAAGTGGTGAACCCCTCCATGATGGTGTCTAGATTGGATCTGGTGGTTCTGGACTCTGCGGCGGCTGGAATTGATTTTCATCGACTCCCCTAGGGTTTCTGGAATATTGGGGTATTTATAGAGTAAAGAGGAGGCCCGAGAGGCACCCGAGGTGGGCACAACCCACTAGGGTGTGCCTGGGCCTCCAGGCGACCTTGCTGGGTTGTGCTCCCCTCGGAGCAGCCCCAGGTGCTTCTTCGGCCCATTGGTTGTATTCTGGTCCAAAACAAATCCACGAAAAGTTTCGCTGCATTTGGACTCAGTTTGGTATTGATTTCCTGCGATGTAAAAAACATGAAAACAACAACTTGCAATTGGCACTATTTCAATAGGTTAGTACCAAAAATGATATAAAATGACTATAAAATGATTATAAAACATTCAAGATTGATAATATAGCAACATGGAACAATCAGAAATTATAGATACGTTGGAGACGTATCAGCATCCCCAAGCTTAATCCATGCTCGTCCTCGAGTAGATAAATGATAAAAACATAATTTTTGATGTGGAATGTTGCCTAACATGTCATCTCATATTCTTTTCTTTATAGCATGGACATTTGGACTTTTATGCTGTTCAAAGCAATAGTCTAGTTTTTACATGATAACTTAAATAGTCAAGCATAATAGCAAGCAACCATGTCTTTCAAAATATCAACGCTAAAATAAGCTATCCCTAGCCTATCATGCTCAATCATTGATCCATTCATGAAACATGCTCGCATATTAACTACACCCAATGCTCAAGTACGATCATACTTCCTCCTAGTTGGTGTTTTTATAAGAGAAGATGGAGACTCAAATTCAAAAATAAAAAATGCATAAAGTAAAAGAAAGGCCCTTCGCAAAGGTAAGTAGGGATTTGTAGAGGTGCCAGAGCTCAAAGCGAAAATTGAGAGATAAAAACATTTTGAGAGGCATAATTTTCCCACCAATGAAAACTACTTAGAGTTCCCAACACTTTCCATGCTAGATATATCATAGGTGGTTCCCAAACAGAAATTAAAGTTTATTCCTTTTTCTACCATACTTTCACTTTCCATGGCTAAATGTATCCACGGGTGCCTTCCATACCAACACTTTCCAAGGAATTTATTATTTGACAACATAAAGTAAATTCATTTTTTTCATTTCGGGACTGGGCATCCCTAATACCTTTGCCTTACTGTAACGCCCTGTATGTAACTTTCCATATTTGTATTCCAACTCTTGCCATTTTCGGCACTAATTTATGATATTCCCTCGTGGTTGGGTTTTGTCTTCGTTTTGCATTTTTTTCATGTCATGCATCTCATATCATGTCATCATGTGCATCACATTTGCATACGTGTTCGTCTCATGCATCCGAGCATTTTCCCCGTTGTCCGTTTTGCATTCCGGCACTCCTATGTCCTCCGGCGTCCCCTTTTGCCTCTTTTCGTGTGTGGGTGTTAAACATTCTCGAATTGGACCAAGACTTGCCAAGCGGCCTTGGTATACTACTCGGTAGACCGCCTGTCAAGTTTCGGGCCATTTGGACTTCGTTTGATACTCCAACGGTTAACCGAGGAACCGTAAAGGCCTCGTGTGTGTTGCAGCCCAACACCCCTCCAAAGTGGACCAAAACCCAGCTAAACCCCCTCCATCCTCTCGGCCGTTCAAACACGATCACGTGGCCGAAAACCGCACCTCATTTGGACTCTCCTAGCTCCCTCTACCTATAAATATGTGCATCTCCCCGAAAATCCGGATCCCGAAACCCTAGCCTCGCTCCTCCGCGCAGCCGGACACGTCCGCCACCGGCAGGACGCGTCCACCAACTCCGCCCGTCCAACCGTGTCGCGCCACGTGGCCCAGCCACCGCCCACCGCTGCCGGCCCGCTCGGGCTCGAGGCCGGCCCCCGCGGCCCGCCTCTCCGCCGCCGCCCGCGGGAGACCGCGCGAGGTCGCCGTCGTCCCACCCGTTTGCCACCGGCCGCCGTCGCCGCCGTTCGCCGCGGAGCTCGCCGCCTCCACCGCGGCCCCGTCCGCCGCCTCCAGCCTGCAACGGCCACCGCCCACCGCATCGCCTCACCACCGCCCTACCGCGCCAGCGCCGCCCGGCCGCGACTCCGGCCAGCGTCCCCTCCAGCGCCGGCCACCTCCTCCCCGAGCTCCGGTGAAGGACCCATCGATCCTTGGGAAGCGTGTCCCCAGATCCAGATCCAAAATTCTAGGGTTGACCCCATCTTCTTCCCAAGTCCCTAACATTTTATGGCATATTCATCGCATCATAACTTTGCATCCGTAGCTCCGTTTTGGGCGTGTAAAATATCAAATTGTTCACGTAGATGTTCTCTTCATTTTGTTCCATTGCACCATGCTTGTTTGAGTCCATCTTGATGCCCTAAATGTTTTTGAAAGAGTGCTATGTAATGTTAGTTTCCGTTTCTTAACAGATTATGGACATTTGTCATTTTTGCCATGTTTAATGTGTGCCTCCTATGAACTTGAGCCCTACATGTGTTTTGGGCTATGCCATGCCATCTTTACAGGGGTGTATGCCATGTATTTTTGTGATCATTGTGGTGACTAGCACAAGCATGCAAAGTAGCTCTCGTGATGTTGCTGATTTCAGGGACTTAGAATTCTTCCAAGTCATTTCCCTGATGTTATTTTTATGCCATGTATTCATGTTGCTACAGAGTGATCCATGCCTCTTTTGAGCATGTTCAGTAAGGATGATTTTGAGATATTGTTATGTTCTATCCATCCATGTATTTGTTTGCAATTATGGAGTACCCTAGCATGACTCAATCTTGCTCTACTTTTGCTATAAAATGTTCCTGGCAGATTGTTTACGTGTTAATCAATTTTGCCGAGGTTGTTTTAGTTGATCCATGCATGCTATGAGTTGGTTCTTGCCATGGTTAGCTACTTGAACATGTCTTATTTCTGGGTGTATACTTAGTTTGTCATGAAATGCCTTGTGGTGAGTGCATCGAGCTCGCAAACATGCCTACGTAACTCTATTTTATGCCCTGTCCAGTTTTCTGCTAAGTCTGAATCTGATAACGAAACTTGCTATGTTTACATGGGTGCCATCATATCTTATGATCCTTTTTGGCTTATGGTCAGTAAGGGACTTTTGTTATATGCTTTGAGTAGTTTCATGGCATACCTTGCTTTGCCATGATATGTTCCTGTAGCATGTTGTTATCTTGCTCTAAACATTGGTTCCTGATGTTGAATCCTGACATGTTATTTTCACTAAGTCTGTGAACCTGATATCTTTTGCACTTTTGCCATGCTTGTTTGAACCTGCTATTGTGTGAATTAGCCGTAGCTCAGTGTTCATCTTTTGTCAAGCATCTTGAGTGGATCACTGCCATGTGCTTTGTTGCTATCTTAGAGTGCAGTAGCTTAGTTTCTTGCTGCATTCTAGATGGCATCATGCTGTTAATCGCAGCTTTGTGCCATTATTGTTTTGCTTGCCATTTGCAAACCGTGCATCCGTTTCCGTTGATCTTTATATCAATTTCGACCGAAATCAACTCATCTTTCCAACGGCACTCTTGGTTTTTCCAAGTTGAGGCCTGATTCAATCTTTCCCTTCCAAAGCATGCATATGCATTGCATATCACATCTCGCATATCATGCCATGTTTTTGCATCATGTTGCTTGCGCATTGCACCATGGTTGATCGTGGTCCCTTTTTCTTATGTTCTTGCTTTGGGTAGAGCCGGGAGACGAGTACGTGATCGAGGAACCCGTTGAGTACGCTTACGAGGATCAAGCTTACGTCAACTCGGAGAACTTTGCAGGCAAGATGACCATACCCTCGAAATCACTTCTATCTTTGCTTGCTAGTTGCTCGCTCTTTTGCTATGCCTATGCCATGATGCCTACCACATGCCTTATCATGCCTCCCATATTGCTATGTCAAACCTCTAACCCACCTTGTCCTAGCAAACCATTGTTTGTCTATGTTACCGCTTTGCTCAACCCCTCTGATAGTGTTGCTAGTTGCAGGTGAAGATTGGAGTTTGTTCCTTGTTGGAACATGGTTATTGTTGGGATATCATTATATATCTTGTTTACTTTAATGCACCTATATACTTGGTAAAGGGTGGAAGGCTCGGCCTTATGCCTAGTGTTTTGTTCCACTCTTGCCGCCTTAGTTTCCGTCATACCGGTGTTATGTTCCTTGATTTTGCGGTGCTTATGCGGTCGGGTTATTATGGGAACCCCTTGACAGTTCGCCTTGAATAAAACTCCTCAAGCAAGGCCCAACCTTGGTTTTACCATTTGCCACTTAGCCTTTTTCCCTTGGGTTTCGCAGACTCAAGGGTCATCTTTATTTTAAACCCCCGGGCCAGTGCTTCTCTAAGTGTTGGTCCAACCTAGAGCACCGGGCGGGGCCGTCCCTTGGCAACTTGGGTTACGTTGGCTCCCGTACGCTTAGCTTATCCGGTGTGCCCTGAGAACGAGATATGTGCAGCTCCTATCGGGATTTGTCGGCACAGCGGGTGGTCTTGCTGGTCTTGTTTTACCATTGTTGAGATGTCTTGTAACCGGGATTCCGAGTCTGATCAGGCCATCCTGGGAGAAGGAATATCCTTCGTTGACCGTGAGAGCTTGTGATGGGCTAAGTTGGAACACCCCTGCAGGGATTTGAACTTTCGAAAGCCATGCTCGCGGTTATGGGCAGATGGGAATTTGTTAATGTCCGGTTGTAGAAAACCTGAAACTAAACTTAAGTAAAATGAATCAACAGCGTGTGTAGACGTGATGGTCTCTTTTCGGCGGAGTCCGGGAAGAGAACACGGTCTCGTGTTATGCTTGAATGTAAGTAGTTCTAGGATCACTTCTTGATCATAGTTTCTCGAACGTGCTTGCCTTCTCTTCTCGCTCTCATTTGCGTATGTTAGCCACCATATATGCTAGTTCTTGCTGCAGCTCCACCTCATACCTTTTCCCTACCCATAAGCTTAAATAGTCTTGATCGCGAGGGTGTGAGATTGTTGAGTCCCCGTGACTCACAGATTACTTCCAAAACCAGATGCAGGCGCCGATGATACCGTTCCAGGGGATGCGACTGAACTCAAGTGGGAGTTTGATGAGGACTCAGGACGTTACTACGTTTCATTTCCAGATGATCAGTAGTGGAGCCCAGTTGGGGCGATCGGGGATCTTTTGCATTTAGGATTGTCTTTATTTTGGTTCCGTAGTCGGACCTTGATTGTATCTGGATGATGTTATGCTATTTTTATGTATTGTTTGAAGTGGCGATTGTAAGCCAACTCTGTACCTCTTTCTTATTTAGTACATGGGATGTGTAAAGATTACCCCTCTTGCGACATGCCTACAATGCGGTTATGCCTCTAAGTCATGCTCTGACACGTGGGAGATATAGCCGCATCGTGGGTGTTACACTTACTCTCGTGCAATGACAAGTGAATAAACACTCATCATGAGAATAACACATCTAGCATGGAAAATATTAGCCACCCCTCACCGCCGCGAGCGGTACGAGTACACAAAAGGGAAATTTATTTTGAATATTAGAGATGGCACATACAAATTTGCTTAGAATGGCAAAAGAATACTGCATATAGGTAGGTATAGTGGACTCATGTTGAAAACTAGTTTAAAGGATTTTGGATGCACAAGTAGTGATCATACTTAGTGCAAAATGAAGGCTATCAAAAGATTGAGAAGCGACCAACCAAGAAACGAATAATCTCATAAGCAAGCATTAAGCATAATTAACACCGAAAAATGCACCACAAGTAGGATATAATTTCATTGCATGACTATTGACTTTCGTGCTTGCATAGGAAATCACAAATCTTAACACCAATATTCTTACTAAAGCATAATTACTCATCAAGATGACTCACATATCACATCATCATATCTCAAAACTATTACTAAGAATCAAGTTTATTTTGTCCAATGATCTTCATGAAAGTTTTTATTATATCCTTCTTGGATATCTATCACTTTGGGACTAATTTTCATGTGTTGCTTTTTATAAGCTCAAACAAATATAAGTGAAGATCATGAGCATAATATTTCTTTCTCTCAAATTAATTTAAGTGAAGGAAGAGAGAATTTCTTGAAAATTTTACTAACTCTCAAACAAATCTAAGTGAAGCAAGAGAGCATTTCTTCAAAAATACTAAAGCACACCGTGCTAAAAAAGATATAAGTGAAGCACTAGAGCAAATCCATAGCTCATTAATACGTCTCCAATGTATCTATAATGTTTATTGTTACATGCTATTATATTATCCGTCTAGGATGTTTTATATGCATTTATATGCTATTTTATATGACTTTTGGGACTAACCTATTAACCTAGAGCCCAGTGCCAGTTTCTGTTTTTTCCTTGTTTTTGAGTTTTACAGAAAAGGAATACCAAACGGAGTCCAATTGACATGCCAATTTTTGATGATTTTCTATGGACCAAAAGAAGCCCCCGGAGTAAAATAGTTGGTGCAGAAGAGTCTCAAGCCGTCCATGAGATAGGAGGGCGCGCCCTCCGCCCTCGTGGACGACTCGGGGACCCCCTTGACTTGTTCCAGAGGCCAAAAATTCCTATAAATACTAAAACCTCCAGAAAATAACCAAGATCGGGAGTTCCGCCGCTGCAAGCCTCTGTAGCCACCGAAAACCAATCTAGACCCGTTCCGGCACCCTGTCGGAGGGGGGAATCCCCCTCCGATGGCCATCTTCATCATCCCACTCTCCATGACGAGGAGGGAGTAGTTCACCCTTGGGGCTGAGGGTATGTACCAGTAGTTATGTGTTTGATCTCTTTCTCTCTCTCGTGTTCTTGATTTGGCATGATCTTGATGTATCACGAGCTTTGCTATTGTAGTTGGATCTTATGATGTTTCTCCCCCTCTACTCTCTTGTGATGGATTGAGTTTTCCGTTCGAAGTTATCTTATCGGATTGAGTCTTTAAGGATTTGAGAACACTTGATGTATGTCTTGCATGTGCTTATCTGTGGTGACAATGGGATATCACATGATCCACTTGATGTATGTTTTGGTGCTCAACTTGCGAGTTCGATGACCTCGTGAACTTATGCATAGGGGTTGGCACACATTTTCGTGTTGACTCTCCGGTAGAAACTTTGGGGCACTCTTTCAAGTTCTTTGTGTTGGTTGAATAGATGAATCTGAGATTGTGTGATGAATATTGTATAACCATACCCACGGATACTTGAGGTGACATTGGAGTATCTAGGTGACATTAGGGTTTTGGTTGATTTGTGTCTTAAGGTGTTATTCTAGTACGAACTCTAGGATAGATTGAACGGAAAGAATAGCTTCGTGTTATTTTACTACGGACTCTTTAATAGATTGATCAGAAAGGATAACTTTGAGGTGGTTTCGTACCCTACAATAATATCTTCGTTTGTTCTCTGCTATTAGTGACTTTGGAGTGACTCTTTGTTGCATGTTGAGGGATAGTTATATGATCCAATTATGTCATTGTTGTTGAGAGAACTTGCACTAGTGAAAGTATGAACCCTAGGCCTTGTTTCCTAGCATTGCAATACCGTTTACGCTCACTTTTACCACTTGCTACCTTGCTGCTTTTATATTTTCAGATTACTAAAACCTATATCTACCATCCATATTGCACTTGTATCACCATCTCTTCGCCGAACTAGTGCACCTATACAATTTACCATTGTATTGGGTGTGTTGGGGACACAAGAGACTCTTTGTTATTTGGTTGCAGGGTTGCTTGAGAGAGACCATCTTCATCCTACACCTCCCACGAATTGATAAACCTTAGGTCATCCACTTGAGGGAAATTTGCTACTGTCCTACAAACCTCTGCACTTGGAGGCCCAACAACGTCTACAAGAAGAAGGTTGTGTAGTAGACATCAAGCTCTTTTCTGGCACCGTTGCCCGGGAGGTTAGTGCTTGAAGGTATATCTTTAGATCTTGCAACGGAATCTTTTTGTTTCTTGTTTATCACTAGTTTAGTCTTTAAAAGAAAACTACAAAAAATGGAACTGAGGTTGCCTCATATGCTTCATATTTTTAATGTCTTCCGTGAAAATAAGGATTATGAAAATTGTGCTCAAGTGCTAGAAGAAGAATGCATTAGAATGTTTGGCACTAAATCTTTGTATGATGAGCATGATTGCAATGTTGTTAGTATGAATCCCTTGAATATCCATGATGCTAATAATATGCAAAGCCACAAGCTTGGGGATGCTATATTTGATGAAGATGATATTTTTAGTCCCCCAAGTTTTGATGAGCAAATTTATTATGATGATAGCATGCCTCCTATTTATGATCATTATATTGATGAAAGTGGGTTTGGAAGAGTGTCAACTTTAGGAAGTAATGATCCCACTATTTTGGAGGATGTTGAATCTTATTGTGATAATTATAAAAGTGGATTTGGAGAGGTCATGACTTTATTTAGTGGTGAATCCACTATTTTGGAAGAAGTTCCAATTGATTATGAGAACAAAGTTGCTATCTATGATGATTATTGTGATGACATGTGTGCTATAAAGATTAATGATAACCATGAAACTTGTCATTGTGATTTTAGTTTTCAATTGGATTATGCCTCACATGATAGTTATTTTGTTGAGTTTGCTCCCACTACTATTCATGAGAAGAAGTTTGCTTATGTGGAGAGTAATAAAAATTCTATGCTTGTGCATCATGAAAATAGTGCTTTATGTGATAGTTATATTGTTGAATTCATTCATGATGCTACTGAAAATTATTATTAGGGAGGAATATATGCTTGTAGGAGTTGCAATAATATCGAGTTTCCTCTCTATGTGCTTAAAGTTTTAAAGTTACGCTTGTTTTGCCTTCCTATGCTATGTAACATCCCTAGTTCTGGTATGGTCCTAGGCTTGCTTTGTGCATCATGTTTAATTTTCAAATGAAATTGAAATGGGGATGTTGCAAACCCTAGCACCAAAGTTTTTTCCCAATAGGTTCAACTTTAAAATGGATTTTCAATGATCCCAAAATGCTATTCAAAAATGTTCATGCTCTTTGGATAATGTTGGGAACAACAACCAGAGGTGATGCACATATTTGCTACTCATTTTGGATTTTTGAATCAATGCATAAATATTTGATTTGGAGCTGTTGAAATTATATAAATATTTTAATGGCTCCAAAAATGTTGGGAATTGGTGAGGGCCTCTGGAATATTATATCTAGATGCCACAAATATTTTCAGCATTTATGGAAATGTTTTAACATTTCTTTTAGATACAAAACAAATGTGAGAAATAGAAAAAGAAAACAGAAACTTAAATAGCAAAACAGAGAGAGGAAGTGAACTCACCCGTGCAACCCACCTCGTGGCCCAGCCCAGCAGGCAGCCGACACGCCAGTCGTCGTCTTCCTCTCGCCAGTAGGATACTGAGAGCGTGGCCGACGCACGCGCTCCCTCCTCGCGCCACCTCCTGCCTCCTTGCCTGCCTCGTCGGTGAGGGGATAAGCCCCGGAGCTGTCTGGATCGATCTCTCTCTCTCTCCTCGCTCTTCTCCCCTCCCCTGTCTCTCTCACGCACGTCCACCGAGTGCGGTCGTCGACGCCGACCGCCGTACGCGCAGCCACCGCCTCTCCCTCCTCCCCTTGAGCAGTCCAGGAGCTCCGAATCATCGATGTAGCCCTCTCCGTCGACTCAGGCGACCAGAAGAGCCCCGACGCGTCGTCCTCGACCTCATCTTCTTCCTCAGCCACGGGAGATCGCAGCCGGGATTCCGACGCCGTCGAGCCTTCCTCAAGCACGCTGACCCTCTCCCCGTCCTCCCTGTGAGCTAATGCGTCTCCCCCCCTCCTCTCTCTGCTTTTTGTGCCCCAGCTAGCTTCACCGCCATGCCCGAACCTCGCCGCCGCCGTGCCATGTCGCTGCCGCGGCCAGAGCTGCCTCCGCCCGCTTTTCAGCGTGTCGCCGTTCTCACCATGCTCCCAGGAGCCGAACGCATGCACCAGCTCCTCCTGTCGTGCTCCCTAACACCGAACCCAAGCTCGCCGAACTCCGGCCGCCGCCCAAATGCTCGCCGTCGACGAACCAGGCCACCCTGCGACCTCCTGACACCTCCCCTGGATGCGGGAGAGCACGAGCTTGCCTCCGGTGCCCTTGGTGCGTCCAGCCGTGGCCGGAAACGGCCGGCCGGCGATCGCCGCCGTGCACTGCTTAGCGCCGGCGATTAGTCACCGGCTAAACCCCACTATTAGCACTAATTAACCCCCCCTCTCTCACTGAGAAACGGGCCCCACACTCAAATTAACCTTGGGATTTATGCCCTGTTTAGCTTAGATTAATCCAGCTGGCCCTACATGCCAGTTTGATCCGGCTGACGTGGCCATTGACCAGGCCCACCTGCCAGCCACACAACATAGCCCTGGGTCACTGACCAGTGGGTCCCACTGGTCAGGTTTGACCCAGCCAGCCACGTTGACCTGCTGACGCCTCTGTGACGTCATGCTGATGCAGTAATTGATTTCTGGATTTTAAATAATTCAGAGAATTTCAGAAAATAGTTAAAACTTCTAAAATTCATAGAAATTCAACTGTAGCTCAGATTGAAATAAATTATATATGAAAAATCATCAGAAAAATGCAAGGAATCCATTTATGCCAGTTTCATGCATGAAAAACCAACTTATACTTGCTGTATAAGTGAAAACGTAATAATGGCATCTTATATACTTAATTTGGGGTTTGCATATGAACCCTTGGTTCATACGGACTTCAACCAAATTGATGCTAGATGCATTAGGGCAAATCACAGCATCTTTGAAATGTCATCTTCATGCATCATATTGTTGCATATGGTTGTTTATTGATTGCCGGCACCGTTCCCTCTCGATAGGTTCTACTCCGGAAGGTGCCCCGAGTACCTATCTGAGGAGCAGTGTTTCTTCGTGGATCTATCAGGCAAGCAAACCCCCTTGAGCATCTCGATAAATCCCACTCTCTCGCTCCTGCTCCTTTTACTGCATTAGGACAACAACGATTCAAACTGCTACTTTCTGCTGCGGTAGCTGAACCCATTCCTCAGCATGACCTGTCATTGCCACAGTAAATAGTTGAAACCCACTAGCATGAGTAGGAGTTGCTTGAGCCTTGATGTGCCTGCTCATCCATGGTTGTTTTCTTTATGCCAGCTATGCTTAGAGTTGTGTCAGGTCTGATTCATCGGGAATGAATCGGAGTGGTGAACATGTCCTACCGATAAAGGCTAAGTGTGTGAACACGTTTTGGTAAAGGTAGCGATGAGAGGCCATGTAGGAGTACATGGTGGGTTGTCTCATTGGAACCATCCCTAAGCACTGAGTTTTGTGTATGTTATCCAAGTCCAGTTACTACCACACATTGGGTTCCGGTCATCCGGCCCCTCTCGGCTTATTAATCCGCTTGATCTCTGTCCAGGAGTTGCAACTAGTTTCTGGCGTTTGTAGGTAGTGCTACTTGTCTACCAGGTGGTGTCCGACGGGACGGGCTTGGGACAGACTAGGTACCGTGGCACGGTGTACCAAGTGGCACCCGGATGGTGGGCTTGGGAACCCTGCACACATCGTTTGGGGCCGTGAGCGACACCCCGGCCAGATCTCCTTGCGGATGGAACCCGAATAGGCGATAAACCTGGACGAGAGACTTGTGTGGTTAGTCAGGTCATGGCCGACACCCTCGCCCGGCATCCGCTTGAAGGTTGCCGAGGTACATGACGTGTACAGGGCTATAAGTGGCGAGAGCGTGTGTGACAAAGTACACCCCTGCAGGGTCAACATTATCTATTCGAATAGCCGTTTTCCTCGGATATGGAAACTTGGAGGACTTATGTAGTACATAGACAACTTGAAGTGGATACTCTAAAATACGCAAGATAAGCGTGAGTGCTATGGATGGCCTTCTCGTAGGAAGTCGGGAACGGATCCATAGTGGAGTATTGATATGGTGAATATGTGGACTCGTGTGCGTCTTCTCACCTCAAAGTAGTTTCTGATACTCGTAGTATAGGCTAGCCTCTGAGTCAAAGCCAACTTGCTGCTGTTAACTCCACCACCCCCTTTGTTGATAATGTTGCATATGTAGATAGTTCTGATGTAAGAATTGCTGAGTACCTTTGTACTCACGTTTGCTTATTTATGTTTTGCAGTTGGTTACACTAGTGGCTTCGACGAGTAGCTTGTATCCCAGCTACGATCTTGTACCCTTGGGAGGGTCGTGTATAGTCAGGCTTCTTAGTCTTTTCCTTTTGTAGTTGTCTGTACTCAGACATGTAATGCTTCCGTTGCTTGTATGCTCTGAATGATGGGTCATGAGACCCCTGTTTGTATTGAATGCTATGTGGCTCTTCTGGGCCTTTATCTATATGAGTTTGAGTTATGTTGTGATGCCATGATGTACAACACATACTTGCATGTTATGCGTACGTGTAACGTGTATTGCTATGTGTGGGATCCGACAACCTAGTTGTTTACCTCTGATAGCCTCTCTTATGGGGAAATGTAGTCTTGTGCTTCCATGTGCCATAGTAGTCCGCTACAGCCCGGTTCACCGGAGTCCTGCTAGCCCAGCACTACTGCTCCGGAACACTTGACTGGCCGGCATGTGATTCATTTCATTCCTATGTCTGTCCCTTCGGGGAAATGTCACGCGGTGACATCCAGAGTCCTGTTAGCCCAGTGCTACAGCCTGGATTCATACGTTGTTGACCGACATGCTCAAGGTTGATTCATGTATGCCTGTCCCTGTAAGTTAGTGCTACTTTGGGTTCACGACTATTCATGTCGGCCCGGGTTCTCTGTCATATGGATGCTAGCGACACTATCATATACGTGAGACAAAAGGTGCAAACGGTCCCGGGCCAGGTAAGGTGGCACCCGTGGGAATACCATGCGTGAGGCCGCAAAGTGATATGAAGTGTTACATGCTAGATCGGTGTGACTTAGGATCGGGGTCCCGACATGCTAGTTGATTATTGTTCCCATAAGTTGTTTGCTCACAAATTCCCTATGCATAGGAAGTGGGTTAGACTTAAATGTGCTAGTCATATTCTTCATGATGCTCTCTTTATGTTTCAATTCTTATCTTTTATGTGAGCATCATTGAAATCATCATGCCTAGCTAAAAAGGCATTAAAGAAAAGCGCTTGTTGGGAGACAACACATCATTTATACCTACTGTTTTGTGTGTTCACATGATTAAGCTATTGTGGTAAGCATGTTTTATAGCTTTTGTTTCAATAAAGTGCCAAGTAAGACTTTTGGGATAGCTTATGCTAATAGTTGATTTGATCCTGCTGAAAAACAGAAACTTTTGCGCCCTGGAAATTAGTTTTAGTTTTTAACAGAAGTGCCATAAAATACTGATTCTTTTTGCAGAGGATTAGTAAAAAAATTATCTATGACTTCCTAATTTCTCAAGATTTTTGGAGTTTCGAAAGTATTCGTAATATCCAGATTGCTACAGACTATTCTGTTTTTGACACATTCTGTTTTATATGTGTTTGTTTGCTTATTTAGATGAATCTATGAGTAGTATCGGAGGGTATGAACCATAGAGAAGTTGTAATACAGTAGATATTAGACCAATATGAATTTACAATGAGTTCACAACAGTACCAAAAGTGGTGATTTATTTTCTTATACTAACGAAGCTTACGAGTTTTCTGTTGAGTTTTGTATTGTGAAGTTTTCAAGTTTTGGATAAAGATTCGATGGACTATGGAATAAGGAGTGACAAGAGCCTAAGCTTGGGGATTCCCAAGGCACCCCGAGGTAATATTCAAGGACAACCAAGAGCCTAAGCTTGGGGATGCCCCGGAAGGCATCCCCTCTTTCGTCTTCGTTCATCGGTAACTTTACTTGGAGCTATATTTTTATTCACCACATGATATGTGTTTTGCTTGGAGCATCATTTTATTTTATTTTTATTTTGCTTGCTGTTTGAATAATATCCCAAGATCTGAAATTCTTAAATGTTAGAGAGTCTTCACATAGTTACATAATTATTCAACTTCTCATTGATCTTCACTTATATCTTTTGGAGTAGTTTGTCGTTTGCTCTAGTGCTTCACTTATATCTTCTAGAGCACGACAGTAGTTTTATTTTGAAGAAATAGATGAAATCTCATGCTCCACTTATATTATTTTGAGATTCTTTTAGAACAGCATGATAATTTGCTTTGGTTATGAATTTAGTCCTAATATGATGGGCATCCAAGAGGGATATAATAAAAACTTTCATATATAGTGCATTGAATGCTTTGAGAAGTTTGATACTTGATGATTGTTTTGAGATATGAAGATTGTGATATTAGAGTCGTGCTAGTTGAGTAATTGTGAAATTTAGAAATACTTGTGTTGAGGTTTGCAAGTCCCGTAGCATGCACGTATGGTAACCGTTGTGTGACAAATTTGAAGCATGAGGTGTTTCTTTGATTGCCTTTCTTATGAGTGGCGGTTGGGGACGAGCAATGGTCTTTTCCTACCAATCTATCCCCCTAGGAGCATGCGCGCAGTGCTTGGGTTTGATGACTTGTAGATTTTTGCAATAAGTATGTGAGTTCTTTATGACTAATGTTGAGTCCATGGATTATACGCACTCTCACCTTTCCATCATTGCTAGCCTCTTCGGCACCGTGCATTGCCCTTTCTCACTTCGAAAGTTGGTGCAAACTTCGCCGGTGCATCCAAACCCCGTGATACAATACGCTCTATCACACATAAGCCTCCTTATATCTTCCTCAAAACAGCCACCATACCTACCTATTATTGCATTTCCATAGCCATTTCGAGATATATTGCCATGCAACTTTCCGTTGTTCCGTTTATTATGACACGCTTCATCATTGTCATATTGCCTTGCATGATCATGTAGTTGACATCGTATTTGTGGCAAAGCCACCATTCATAAATTTTTTATACATGTCACTCTTGATTCATTGCACATCCCGGTACACCGTCGGAGGCATTCATATAGAGTCATATTTTGTTCTAAGTATCGAGTTGTAATTCTTGAGTTGTAAGTGAATAAAAGTGTGATGATCTTCATTATTAGAGCATTGTCCCATGTGAGGAAATAAAAAAAAGAGAAAGGACAAAAAAGAGAAGGAAAAACAAAAAAACAAAAAAATGAGAGAAAAAGAGAGAAGGGGCAATGCTACTATCCTTTTACCACACTTGTGCTTCAAAGCAGCACCATGATCTTCATGATAGAGAGTGTCCTATGTTGTCACTTTCATATAATAGTGGGAATTTTTCATTATAGAACTTGGCTTGTATATTCCAACGATGGGATTCCTCAAATGCCCTAAGTCTTCGTGAGCAAGCAAGTTGGATGCACACCCACTTAGTTTCCTTTGTTGAGCTTTCATACACTTATAGCTCTAGTGCATCCGTTGCATGGCAATCCCTACTCATTCACATTGACATCTATTGATGGGCATCTCCATAGCCCATTAATAAGCCTAGTTGGTGTGAGAGCATCTTCCTATTTTTTGTCTTCTCCACAACCACCATTCTATTCCACCTATAGTGTTATGTCCATGGCTCACGCTCATATATTGCATGAAAGTTGAAAAAGTTTGAGAATACTAAAGTATGAAACAATTGCTTGCCTTGTCATCGGGGTTGTGCATGATTGGAGCATTTTGTGTGACGAAAATGAAGCATGGCCAAACTATATGATTTTGCAGGGATGAGCTTTCTTTGGCTATGTTATTTTGAGAAGGCATGATTGCTCTATTAGTATGCTTGAAGTATTATTGTTTTTATGTCAATATTAAACTTTTGTCTTGAATCTTTCAGATCTGAATATTCATTCCACAATAAAGAAAATTACATTGAAAATTATGTTAGGAAACATTCCACATCAAAAATTCTGTTTTTATCATTTACCTACTCGAGGACGAGCAGGAATTAAGCTTGGGGATGCTTGATACATCTCCAGCGTATCTATAATGTTTGATTATTCCATGCTATTATATTATCCATCTAGGATGTTTTATATGCATTTGTATGCTATTTTATATTATTTTTGGGACTAACCTATTAACCTAGGGCCCAGTGCCAGTTTCTATTTTTCCTTGTTTTCGAGTTTTATAGAAAAGGAATGCAAATAGAGTCCAATTGATGTGCCAAATTTTGATGATTTCTTATGGACCAAAATAAGCCCCTGGAGTAAAATAGGTTGGCCAGAAGAGTCTCGAGCCGTCCACGAGATAGGAATGCGAGCCCAGGGGGTAGGGCGCACCCTCCACCCTCGTGGACGACTCAGGGACCCCCCCTGACTTGTTCCCGACGCCAAATACTGAAACCTCCAGAAAATAACCTAGATCGGGAGTTCCACCGCCGCAAGCCTCTGTAGCCACCGAAAACCAATCTAGACCCGTTCCGGTACCCTGTCGGAGGGGGGAATCCCTCTCTGGTGTCCATCTTCATCATCCCGGCGCTCTCCCTGACGAGGACGGAGTAGTTCACCCTCGGGGCTGAGGGTATGTACCAGCAGCTATGTGTTTGATCTCTCTCTCTCGTGTTCTTGATTTGGCACGATCTTGATGTATCGCGAGCTTTGCTATTATAGTTGGATCTTATGATGTTTCTCCCCCTCTACTCTCTTGTGATGGATTGAGTTTTCCCTTTGAAGTTATCTTATCGGATTGAGTCTTTAAGGATTTGAGAACAGTTGATGTATGTCTTGCATGTGCTTATCTGTGGTGACAATGGGATATCACGTGATCCACTTGATGTATGTTTTGGTGATCAACTTGCGAGCTCCGTGACCTCGTGAAATTATGCATAGGGGTTGCCACACGTTTTCATCTTGACTCTCCGGTAGAAACTTTGGGGCACTCTTTGAAGTTATTTTTGTTGGTTGAATAGATGAATCTGAGATTGTGTGATGCATATCGTACAACCATACCCACGGATGCTTGAGGTGACATTGGAGTATCTAGGTGACATTAGGGTTTTGGTTGATTTTTGTCTTAAGGTGTTATTCTAGTACGAACTCTAGGATAAATTGAACGAAAAGAATAGCTTCGTGTTATTTTACTACGGACTCTTGAATAGATTGATCAGAAAGGATAACTTTGAGGTGGTTTCATACCGTACAATAATCTCTTCGTTTATTCTCCGCTATTAGTGACTTTGGAGTGACTCTTTGTTGCATGTTGAGGGATAGTTATATGATCCAATTATGTTATTATTGTTGAGAGAACTTGCACTAGTGAAAGTATGAACCCTAGGCCTTGTTTCCTAGCATTGCAATACCGTTTACGCTCACTTTTACCACTTGCTACCTTGCTGTTTTTATATTTTCAGATTACAAAAACCTATATCTAACATCCATATTGCACTTGTATCACCATCTCTTCGCCGAACTAGTGCACCTATACAATTTACCTTTGTATTGGGTGTGTTGGGGACACAAGAGACTCTTTGTTATTTGGTTGCAGGGTTGCTTGAGGGAGACCATCTTCATCCTACGCCTCCCACGGATTGATAAACCTTAGGTCATCCACTTGAGGGAAATTTGCTACTGTCCTACAAACCTCTGCACTTGGAGGCCCAACAACGTCTACAAGAAGAAGGTTGTGTAGTAGACATCACTCATCAAAATTTTAAGTGAAGCATAAAGAGCAATTCTAACAAGTCATGGCATAATTTTGGCTCTCTCAAATAGGTGTGTCCATCAAGGAATCAAGAGTTAAAACACAAAATAAAACAAGCAAAGACTCATATCATACAATACGCTCCAAGCAAAACACCTAGTATGTGACGAATAAAAATATAGCATTGAGTAAAATACTGATGGTCGTTTGAAGAAAGAGGGGATGCCACTCGGGGCATCCCCAAGCTTAGTTGCTTGCTCTTTTCAGATAATAGCTTGGGATGCTAGGGCATCCCCAAGGTTAGGCTCTTCTTACTCCCTATTCCTTCATCCATCGTAAGATAACCCAAAACTTGAAAACTTCAATCACACAAAACTCAACAAAACTTTCATGAGATTCGTTAGTATAAGAAAGCAAATCACTACTATAAGTGTTGTATAAAACCAATTCATATTTTGTTCTTGCATTATATCTACTATATTCCAACTTTTCTATGGCAAAAACTCATAAAAAAACCATAGAATCATCAAAACATGCACACAACGCAAAGAAAATAGAATTTGTCAAAAACAGAACAGTCTGTAGCAATCTGGATATTTTGAATACTTATTTAACTCCATAAACTCTGAAAAAATAAGATGACCTGGGCAATTTGTATATAAATCTTCTTCAAAATGTATTGGTATTTTATCACGCACTTGTTAGAAATGAGAATTGTTTTCGTCAGCGCAAAAGTTTCTGTTTTTCAGCAAGATCAAACAACTATCACCCAAGAAGAACCTAAAGGCTTTACTTGGCACAAACACTAATTAAAACACAAAAAACACAATAATAACAGTAGCATAATTGTGCTAACACTCAAGAACAGAAAGCAAAAAGCAAAGATAAATTTTATTCATTGGGTTGCCTCCCAACGAGCGCTATAGTTTTACGCCCTTAGCTAGGCATAAAGCAAGGATCTAAGTTTTGTCATCTTTATCCAACTCTTCATTCAAACACTTAGAATTCTTCAAAGATTTAGCATAAATATTTTCAATGACGATACTCCTAGGAACAAACTTAAAGAATTCATTCTTGCCAAAGGGATCTCTCATAACTTCAACAAAATCCGGGTGAATGCTAATCATCTTAAGATCCTCTCTATTATTACTAGAGGTTGCACCCTTGTTCTTAGTAACTCGAGTAGTCTTGCCAACCTTTACGGGAGGTTTTTCAATAGTTTTAGCGGAAGAAAAAGCCGTGCTCAAATTACTAAATATTTCTTCTAGTTTATCAATCCGAGACGGACTTTCTTCAATTCTTTCATGAATTACGGTTCCCTTTTCTTTTAACAACTTAAAAACTTCTCCCGCTTTTGACCCAATTTTAGTAGCAAAATTATGCATCTTTTTATCCAATTTTTCAACATGTTCTTCAGTAAGAATTTGCTTTTCAATAGCATCTAATCTTTCCATGTCATGCTCAAGAGTCAAATTTGTTTCATTAATCATAAGAGGTGGTGAACCCACTAAATTTCCCATAGCATTGAAAGCATCAAGAGAGGGACACATCAAGAAATTTCACCAGTAATCGTATCAAGGACGAATCTATACCAGGTGGGTTGAGAACTTCATTCTCGGGAGTGCACGCAATAGAGGAAGAACTATCCATGATGATAATAACGGCAAACAAGATTGCACACAAAAATAGATCCGGCAAGAAAAACGGCGAACGAAAAAGAAGGTGAATAAAAACGACAATTTTTGTGAGGTGGGGGAGAGGAAAGCGAGAGGCAAATGGAAAATAATGTAAATTTCAAGGAGATGAGATTTGTGATTAGGAACCTGGTATATGTTGAAGATCCTCCCCGGCAACAGCGCCAAAAATTCCCTTTGATGCGGCTTGAACCTACGTCGGTATTTCCCCAAAGAGGAAGGGATGATGCAGCACAGCGATGGTAGGTGTTTTCCCCAGTGATGAAACCAAGATTATCGAACCAGTAGGAGAACCAAGCAACAATACGTAAACAACACCTGCACACAAATAACAAATACTCGCAACCCGACGTATTAAAGGGGTTGTCAATCCCTTTCGGGTAACGGCGCCAGAAATTGGTAAATGGACTTGAATAAATTGTAGTAGATTGATAGATCGAACGCCAAATAAAATAAATAAAAATAAATTGCAGAAAGGTATTTTGTATTTTTGGGATTAACAGATCTGAAAATAAAAGGAAAATAAAATAGATCGCAAAGGCAAATAATATGAGAAAGAGACCCAGTGGCCGTAGGTTTCACTAGTGGCTTCTCTCGAGAAAAATAGCAAACGGTAGGTAAATGAATTACTATTGGGTAATTGATAGAACCTCAAATAATCATGATGATATCCAGGCAATGATCATTATATAGGCATCACGTCCAAGATTAGTAGACCGACTCCTGCCTTCATCTGCTACTATTACTCCACACATTGACCACTATCCAGCATGCATCTAGTGTATTAAGTTCATGGAGAAATGGAGTAATGCAATAGACAAGATCTATTTATGTAGAAATAGACCCCATCATTTTATCCTTAGTAGAAATGATACATGCGTGTCGGTTCCCATTCTGTCACTAGGATCAAGCACCGTAAGATCGAACCCACTACAAAGCACCTCTTCCCATTGCAAGATAAATATATCAAGTTGGCCAAACAAAGCCCAAATATTGGAGAAGAAATATGAGGCTATAAGCAATCATGCATATAAGAGATCAAAGAAACTCAAATAACTTTCATGGATAAAAAGAGATAGATCTGATCATAAACTCAAAGTTCATCGGATCCCAACAAACACACCGCAAAAGAGTTACATCATATGGATCTCCAAGAGACCATTGTATTGAGAATCAAACGAGAGAGAGGAAGCCATCTAGCTACTAACTACGGACCTGACGGTCTACAAAGAACTACTCGCGCATCATCGGAGAGGCACCAATAGAAGTGGTGAACCCCTCCGTGATGGTGTCTAGATTGGATCTGGTGGTTCTGGACTCTACGACGACTGGAATTGATTCTCGTCAACTCCCCTAGTATTTCTGGAATATTGGGGTATTTATAGAGTAAAGAGGCGGTCCGAGGGGCACCAGAGGTGGGCACAATTGTGCTCCTCACGGAGCAGCCCCCAGGCGCTTCTTCGACCCATTGGTTGTCTTCTAGTCCAAAAAAATCCACAAAAAGTTTCACTGTGTTTGGACTCCGTTTGGTATTGATTTCCTGCGATGTAAAAAACATGTAGAAAACAACAATTGGCACTTGGCACTATGTCAATAGGTTAGTACCAAAAAATGATATATAATGATTATAAAACTTCCAAGATTGATAATATAGCATGGAACAATCAAAAATTATAAATGCGTTGGAGACGTATCATTTACTAGTATAGTTTGCTTGTCAGAAATTCCCCCTATCATTTTATTAGTCCGAGCAAGCTGTAGTTGAAGGTTGGCTACTTCTTGATAAAGTTCATTGAATTGTTTACTCATTGCTTGAAGCATAGTAGTGTTCTTTAATCTCTTTAAATAATTCATTTTTGCTTATAATGTGAATGCATAATTTTTTTAGTAGTCTTCTCAATTTCAAACAACCTTTTATCATAAGAGTTACATGAAGCATATTAGTATTAGAGGGATTGTTGGGGTATGACCTAGGATTAAAAATCCCTCTATAAGCATTGTGATTGAAATTATTTCTTGCAACAAAATTCACATTAATATCATCCTTATTTTGCTCAATCAGGGTAAACCGGTGCACGTCGGTCCTAAACAAATGGGTTTTTTACCCCTTTCCGCGACGGCATTTGGAACCGTCGCCAAGTGAGTGTGGGCGATAGGGGGGTCCTTCCCACACGACCCAGAAACCGTTGGGGATATGTGTAACGCCCACAATGCGGCTACATCTCCCACGTGTTGGGGCACAACTTATAGGCATAGCCACATGGTAGGTTTGTCGCAAGATGGGTAATCTTCACACAACCCCATGTACTGAATAGAAAGGGATAAAGAGTTGGCTTACAATCTCCACTTCACACAAATACAAGTTAAACATACATCATCCAGAATACAATCAAGGTCCGACTACGGAACCAAAATAAAACAAGACAACCCCAAATGCTAGATCCCCGATCGTCCCAACTGAGCTCCACTACTGATCAACAGGAAATGAAACAACACAACGAACACGATCTTCATCGAGCTCCCACTTGAGCTCAGTTGCGTCATCTGCACTGGTATCATCGGACCTTGATTGTATTCTGCATGATGTATGTTTAACTTGTATTTGTGTGAAGTGGCGATTGTAAGCCAACTCTTTATCCCTTTCTATTCAATACATGGGGTTGTGTAAAGATTACCCCTCTTGCGACAAACCTACCATGCGGCTATGCCTCTAAGTCGTGCCCCGACATGTGGGAGATGTAGCCGCATTGTGGGCGTTACAAGTTGGTATCAGAGCCTTCCCCGACTTAGGAGCCCCCTGCTTTATCGAATCGCTGACGTTGTTGAGTCTAGAACAAAATGTTTTGAGTCTTAGGATTATATATATCGGAGAGTAGGATTCTTTTTACTCCTCAGTCCCTTCGTCACTCTGGTGAGGCCTCCTGACGTAGAGTTTTGACTCTTCTCTCCTCAAATTTCACGAATTTTTTTTAGGATCACGCGGGTATCTTGGAATCGTTCTGATATTCTTGTGACAAGAACATTGTTCTTGGTGCCTCCTGACATTTAGGGGCTGTGGCAGTGTCCCGGGGAGTTGAGCTCCGAGGTGTTGTCGTCACAATTTTATCGTTGCAGTTTTGGAATGCCTGAGTTCGCCGACATCGAAAATCTCTTTTATGCAGTTGTTGGTGAGATAACCTCGATGCCACCTAGTACTGGGGCGGGAGTTCGGGAGTATTGCCATAACTCATATAACAGATGCTTTTCGAAGGTTGAGGTACATGATTTCCGAAGGTTTGTTGGTTATGTGTTGAAGGATGTATACAGCAGGATGTAGGATTTGATAGTTTTGGGTGAGATATTATGCTTCCCCTGTATCCCCAACACTTGATTGCATAACCAGAAAGTTTCGGGAGCTTATAAGTGGGAATTCAAGTATATCGTAGGATATCTTTCCAACAGATACATGATACGATATGGGATCCATCGTATGTTTGTTTCTGGCTTATTCTGCAAGCCAATCTTTGTTTTGTTTTGGAGTTGTGGTATTCGAGTTGCTTCGAAGTCAAATGTTGATTCGATACCTTATTCTAAGCGGTGTTCCCATATTTCAATGTGGATGCAAATCTTTCTTGATCTTTGAGTTTGCCATCTCAATTTCTTTTCAACCGGCGTGTTTCTCTTCAAGTGGATCAGATCATGTCAACATCCACAAGATCAACTCTAAGTTTTCTCGATGGTATCCATTCCATCTGCCGAAGTTGCCTTTGTTTTCCCTCCCTCCATTACACAACTGTTTGGAAGTATCTGTGAGTCACGAGGACTCAGCAATCTCACACCTGCGAGATCAAGACTATTTAGGCTTATGGGTAGGAAAGGGGTAGTGAGGTGGAGCTGCAGCAAGCACTAAGCATATATGGTGGCTAACATACGCAAATAAGAGCGAGAAGAGAAGCAACGCAGCGATCGAGAAGCTAGAAATGATCAAGAAGTTATCATGAAAGCTACATACGTTCAAGCATAACACAAGAACCGTTTTCACTTCCCAGACTCTGCCGGAAAGAGACCATCACGGCTACACACGCGGTTGATGCATTTTAATTAAGTTAAGTGTCAAGTTCTCTAAAACCGGACATTAAAAAATTCCCATCTGCCCATAACCGCGGGCACGGCTTACAGAAAAGTCCTCCTAGTTCAAGCATAATAAAACTACTTAACTAGGCAAGTTTAAATGAGGCCAGATACAACAAACAACAATTCCGGAAAAACCTCATGTGCATATTTATAGATTTGGTACTGTTCTACCCTAAACCATATTTTAGATTGTTTAAACATGCAAGATGAATGCACCATGTTCAACTAGGCATTTTTCTACCCCATTTACATATAAAGTTTGTTAAGTTTGGAGCTACGGTTATTAAGTTATGAAATAAAGCATTTTAACATGGCATTAGGCAAATATATAAGCAAACATCATTTTAAACATCTTTGACATGCATGAAAGTGGCATATTATTAATCTACACGTAATTCTAAGAATTTTTCGTATATAAAACATTTTAATCCGATGCACCATTTGTGAGTTATATTATGCATGAACTAGGAGGACTTTTCTGTAAAACTGCAGTCTCGGGATTAATAGAAAAAATGTTCTGCGGAAAAAAAACATGTCCCGGGCCGAATCTGAGATAGCCCGCTGGGCGGCTCACTGCTCACCTAGCTGGGCTCAGCCCAGGTTGGTGGAGGCGGCCCAGGGGGGGCGCGGTAGAGCAGGCCGGCTCAACAACGTTAGCGATTCGATCAAGCAGGGGGCTCCTAAGTCGGGGAAGGCTCTGATACCAACTTGTAACGCCCACAATGCGGCTACAGCTCCCATGTGTCGGGGCACGACTTAGAGGCATAGCCGCATGGTAGGTTTGTCGCAAGAGGGGTAATCTTCACACAACCCCATGTACTGAATAGAAACGGATAAAGAGTTGGCTTACAATCGCCACTTCACACAAATACAAGTTAAACATACATCATCCAGAATACAATCAAGGTCCGACTACGGAACCAAAATAAAACAAGACAACCCCAAATGCTAGATCCCCGATCGTCCCAACTGGGCTCCACTACTGAGCAACAGGAAATGAAACAAGACAACGAACACGATCTTTATCGAGCTCCCACTTGAGCTCAGTTGCGTCATCTGCACTGGTATCATCGGCACCTGCAACTATTTGGAAGTATCTGTGAGTCACAAGGACTCGGCAATCTCACACCCGCGAGATCAAAACTATTTAGGCTTATGGGTAGGAAAGGGGTAGTGAGGTGGAGCTACAGCAAGCACTAAGCATATATGGTGGCTAACATACGCAAATAAGAGCGAGAAGAGAAGCAACGCAGCGGTTGAGAAGCTAGAAATGATCAAGAAGTGATCCTGAAAGCTACATATAACACAAGAACCGTTTTCACTTCCCGGACTCCGCCGGAAAGAGACCATCACGGCTACACACGCGGTTGATGCATTTTAATTAAGTTAAGTGTCAAGTTCTCTAAAACCGGACATTAAAAAATTCCCATCTGCCCATAACCGCGGGCACGGCTTAAGATAGTTCAAACCCTACAGGGTTGTCCCAACTTAGCCCATCACAACCTCTCATGGTCAACGAAGGATATTCCTTCTCCCGGGAAGACCCAATCAGTCTCGGAATCCCGGTTACAAGACATTTCGACAATGGTAAAACAAGACCAGCAAAGCCGCCCGATGTGCCGACAATCCCGATAGGAGCTGCACATATCTCGTTCTCAGGGCAACACCGCATGAGACATCCTACGAGTAAAACCAAACCTCAAGTTTCCCAGAGGTGGCCCCGCAGTCTACTCGGTTCGGACCAACACTTAGAGAAGCACTGGCCCAGGGGGGTTAAAATAAAGATGACCCTCGGGTTGGCTGACCCAAGGGAAGGGTAATAGGTTGTTAAGAAAATTTAAAACCAAGGTTGGGCTTTGCTGGAGGAGTTTTATTCAAAGCAAACTGTCAAGTGGTTCCCATAACACCCAACCGCGTAAGGAACGCAAAATCAAGGAACATAACACCGGTATGATGGAAACTTGGGCAGCAAGAGTGGAACAAAACACCAGGCATAAGGCCAAGCCTTCCACCCTTTGCCAAGTATATAGATGAATTAATTAACATAAAATATATTGTGATATCCCAACATATCCATGTTCCAACATGGAACAAACTTCAGCTTAACCTTCAACTAGCAACGCTATAAGAGGGGCTGAGCAAAAGCGGTAACATAGCCAAACAACGATTTGCTAGGAAAGGTGGGTTAGATGCTGACATGGCAAAATGGGAGGCATGATATAGCAAGTGGTAGGTATCGTGGCATAGCAATAGAGCAAGCAACTAGCAAGCAAAGACAGAAGTGATTTCGAGGGTATGGTCATCTTGCCTGAGATCCCGCAAGGAAGAAGAACGAGTCCATGAAGAAGACAAACGGACGAAGTCGAACGGATCCTCACTAACGTGACGTTATCGGAACTAACCCGAAGAAGCAACACCGGAAAGAAGCAAACAACATAGTAAACAACCATCACATAAGCATGGCATGATGCACAACCAAGGATGATGCATGTCCAGTTTAATGAAGCATGGCATGGCATGGCAAAGTGCACAAGCAATACTACAAATTAAGTGGAGCTCAATATGCAACGAGTTGCATATTCACGCAACACCACATGACTTATTTAGTTCACTCTCGTTTAGGTACCCAACAATATTAAATGTTGGTTAGCATGGCAAGGAGTGAAGCATAACAAAACTAATTAACTAGGCAAGTTTAAATGAGGCCGGAAACAACAAACAACAATTCCGGAAAAACCTCATGTGCATATTTATGGATTGGGTACTGTTCTGACCTAAACCATATTTTAGAGTTTCTAAACATGCAAGATGAATGCACCATGTTAAACTAGGCATTTTTCTACTCCATTTACATATAAAGTTTGTCAAGTTTGGAGCTACGGTTATTAAGTTATGAAATAAAGCATTTTAACATGGCATTAGGCAAATATATAAGCAAACATCATTTTAAACATCTTTAAAATGCATGAAAGTGGCATATTATTAATCTACACATAATTCTAAGCATTTTTCATATGTAAAACATTTTAATCCGATGCACCATTTGTGAGTTATATTATGCATGAACTAGGAGGACTTTTCTATAAAACTGTAGTCTCGGGATTAATTGAAAAAACGCTCTATGGAAAAAAACATGTCCCATGTCGAATCTGAGACAGCCCGCCGGGCGGCTCGCTGCTCACCTAGCTGGGCTCAGCCCAGGTCGGTGGAGGCGGCCCAGGGGGCGCGGTAGAGCAAGCCGGCTCAACAGGAGGCCCAAGCGGGGCGCTGGAGCGGGCTGGACGGCGAGCGGAGAGGGGCTGAGGGCGCGGTCGTCGCTCTCCCACGCGATGGGTTAGCGGGCAGGTGCGGGATCGCAGAGGGCAACCGCGGCGGCGGCATAAGATCTCCGGCGAGCAGTCAGCGGTGGGGTTCGTGAAGGACGAGGACGGGCGGATCCACGTCAGATCTGGTCAGGTGAACCGGTTCCCGGCGGTGGTAGGCGGATTCGATGCGGTGGAGCTCGAGAATGTCCATGGCGGCAGGGGCAGAAGATCTCCTTTCTCCTGCGCAGGAGACAGATAGTGAGCCGAGGGAGAGGGAGGACGGAGGGGAAGGAGAGAGAGGCGGGTCTGGCCTGCTGGATCCGGCGCCGTCGGGCGACTCTGGTGGCCCGCCGGCCGGTGCGGGGCTGGACGGAGAGAGGATCTCGGCCTCCTCTCGTGGTTGCGGGCATAGTGCTGCGAGCACTGCAGTGAAGCGGCGGCGCATGGGCCCGGGCGGGCCCCGGATGGGCTTCGCGGGCTGCTGCGGCTGGGAGGTGGAGGAGGAGGCACCAAGTGGCGGCGGCACTGTGGAGGGGTGCGGAAAACGAGGGGTGATGGCTAGGGTTCCAAAAATTGGAGGACGGAGTATCCATTTATAGGAATGGGCAAGGAGAGGGGGGTTTTAGTCCGTTTTCGGACACTCGGATCGCGATCGGATGGCTCCGGACGGAGGGGGGACTAGGTGGGGTCTGTGGGCTGTGTAGGAGGGTTAGGCTGAGAGGAGAGGGGAGAGATGCAGCCCGGCATGGTTTCCGGAGACCGAAAACGTGCGACGAAAAGACCGGCTACTATTGCCGCTATATTTTAACGGTTGGGCTATCAAACGAGCTCCGAATGCGATGAAACTTGGCAAGCGGGCTACTGACAACGTAACTACACCGCATGCCAACTTTCAACCCATTCTGAGAACATTTTCCGGCCACTTGTAAAATAGTATTTCGGACGTGCCGCGGGCGCGTGCAAGTGTGTCTTGGCTCAGAATGGACAACGGAAAGAACTGGGGAAAACCGGACGGATGCAAGTTTTGAAAAACATGATGATGCAATGCACATGATGACATGGCAAAATGCAACACGCAAGCAAATGACATGGCAAAGACAGCGAAAAACTCGAAGACACCTGGCGCAACGGTCTCGGGGCGTCACAACACTCCACCACTACAAGAGGATCTCGTCCCGAGATCTAGGATGGCACCGGAGGGAAATGGAAGAGGAAGAGAAGAGGTAAAACTAAGTTGCATCCTTGACAAATGAGTGAAACCAAAGAATCTTGCGAGGTTGAACAAATTGGAAGAAAGAATGCAACGAAGAAGAACAAAGTTTCAAACACTCCGTTAGACAAGAGGAACAAGGAACATTAATAGGACCTTGTAGGTTGAAAGACATAAGAAAAAGGTTGCAATGGACAAGAAGTACATGCAAGCGCTCCGGTTGAAACGAGATGTACAAGGAACGATAAAGATCAATTGTGACAACACTTCGGTTAAAACAAGATAGAGAAGGAATAAGAATGATATAATTTGGACAGCACTGCGACTATAAATGGAAGGAATTGAACATGAACTTGGAAAGATTGGATGATACTTGATGAAATCAACAACGCAATGCTTCCGGAACTATTGAAAAAATGGCACAATGGGTAAGAAAGATTTCAGACAGCACTCCGGTTGAGAAGGGAGGTAAAACTTGACAGAATGGGAAGAACTTGAAAAGAGGGCACGGCACTCTGGTTAAATGGACAAGCGAGAAAAGAAAATGGTCCTCACAATTCAAGATTATGAGTGAAGAGAGCAACATCACAAAGCCTCTAGAAGAAAAAATAGAAGATAGATCATTGGAATAACAGAATGGAGAAGAAAATGCCAGCTTCTTCCACAATTGAGCTTGGAAAGCACCCTTCGAAGAAGGTTAAAACGGAGTTGTTGGAAAACCAACAATAAAACGAAAACGCTTGTAGTGGGCTTATGGAAAACATCTCAAAACTGAGGTGAAATACTACTACTAACGGAATCAATTGCTTGCTTGAGAACAATGAAGAGATGAAAGTCTCTTCACCGAGATAGGAAGGAGAAGATTGGATCATTAATAAGCACCACAATCACAACCATCCTTAAGATAGGCTTTAGGTGAAGTATAACTCAAGATAACTCCAACGAGGAGATTGATGGATTGAGAAGAGCTCATGCTCGAAGAAATTGATGGGTTTAACTATCTCATTCTTGACAACTGTTGAATCATGACACACGAAGGGAAATTGTCAAGCGTGACATAACACCATCTCAAAAGATAAGGTAGAAAGAATTGCACTTCGGAATGCAAGATGAAGAATACTTGAACTCCTCAAAACAAGACATGTGTTGAAAAACATGTTTATTTCAGAGTACAGCTTGGCAGATCTTAACTTCGAGAGAAACCTTGAGGACAATTGAAGAATGAAAGGAATCCTTGACGAACCACCATGTAGAGCCTCCATGAAGGACTCCGATGATAAAAGGATGATATAAAGAAAGAGAAGTTGAAAACACAAGGTGAATCCTTGCAATGATTTAGATGAATCTTCATGGTGATATACTTGAGAGATCTTGGAACTCCGGGAAAAGAAAGATGAACAATTGAAACCGAGAATTTGATAAACCTCCGGAATAAGGAATTAAATTTTACTTGATGAAACAAGAATAAGAATTACATTATGTTTATCCTTCATCAATTAAATTGATGACACACGATGGATTTGGCATACTACTCATTCTCGTTGAAAGGATTAAGAGAGATATAGCACAAGCTTGGGAAGGTCTTCAACGAACCACCCGGTGGATTGGAAAGAACGAATGAATTGATACAAAAACAATGGAAGAGAATTCTTGAACGAACCGTCGTAAGAATTGAAAATAGCAAAGGAACAAATCGCCGGAAAGCATTAGAAAATGAGACGAAGATACTTGAGTGAATTTAAATCCATGAGAACAAAGATATCACGAGCGGACTAGAGAATACTTGAACGATGCACCGGTAAGATTGGAGAACGAGAGCTGCAAGCTGAGAATGAATAATTCTTATAAAATGATGGCCTTTGGATGAGCAAGAAAAATGAAAACAACTCCTGAAATGCTCCGGATGGGTGAAAAGAATTCTCACAATCGAAAACAATTATGAGAGGATGGCCAAGCTTGAACCATGAATCTTGAAGAGAATGGAGCAAGATTTAAGAGAAACTCTTCTTCGTTCTTCAAATGTTGAGAATGATGATGAGAACCACCATGACAATTGATGAGACACTCTGGAATGAAGAATGGAAAGGTTGAACCAATGTCGAAAAGAATGTGAAAGATCTTGGAGAAGGCATTTGACTGATGATAACTCATTCTCACGTCAAACTTGGAAAAGAATTTGAGAGTAACTCCGGAAAAATTAGAAGAGTCATGTAAGATCCTGGGAAAAGTCCTGTTGGTTAGGGCCCACTCAAAAGAAACACCGTTGAACGATTACTAGAAAGATATTGCACTAGTTGAATTAAATGACTTGAATGAGATAAAAATCTCGAAATAGCTTGAATGGATTAAGAATGGAAACACGAATCTCCTGAGATATCTTCAGCACTCCAAAACAAATGAATAGCAAGAAGTTTAAGATTAAGAGGTGCACCGGCAAGAGAAGACATTTGAAACGAGGAAAGGATATGATCAACAAAGCTTGACTTTAATCCACCGAAGAAAAAAAGAATGAAGAATGAAAAACTTGAAGCTCCGTTAGTATCTTCCTGAGAATCACCGGATAAGAATATTGACGGAAAATAATGGAGAGACTTCGCAACAATAAGATGGATGCTTGATTAAGAAATATTAGTCCTCGAAAAAAAAAAAAAAAGGGGGGGGGGGGGGGAAAACAAAGGCAACTTCGGCAGATGGAATGGATACCATCGAGAAAACTTAGAGTTGATCTTGCAGATGTTGACATGATCTGATCCACTTGAAGAGAAACACGCCGGTTGCGAAGAAATTGAGATGGCAAGCTCGAAGATCAAGAAAGATTTGCATCCACATAGAAATATGAGAACACCGCTTAGAATAAGGTATGGAATCAACATTTGACTTCGAAGCAACTCGAATACCACAACTCAAAAACAAAACAAAGATTGGCTTGCAGAATAAGCCGGAAACAAACATACGATGGATCCCATATCGTATCATGTGTCTGTTGGAAAGATATCATACGATATACTTGAATTCCCACTTATAAGCTCCCGAAACTTTCTGGTTATGCAATCAGGTGTTGGGGATACAGGGGAAGCATAATATCTCACCCAAAACTAACAAATCCTACATCCTGCTGTATACATCCTTCAACACATAACCAAGAAACCTTCGGAAATCATGTACCCCAACCTTCAAAAAGCATCTGTTATATGATTTATGGCAATACTCCCGAACTCCCGCCCCAGTACTAGGAGGCATCGAGGTTATCTCACCAACAACTGCATAAAAGAGATTTTCGATGTCGACGAACTCAGGTATTCCAAAACTGCAACGATAAAATTGTGACGACAACACCTCAGAGCTCAACTCCATGGGACACTGCCACAACCCCTAAATGTCAGGAGGCACCAAGAACAATGTTCTCGTCACAAGAATATCAGAATGATTCCAAGATACCCGCGTGATCCTAAAAAAATTCATGAAACTTGAGGAGAGAAGAGTCAAAACTCTACGTCAGGAGGCCTCACCAGAGTGACGAAGGGACTGAGGAGTAAAAAGAATCCTACTCTCCGATATATATAATCCTAAGACTCAAAACATTTTGTTCCAGACTCAACAACGTCAGCGATTCGATAAAGCAGGGGGCTCCTAAGTCGGGGAAGGCTCTGATACCAACTTGTAACGCCCACAATGCGGCTACATCTCCCACATGTCGGGGCACGACTTAGAGGCATAGCCGCATGGTAGGTTTGTCGCAAGAGGGGTAATCTTTACACAACCCCATGTATTAAATAGAAAGGGATAAGGAGTTAGCTTACAATCTCCACTTCACACAAATACAAGTTAAACATACATCATCTAGAATACAATCAAGGTCCGACTACGGAACCAAAATAAAAGAAGACAACCCCAAATGCTAGATCCCCGATCGTCCCAACTGGGCTCCACTACTGATCAACAGGAAACGAAACAACACAATGAACACGATCTTCATCAAGCTCCCACTTAAGCTCACTTGCGTCATCTGCACTGGTATCATCGGCACCTGCAACTGTTTGGGAGTATCTGTGAGTCACGAGGACTCAGCAACCTCACACCCGCGAGATGAAGACTATTTAAGCTTATGGGTAGGAAAGGGGTAGTGAGGTGGAGCTGCAGCAAGCACTAAGAATATATGGTGGCTAACATACGCAAATAAGAGCGAGAAGAGAAGCAACGCAGCGGTCGAAATGCTAGAAATGATCAAGAAGTGATCCTCAAAGCTACATACGTTGAAGCATAACACAAGAACCGTGTTCACTTCCCGGACTCCGACGGAAAGAGACCATCACGGCTACACACGCGGTTGATGCATTTGAATTAAGTTAAGTGTCAAGTTCTCTATGATCGGACATTAACAAATTCCCATCTGCCCATAACCGCGGGCATGCCTTTCGAAAGTTCAAACTCTGCAGGGGTGTCCCAACTTAGCCCATCACAAGCTCTCACGCTCAACGAAGGATATTCCTTCTCCCGGGAAGACCCGATCAGTCTCAGAATCCTAGTTACAAGACATTTCGACAATGGTAAAACAAGACCAGCAAAGCCGCCCAATGTGCCGACAATCCCGATAGGAGCTGCACATATCTCGTTCTCAGGGAAACACCGGATGAAACATCCTACGAGTAAAACCAAACCTCAAGTTTCCCCAAGGTGGCCCCGCAGTCTACTCGGTTCGGACCAACACTTAGAGAAGCACTGGCCCGGGGGGTAAAATAAAGATGACCCTCGGGTTGGCCGACCCAAGGGAAGGGTAATAGGTTGTTAGGCAAATGTAAAACCAAGGTTGGTCCTTGCTGGAGGAGTTTTATTCAAAGCAAACTGTCAAGGGGTTCCCATAACACCCAACCGTGTAAGGAACACAAAATCAAGGAACATAACACCGGTATGATGGAAACTAGGGTGGCAAGAGTGGAACAAAACACTAGGCATAAGGCCAAGCCTTCCACCCTTTACCAAGTATATTGATGCATTAATTAACATAAAAGATATTGTGATATCCCAACATATCCATGTTCCAACATGGAACAAACTTCAGCTTAACCTGCAACTAGCAACGCTATAAGAGGGGCTGAGCAAAAGCGGTAACATAGCCAAACAACGATTTGCTAGGAAAGGTGGGTTAGATGCTGACATGGAAAAATGGGAGGCATGATATAGCATGTGGTAGGTATCGCGGCATATCAATAGAGCGAGCAACTAGCAAGCAAAGATATAAGTGATTTCGAGGGTATGGTCATCTTGCCTGAGATCCCGCAAGGAAGAAGAACGAGTCCATGAAGAAGACAAACAGACGAAGTCGAACGGATCCTCACAAACCCGACGTTATCGGAACTAACCCGAAGAAGCAACACGGAAAGAAGCAAACAACATAGTAAACAACCATCACATAAGCATGGCATGATGAACAACCAAGGATGATGCATGTTTGGTTTAATGAAGCATGGCATGGCATGGCAAAGTGCACAAGCAATACTACAAATTAAGTGGAGCTCAATATGCAACGAGTTGCATATTGACGCAACACCACATGACTTATTTAGTTCACTCTCGTTTAGGTACCCAAAAATATTAAATGTTGGTTAGCATGGAAAGGGGTGAAGCATAATAAAACTAATTAACTAGGCAAGTTTAAATGAGGCCGGAAACAACAAACAACAATTCTGGAAAAACCTCATGTGCATATTTATGGATTTGGTACTGTTCTGCCCTAAACCATATTTTAGAGTTTTTAAACATGCAAGATGAATGCACCATGTTAAAATAGGCATTTTTCTACCCCATTTACATATAAAGTTTGTTAAGTTTGGAGCTACGGTTATTAAGTTATGAAATAAAGCATTTTAACATGGCATTAGGCAAATATATAAGCAAACATCATTTTAAACATCTTTACCATGCATGAAAGTGGCAAGTTATCAATCTACACATAATTCTAAGCATTTTTCATATATAAAACATTTTAATCCGATGCACCATTTGTGAGTTATATTATGCATGAACTAGGAGGATTTTTCTGTAAAACTGCAGTCTCAGGATTAATAGAAAAAATGTTCTGTGGAAAAAAACGTGTCCCAGGCCGAATCTGAGATAGCCTGCTGGGCGGCTCGCTGCTCACCTAGCTGGGCTCAGCCCAGGTCGGTGGAGACGGGCCAGGGGCGCGGTAGAGCAGGCCGGCTCAACAGGAGGCCCAAGCGGGGCGCTGGAGCGGGCTGGACGGCGAGCGAAGAGGGGCCCAGGGCGCGGTCGTTGCTCTCCCACGCGATGGGTCAGCGGGCAGGTGCGGGATCGCAGAGGGCAACCGCGGCGGCGGCAGAAGATCTCCGACGAGCAGTCAGCGGTGGGGTTCTCGAAGGACGAGGACGGTCAGATCCACGTTAGATCTGGTGAGGGGATCCGGTTACTGGCGGTGGGAGGCGGATTCGACACGGTGGAGCTCAAGGACGTCCATGGCGGTGGCGGCAGAAGATCTCCTTGCTCCTGCGTAGGAGACAGAGAGTGAGGTGAGGGAGAGGGAGGATGGAGGGGAAGGAGAGAGAGGCGGGTCTGGCCTGCTGAATCCGGGGCCGTCGGGCAACTCCGGTTGCCTGCCGGCTGGTGCGGGGCTGGACGGAGGGAGGAGCTCGGCCTCCTCCCGTGGCTTCGGGCACAGAGCTGCGAGCACTGCAGCGAAGCGGCAGCGCACGGGCCCGGGCGGGCCCCAGATGGGCTTCGCGGGCTACGGCGGCTGGGAGATGGAGGAGGAGGCGCCAATTGGCGGTGGCACTATGGAGGGGTGCGGAAAACGAGGCGTGATGGCTAGAGTTTCCAAAAATTGGAGGATGGAGTATCCATTTATAGGAATGGGCAAGGAGAGGGGGGTTCTAGTCCATCTTTGGACCCTCGGATCGCGATCAGACGGCTCCGGACGGAGGGGGGCTAGGTGGGGTCTGTGGGCTGTGTAGGAGGGTTAGGCTGAGAGGAGAGGGGAGAGATGCAGCCCGGCACGGTTTTCGGAGACCAAAAACGTCCGACGAAAAGACCGGCTACTATTGCTGCTATATTTTAGTGGTTGGCCTATCAAACGAGCTCCGAATGCGATGAAACTTGGTGGCCGGTCTACTTACAACATAACAACACCGCACGCCAACTTTCAACCCATTCCGAGAACATTTTCCGGCCAATTACAAAATAATATTTCGGACGTGCCGCGGGCGCGTGCAAGTGTGTCTTGGCTCAGAACGGACAACGGAAAGAACTGGGGAAAACCGGACGGATGCAAGTTTTGAAAAACATGATGATGCAATGCACATGATGACATGGCAAAATGCAACACGCAAGCTAATGACATGGCAAAGACAGTGAAAAACTCGAAGACACCTGGTGCAACGGTCTCGGGGCGTCACAATATGCCCTCCTGGCACACACGTTCGGCAAACTGAGGTCATGTGCGACCGGCGAGCACTCAAATACGGAAATACGTACAGTAGAGCTAAAAATACAATTATACGGCGAAATTGTTTCCGATCGCAAGTACATCCCACACAGTCAGTCCCCGCTAAACGTTTTTGTTCATATGCACATCCCACACAGTCGCTCCAAAGAAAACGTTTCCGTTCACAGGTACATCGCACACAATTTTTCCCATTAAATTGTTTGCGTTATTGAATGTAGCACACACGGTCCGTAGAAGAAACTGTGTGGCAAAGGTTGTCCATGACACACAGTTTTTATGTGGTAAACGTTTGCGCAAGGTGGCCTAACGCAAACAATTTTCAAGAGAAAGTCGTGTGTGATTGTTCATTGATCCAACACGGTGTATTCCTAGAAACTGTGTGCGTTTCCTGAGGTCATCGCCCACGGTATTTTTTCAACAACCGTTTGCAATATCAAAACCTAATTAGCAGGCTAATTTCCCTATTATTAATAATCCATTTATTAATCTAATTGACATTCATATTAGGCACACAATATATTTCATTTCCATATTAAGGAAGCAAAATTTCATAATTGAAATACATCATAGTACAACATGATATAGCTTTAGCACTCAGCTACCCCATTACACAACTGCACCAGCAGCAAATTCCACATGCAACATGTAGAACCTTTCGAAATTAGCATCATAGACGGTATATAGACAGATGCATCTCATCTGGAAAACTGCTGAAGCGGAAGGCGAATATTGAGCCTTCATTCATGTTGAAGGTCTTTGCAACTTTAGGCCAGTGCCTGTGGATGATTGACCGTCCATCCATCGACCTCTTCAAGAACACTTCAATATTGAACCGTGGGTGTTGTATGAAAACCTTCCTCGCCTCCTGACCATAGAGGTGGTTTGAGAGGTAATCATCAGTAAACAGCTTTGGAAAGGCCTGAAAACAAGGATGTGCATAAATATCTTCTCTATATTGGAAATGGGGCAAAGGAATAAAAAAGCAAGGTATAATAGTTAGTACCATCTTGTAGTGAACTGATGTCTTCTTCATTGTGCAGACAAAGATCTTGTTGTTTTTTGTCGCTAATTTCTTTATCCTAACAATCTTTTTGAGTTTCTTGATTTGATTGATATTCATGGACCACTCATTTCCCCATATGCAAAAAGGGTCGAACAGTGGGTCAAAACCTCTGACAGTAGGACCTACATGTGCGAGACCAAATTGTAAAACCAAAATATTAGAATGGTTCCTGCAATGGCACAATAATGTGCTATTAGACAACGGACCATGCACGTGCTAACCTCGATCATAAACCTCAGTGCTTCCCATTGTTTAATTGCAACACATATAAGGTAGTTAGTCATCAGGTTAAGTAAGGGTTCACATGCTATCAGTAAAATATGTTGATGAAAAATAAGCACATTGCAGATTCATCAGATTATTGAAGCCACACGGAAAACCCATTTACCCAAACCAAGCATGATTAAGAACTAGGAAATATAGCACTTGTATGTGTTTCTCATGTATTAAGTGCAGCCAAATTCGATTTATTCCTCACATGCACAACAATACAAAATTCTACCCACGACAATTGGACATCGCATTGAAGAATTGAACCAAGCAATTAACTAAACACCACAACAAATGAACCAAACATTAACTGAGCACCACATTGCACAATATAACATTGAACCAAGCAGTTAACTAAACACCACAACAAATGAACCAAACATTAACTGAGCACCACATTGCACAATATAACATACTCCTAATAGAAGATCAGAGAGTTAACCAAACAGTTTACTACAGCCAATTGTAGCAATTGTATTTGTTTCTCATGTATTTACTACAGCCAAATTCAATTTATTCCTCACATGGTATACAATAACAGAAAGCACCCACAATTTTGTAAAGATAAATTCGATTTATTTCTCACATGGAAGACAATACAAAATTGCAGCCTGAAGAATTGAACATCACATTTGTAGAATTGAACCAAACAGTTAACTGAAGACGACAACTAATTAACAAAACAGTTAATAAGTGAGCACCACACTGCACGACATATAGAACATATACACTAGAGCAATAGATTGCATGGTGAAATTAGATAGCACAATTCACTAGATTTTGTGAAGGAAAGACAGGAGCAGCACACGCAACGGGTAAACCGAGCATGCTTAACCTGCGTAGCTAGCAATTGGCAAGGTGCTCCTCCAAGATCTGGGGGTCGGCACGAATGGCAGCCATCGCGACTTCATCCGCGCGTGCGGCCGCGATTTGCTTCTCTGCTGCCAAATGCTCCTTGAGGTCATGGCTATACTGCGTGCACCATGGCTTAGGCCGGCGCTTATTTGGTGGAGGGGTCGGTGATTTGGGTGCAAGGTGTCATGCTCACGCCCGCGGTCGGGGCATGTGGGATGTGGAAGGAGAAGCTGGATGGGGGTCGGGTGTGGATTACTTGCCTGGATAGAGGAGGCCGAGCAGCGTGAAGGAGGGTAGCCGGCGAGGAGGCGGCGGCGCTGCAAGCAAGGAGTGAAGGTTTCAACTTGGAAAGGAAGGCGGAAAGAGGGGAAATGTGGCTTTTGGTAAGGGGGAGGGGCGGGGAGGTAGATATTTCCGTGGAAACCAAAAATTTGGAATCGCTTCAACCGAAAAACTTGCGCGCAAAGTGTCATCGGACAAGGTCCCTTATTCAGAACTGTGTACGATATGTGGACATCACAAACGATTCAGATAGCTTAACCTGTGTGTGATGAGTTTGAACATCAAAAGTTTTGGTTCGAATTTTCATGGTTACAGTGGTCATCCACGTCATTGCATAATTTGGGTACACAAAGGAGACTACAGCACACCCACACTTCTGAATCGAGCAAGTTCAGCAATTAAACAGAGCTAGCTGACCTAAACATTACTCTAACAAATTAAAGACCGGTGCTCTTAATTAAACAAAACATAGAGTACTACTATGGCTGGTGCTCGTCGATCTCCGCCGTCGCCTCCATGTCCAGCTCGCGCCCGACGGTCTCCTGGGGAAGGGGCTCCATGGCATCCATCGCACCATACTCGGCAAGCATCTCGCCATCTGCGTCCGCCATCTCTTTTGAAAAGGCTGCCACGAGCTGGGCGTGGGCGGACGCGATCTGGGCTTGGACGGGCTCCGTCGTCGCAAGGTATGCGGCGAAGGAACATGCGGCTGCTCGAACGCTCTCGGCTATTGCCAGCTCTTCGGCCATGGGTTGTTGACCATTGTCGGAGAAGCTTCGTTCGATTTGTGTGGTGACCGCCAGGAGCTGAGCGTGGGCGCCTCAACATGGTCGTGGGCGGCCTCCATCAGGGCTAAGGCCGCCGCTGCAGAACGGACAGCTGCTGTGCCGCTCTCGCCAGTTGCTATCCCCGAGGTAGATGTTGCTGCCGCCACCCGAGAAGCAACATCGGCTGTTTGGGCTGCCTTTGCCGCCCGGTCGCAAATTGCGGTCGCGCTCATGCACCTTGTTAGCACGCGCATGGCGGCCACCGAAGTTTCCCTCATGACGCGGGTCCACGTGCCCATCTTTCACCGGCGACGATTGAACAGTGAAATGATATATGGGGATCGAGCTAGTGTGCTTGAGACACTGGCTGTGGACTGTAGCCGACGCACCATCTCGCGTAAGCCATAGGAGTACTATACACCGACGGTGCTCCAAGATATTTTGTACTACATCTCACTCGATTGCTGATAATAAACTTTGTGCGATCTACTTGATTTTTCATCTTGATTTCAATTACATTATGGGGTCACAGCGGCAATGGACGGTGTTTCAATTGCTAGACCTTTTATCTGGAGTGAACATGCAACTATATGTGTGTCGTAAATTTTTTGGAATTATTCAGGGTTCGTTTGAACATTTTATACATTAAATTGGTTTTCTAGCCATTTCAGGTGAACAATTCAAATTTGAACTACATGCACATGCTCGAGTGCATATAAATTGGTTGAAAAATCAAATCTGTTATCTTGGGTGCATGCTTAGGTCCCATGCAAGAAATGGTAATTAATTTCAAACACCAAGACACCGTTGATTGCCGTCAAAACATTGAGATGCCTAGTTTTTAAATTCTAGTAAATCCAAAACTCATCTAAAATTCATGAAACTTAGCATGCTATCATGGAGCGGCATCAACATGCCGTGGTACAAATTTTGTTCCATTTGGGGTAGGTTTGGGTATATGCTTCTCACAAACCGGAGCTTCTCACAACAAGCATGATGGTTCTCGGTAGGTAAAGTCCCACCTTTGGGGACGAAACGATATCCATTGCCTCTTATTGCTTTCAATTTTTTTCTCGTGTCAACATAGAACAACAGGAGTGTTGTGTGATTTTTTGGGATTTTTCGGGGTTCGGTTGGACATTTTTATGCATTAACTAAGTTTTCAATGCATTTTATGTGCATAATTCAAATTTGAACTACATGCACATGCTCCAGTGCATATAAATTGGTTGAAAAATCAAATCTGTGTCCTTGGGTGCATGCTTAGGTCCCATGCAAGAAATGGGAATGAATTTCAAACACCGGGGCACCGTTGATTGCCGGCAAAACATTGAGATGCATGGTTTTTAAACTCTAGTAAATCCAAAACTCGTCTGAAATTCATGAAACTTGGCATGCTATCATGGAGCGGCATCAACATGTCGTTCTACAAATTTTGCCCCATTTGGGTCAGGTTTAGGTATATACCTCTCACAAACCGGAGCTTCTCACAACAAGCATGATGGTTTTCGGTAGGGAACGTCCCACCTTTGTGGACGAAATGATATCCATTGCCTCTTATTGCTTTCAAAATTTTTTCTCGTGTCAACATAGAACAATAGGAGTGTTGTGTGATTTTTTGTGATTTTTCGGGGTTCATTTGGACATTTTTATGCATTAACTGACTTTTTAATGCATTTTATGTGCATAATTAAAATTTGAACTACATGCACATGCTCTAGTGCATATAAATTGGTTCAAAAATCAAATTTGTGTCCTTGGGTGCATGCTTAGGTCCCATGCAAGAAATGGGAATGAATTTGAAACACGGAGGCACCGTTGATTGCCAGCAAAACATTGAGATGCCTGGTTTTAAATTCTAGTAAATCCAAAACTCGTCTGAAATTCGTGTAACTTGGCATGCTATCATGGAGCGGCATCAACATGCCGTGTTACAAATTTTGTCCCATTTGGGGCAGGTTTGGGTATATGTTTCTCACAAACCAGAGCTTCTCACAACAAGCATGATGGTTCTCGGTAGGGAACGTCCCACCTTTGTGGACGAAATGATATCCATTGCCTCTTTATTGCTTTCAAATTTTTTCTCATGTCAACATAGAACAATAGGAGTGTTGTGTGATTTTTTTGGTGATTTTTCAGGGTTCGTTTGGACATTTTTATGCATTAACTGAGTTTTCAATGCATTTATGTGCATAATTCAAATTTGAACTACATGCGCATGCTCCATTGCATGTAAATTGGTTGAAAAATCAAATATGTGTCCTTGGGTGCATGCTTAGGTCCCATGCAAGAAATGGGAATGAATTTCAAACACCGGGGCACCGTTGATTGCCGGCAAAACATTGAGATGCATGGTTTTTAAATTCTAGTAAATCCAAAACTTTCCTGAAATTCATGAAACTTGGCATGCTATCATGGAGCGGCATTAACATGCCATGGTACAAATTTTGTCCCATTTGGGGCAGGTTTGGGTATATGCTTCTCACAAACCGGAGCTTCTCACAACAAGCATGATGGTTTTCGGTAGGGAACGTCCCACCTTTGTGGATGAAACGATATCCATTGCCTCTTATTGCTTTCAAAAAAATTTCTCGTCTCAAGATAGAACAACAGGAGTGTTGTGTGAATCTTTGTGATTTTTAGGGGTTCGTTTGGACATTTTTATGCATTAACTTAGTTTTCGATGCATTTATGTGCATAATTCAAATTGAACTACATGCACATGCTCCAGTGCATATAAATTAGTTGAAAAATCAAATATGTGTCCTTGGATGCATGCTTAGGTCCCATGCAAGAAATGGGAATGAATTTCAAACATCGGGGCACCGTTGATTGCCGGCAAACATTGAGATGCATGGTTTTTAAATTCTAGTAAATCCAAAACTCGTCTGAAATTCATGAAACTTGGCATGCTATCATGGAGCGGCATCAACATGTTGTGGTACAAATTTTGTCCCATTTGGGACAGGTTTGGGTATATGCTTCTCACAAACCAGAGTTTCTCACAACAAGCATGATGGTTTTCGGTAGGGAACGTCCCACCTTTGTGGACGAAACGATATCCACTGCCTCTTATTGCTCTCAAATTTTTTTCTCGTGTCAACATAGAACAACAGGAGTGTTGTGTGAATTTTTTTGATTTTTCGGGGTTCGTTTGAACATTTTTATGCATTAACCGAATTTTCAATGCATTTATGTGCATAATTCAAATTTGAACTACATGCACATGCTCCAGTGCATAGAAATTGGTTGAAAAAATATGTGTCCATTGGTGCATGCTTAGGTCCCATGCAAGAAATGGGAATGAATTTCAAACACCAGGGCACCGTTGATTGCCGGCAAAACATTGAGATGCATGGTTTTTATATTCTAGTAAATCCAAAATTCTGTTAACCATTCATGTGACGCCACGTGTCTTTGTTTTAATGGTTGTAGGAGGTGCCATGCGGACAGCTACTTGACCTTGACTGAACGGGAGGCGTGCGAGCGCCGTCCAGTGTGCAGGCTGATCGAGAGGCGTGCAAGCTGTCCTTGAGTGCGCAGGCTCATCGGGAAGCGTGCGAGCTATATGCTATGCAGGCTCACTGGGAAGTGAGACCTTTGACTTCCATTGCCGCCCGCCTTGCTCGCATCCTCTCCATTAATGGCGCCCAAGCCGCAGTTTAATTCGCTTTTTAAATATAAAACACTCATCGCAAACGTTTTAGTTAGAACACCCGTATGCAAACCGACAGCTTCCCTAGGAAGCCAAGAGAAAATGTGTTGAGCAGGATTTCTGCAGCTCTTGATTGCAAACGTTTTAGATAGAACACCCGTATGCAAAGTGAGAGCAGCGCAGGATTTGTGCATCCCTTCAACGCAAACAGTTGTTTTGGATGACCCGTGTGGAACCACATACAAACAATTTGGTAAGGTTTGTATTTGAACATAGTTTCCAATTATATAATTTTTAAAACATGCATTAACATTTTGTTGGTTAAATTTGAGGGCAAAATATGGCATGGAATATAAAGGAGACTATAGACTAGACGGAGGAGGTACCACACGGCCGCTCTCTACGCAGTGATGCAACTGTCAGCCGGCTTGTAGGCGACCATTTGCTCCATGTTCAACTGCTCCATGCATGTGGCTGCTTCGGTTCAGGCAGCCACGGTGCACTCTGCTCGCGTCCCGCGACGCGCGCGCTCTGCTCTAGCGTCCATCCGGATGCTCTGCCCTCGTCCCTCCACGCGCGCTGCCAGTGTTTTGGGCTGGCGCATGATCACGCATGTCCGTGTGCAAGCGGTTGCGTCGGGTGCGGCGCGACGATGCATTTACCCGCTGCAAAAACTGCCATGCGGACGCGCCGAGAATCCACGCCGCCAGGCCCCCTTTTACTCACATGTCACAATAAGCACACCCATGAGGACACATACAGAGAGGACATCCAACGGTTCCAATGGCGCTCCCCGTGGCTCCAATGGCGCTCCCAACGGCCGACGACGACAATGCCAGGCAGTTCACTACGCATCACGTAGTGGACACCCATGTGAGGGGGAAGGCCCTCTTGGTGGTGTACATGAATGATCTGCTCTCGGTGGAGAGCTCCATCCAAACTATGGACCAGTTCCTTGCCGAGGACAAGTACCGAGTGGTCGGCTTCGACCTTGAGTACACCATCGGTCGTGCCGGGCATGATCAGAAGGTTGTCGTCGCCCAGTTGTGCATGCGACATGACGTCCTCGTCTACCAGTTCCACCTTGCCACAAGGCCTTGCGAGCGTTTCTCCAGGTTTATCAAGAGCTCCACTACAGTTTCGCTACGGTGGACACCCCCAACGATCTAAAAGTGCTCAAGGTTTCGGACTTGAAATGCCCGAATCTTGTCAACATCTAGCACCACTGTAAGGTCACGGGCACCGACAAAAGCAAACTGAACTCCCTGGTTGACCTCGCCTCGGCCATCATCGACCCCTACTATGCGAAGATGAAGCAAGAGAGCAATAAGGACAAGAACGCTTGGCACAGTGTGTGGCATAAGATACTGGATGAACAACATGTCAAGTACGCGGCCATGGACGCGTACACAAGCTACGAGATGTACAGACGGATCGTTGACATGAGGAACTGTCTTCTTCCTGACCCAGACGAGGGATCGAGCCACATAGCAGTGGCAGGAGCGTCACAAGAAGTAGATGACTAGATGATCGTTTCTCCTACTTTAGAATGCATGCAATTGTTTATTGAGGTGTGTGTAAATGATCTGTATAGTCACTTATGTAATTGGATGTTTATTTCAGCTATATATATACATGTTATTCTACTGTAGACAGAGCAATTCACACGGCTTATTAGCAGCAATCGTCTGTGTTATTATTGGTCTTCGCACACATTTCAGATTGCGGACATGTTTGCCGCGTATCACACACATCTTGTTCAGTTGAACCGTTTCCATTGTGTTTCCTAATCACACATAGTTCATCCCAGTGAACCGTATGCTGTATATCGCACACGCCTTCATATGGCTGCCTGTTTCTTTTGTGCCTCCTCATCACAAATAGTTCATTGAGCTGAAACGTATGCCCTGCATCGCACACGCAACTAAATTCTGAACCGTGTTTGATACATCTGTCATCGCAAACATTTTGCACCTTTTTTGATGGGTTTTTTACACCACCATTTGTGATTATGGCATTGCACACAGTTTCGTCGAAGGGTCTCTGATTCGACTGTCGCGTTTGGACCATCCTGCAGTAGTGGTAGATAATGGGATATCATTAGGATCAACATGAGCATTTTTACTAGCAAGCATATTCATAAGAGCATCCATTTTATCACAAAAAGGGGAAGCTGCTACTTCTTGAGCTTGCTTTGTTTTTTCCCTTGAAGATGAAAGGGTGATGCAGCAAAGTAGAGATAAGTATTTCCCTCAGTTAGAGAACCAAGGTATAAATCTAGTAGGAGACAACGCATAAATCACCAATGCCTGCACAAACAATCAAACACTTGCACCCAACGTGATAAAGGGGTTGTCAATCCCTTCACGATCACTTCCAAAAGTGAGATCTAATAGAGATAGATAAAACTAAACAAAAGATAAAGTAAATATTTTTGGGGTTTTTTGGTTTATAGATCCGAAAGTAAAAGATTACAAAATAGTAGATCAGAAACTTATATGATGGAAAATAGACCCGGCGGCCATAGTTTCACCAGAGGTTTCTCTCAAGATAGCAAACAATATGGTGGGTGAACAAATTACTGTCAAGCAATTGATAGAAAAGCGCAAAGTTATGATGATATCCAAGGCAATGATTATGAAATATAGGCATCACGTCCGTGTCAAGTAGACCGACTCCTGCCTGCATCTACTACTATTACTTCACACATCGATCGACTCCTGCATGCATCTAGAGTATTAAGTTCATGAAGAACAAGGTAACGCTTTAAGTAAGATGACATGATGTAGAGGAATAAACTCAAGCAATATGATGTAAAACCCATCCTCTTTATCCTCGATGGGAACAATACAATACGTGCCTCGCTGTCCCTACTGTCACTGGGAGAGGACACCGCAAGATTGAAGCCAAAGCTAAGCACTTCTCCCATTGCAAAAAAACCAATCTAGTTGGCCAAACTAAACCGATAGTTCGAAGAGAATTACAAAGATATCAAATCATGCATAAAAGAATTCAGAGAAGATTCAAATAATATCCATATATAAGCTGATCATAAATCCAAAATTCATCGGATCTCGACAAACACACCGCAAAAGAAGATTACATCGGATAGATCTCCAAGAACATCGAGGAGAACATGGTATTGAGAATCAAAGAGAGAGAAGAAGCCATCTAGCTACTAGCTATGGACCCATAGCTCTGCGGTAAACTACTCACGCTTCATCGGAAGGGCAATAGAATTGATGTAGAAGCCCTCCGTGATCGAATCCCCCTCCGGCAGGATGCCGGAAAAAGCCCCTAGATGGGATCTCACAGGACTAGAAGGTTGCGGCGGTGGAAAAGTGTTTTTGTGGATGCTTCTGGCGGCTTGAGAATATATGTGAATATGTAGGAGGAAGATCTAGGACAGGGGGTCACCGAGGGGCCCACAAGGTAGGAGGCGGGCCCTACCCTCCCGGGCACGCCCTCCACCCTTGTGGCCGCCTCGTGGCTCTTCTGACTTGCACTCCATGTCTCCTGGGTGTCTTCTGGTCCAAGAAAAATCATCGTGAAGGTGCCATTTGGACTCCGTTTGGTATTCCTTTTCTACAAAGCTCAAAAACAAGGAAAAAATAAAACTGGCACTAGGCTCTAGGTTTATAAGTTAGTCCCAAAAATAATATAAAATAGCATATTAATGCATATAAAACATCCAAAGAAAGTAATATAATAGCATGGAACAATCAAAAATTATAGATTCATTGGAGACGTATCAAGCATCCCCAAGCTTAATTCCTGCTCGTCCTCAAGTAGGTAAATGATAAAACAGAATTTTTGATGTGGAATGCTACCTAACATATTTATCCATGTAATTTTTCTTTATGGTGGCATGAATGTTCAGATCCCTAAGATCCGAAACAAAAGTTTAATATTGACATAAAAACAATAATACTTCAAGCATGCTAACAAGGCAATTATGTCTTCCCAAAATAACATGGCCAAAGAAAGCATATCCCTACAAAATCATATAGTCTAGCTATGCTCCATATTTTCATCACACAAAATATTAAAATCAGGCACAAGCCCGATGACAAGCCAAGCAAATTTTTCATACTTTTGATGTTCTCAAACCTTTTCAACTTTCATGCAATACATGAGCATGAGCCATGGACATAGCACTATAGGTGGAATATAATATGGTGGTTGTGGAGAAGACAAAAGGAGGGAGATGGTATCACATCAACTAGGCGTAACAACGGTCTATGGAGATGCCCATCAATAGATATCAGTGTGAGTGAGTAGGGATTGCCATGCAACGAATGCACTAGAGCTATAAGTTTATGAAAGCTCAAAAGAAAACTAAGTGGGTGTGCATCCAACTTGCTTGTTCATGAAGACCTAGGGAAGTTTTAGGAATCCCATCATTGGAATATACAAGCCAAGTTCTATAATGAAAAATTCCCACTAGTATATTAAAGTGACAACATAGGAGACTCTCTATCATGAAGATCATGGTGCTAACTTGAAGCACAAGTGTGGAAAAAGGATAGTAACATTGCCCCTTCTCTCTTTTCTCTCATTTTTTGAATGGCCTTCTTTGGCCTCTTTCATTTTTTTGTAAAGTCTGGAGACTCATCCTGACTTGTGGGGGGATCATAGCTTCCATCATCCTTCCCTCACATGGTACAATGCTCTAATAATGATGATCATCACACTTTTATTTACTTACAACTCGATACTTAGAACAAAATATGACTCTATATGAATGCCTCCGGCAGTGTACCGGGATGTGCAATGACTCAAGAGTGACAAGTATGAAAGAATTATGAAAGGTGTCTTTTCCACAAATACGATGTCAACTACATGATCATGCAAAGCAATATGACAATGATGGAACGTGTCATAATGAAACAGAATGGTGGAAAGTTGCATGGCAATATATCTCGGAATGGCTATGGAAATGCCATAATAGGTAGGTATGGTGGCTGTTTTGAGGAAGGTATATGGTGGGTGTATGGTACCGGCGAAAGTTGTGCGGCACTAGAGGCTAGCAATGGTGGAAGGGTGAGAGTGCGTATAATCCATGGACTCAACATTAGTCATAAAGAACTCACATACTTATTGCAAAAATCTATTAGTCATCGAAACAAAGTACTACGCGCATGCTCCTAGGGGGATAGATTGGTAGGAAAAGGCCATCGCTCGTCCCCGACTGCCACTCATAAGGAAGACAATCAATAAATAAATAAATCATGCTCCGACTTCATCACATAACGGTTCACCATACGTGCATGCTACGGGAATCACAAACTTTAACACAAGTATTTCTCCAATTCACAATTACACACTAGCATGACTCTAATATCACCATCTTTATACCTCAAAAAAATCATAAGCAATCAAACTTCTCATAGTATTCAATGCAATTTATATGAAAGTTTTTATTATATCCCTCTTGGATGCCTATCATATTAGGACTAAATTCATAACCCAAACAAATTACCATGTTGTTAAAAAAGACTCTCAAAATAATATAAGTGAAGCATGAGAATTCAATAATTTCTAAAAAATAAAGCCACCGCCGTGCTCTAAAAAGATATAAGTGAAGCACTAGAGCAAAATTGCCTAGCTCAAAAGATATAAGTGAAGCACATATAGTATTCTAATAAATCACGATTCATGTGTATCCATCTCAAAAGGTGTGTACAGCAAGGATGATTGTGGCAAACTAAAAAGTAAAGAATCATATCATACAAGACGCTCCAAGCAAAACACATATCATGTGGTGAATAAAAATATAGCCTCGAGTAAAGTTACCGATAGACAAAGACGAAAGAGGGGATGCCTTCTGGGGCATCCCCAAGATTAGGCTCTTGGTTGTCCTTGAATATTACCTTTGGGTGCCTTAGGCATCCCCAAGCTTAGGCTCTTGCCACTCCTTATTCCATAGTCCATCAAATCCTTACCCAAAACTTGAAAAGTTCACAACACAAAACTCAACAGAAAATCTCATAAGCTCCGTTAGTATAAGAAAATAAATCACCACTTTTGGTACTGTTTTGAACTCATTCTTTATTTATATTGGTGTAATATCTACTGTATTCCAACTTTTCCTTGGTTCATACCCCCGATACTAGCCATACATTCATCAAAATAAGCAAACAACACATGAAAACAGAACAGTTTGTAGTAATCTATAACTCTCGAATACTTCTGTAACTCCAAAAATTCTGAAAAATTAGGAAAGCCTAGGAAATTTGTGTACCAATGTTGAGCAAAAAGAATCAGATCTAAATCACGCTTCTGTAAAAAATGAAACTTATTTTCCTGAGCGCAAAAGTTTCTGTTTTTCAGCAAGATCAAGACAACTATCACTATATGCCATCCCAAAGGTCTTACTTGGCACAAACACTAATTACAACACCAAAACTCAATTACTACAGAGATAATAATGTGTATTTTATTCAAGAACATTAGCAAAACAAAAAACTAAAAAATAAAATTGGGTTGCCTCCCAACAAGCGCTATTGTTTAATGCCCCTAGCTAGGCATAAAAACACATAGATCTAGGTATTGTCATCTTTGGTATGCAATCCATACGTAGCTCTCATAATAGATTCATATGGCAACTTAATTTTATTTCTAGGAAAGTGTTACATGCCCTTCCTTAGTGGAAATTGGAATCTAATGTTTCCTTCTGCCATATCAATGATTGCACCAATCGTTCTAAGGAAAGGTCTACCAAGAATAATAGGGCATGTAGGATTGCAATCTATATCAAGAACAATGAAATCTACGGGCACATAATTCATATTTGCAACAATAAGAACATCATTAATCCTTCCCATAGGTTTCTTAATAGTGGAATCCGCAAGATGCAAATTTAAAGAACAATTATCAAATTCTCGAAAACCTAACACATCACATAAAGTTTTGGAATCATGGAAATGCTAGCACCCAAATCACACAAGGCATGGCACTCATAATCTTTAATCTTAATCCTAATAGTAGGTTCCCACTCATCATAAAGTTTTCAAGGGATAGAAACTTCCAATTCAAGCTTTTCTTCAAAAGATTGCATCATAGCATCAACGATATGTTTAGTAAAAGCTTTGTTTTGATTATAAGCATGAGGAGAATTCAACATGGATTGAAATAAGGAAATACAATCTATTAAGGAACGATTATCATAATTAAATTCCTTGAAATCCAAAAGAGTGGGTTCATCACTACTTAAAGTTTTCACCTCTCCAATCCCACTTTTATCAATTTTTGCATCAAGATCTAAAAACTTTGAATCATTAAGATGCCTTTTAAGTAAAGTTGACTCATCTGCGGTCCCATATTTATCAAGATTTATATTGGAAAACAAAGATTCAATAGTAGTCACATCAATCACTTTAAGATCTTCATCATTATTTTCACAAAAACTAGAAGAACATGCTTTTACAAACCAATCTCGTTTAGCACGCATCTTATTGGTTCTTTCTTTGCACTCATCAATGGAGATTCTCATAGCCTTTAGAGATTCATTGATATCATGCTTGGGTGGAATATATCTAATTTTCAAAGAATCAACATCAAGAGAAATTATATCCACGTTCCTAGCCAAATCATCAATCTTAAGCAATTTTTCTTCAACCAAAGCATTGAATTTCTTTTGCGAATTATAAATTCTTTAACACTATTATCAAAATCATAAGGCATCTTATTATAATTTCCATAATAATTGTTGTAGGAATTACTAGGAAACGACCTAGGATTAAATTTACCTCTATATGCGTTATTACCAAAATTGTCCCTACCAACAAAATTCACATCCATAGATTCATTATTATTTTCAATCAAAGTAGACAAAGGCATATCATTAGGATCAATAGAAGCACTCTTGCTAGCAAATAATTTCATAAGTTCATCCATCTTTCCACTCAAAACATTAATCTCATCAATCGCATGCACTTTTTACTAGTGGAAGATCTTTCGATATGCCACTAGAATAATTAACCACAATATTATCTAGGAGTTTAGTATCTTATCCTAGAGTAATTTCTGTAAAAGTACCTCCGGTGGCCGAATCTAAAGGATTTCTAGAAGCAAAATTCAATACGGCATAAAAAATTTGTACAATCATCCACAAATTCAAACCATGAGTAGGGCAATTTTGTATCATCAATTTCATCCTCTCCCAAGATTGTGCAACATGTTCATGATCAAGTTGCTTAAAATTCATATTATCGTTCCTAAAGGAGATGATCTTAATTAGCGGGAGTAAAATACTTGGAAATAAAAGCATCTTTACACTTATTCCATGAATCAATACTATTTTTACGCAAAGACGAAAACCAAGTTTTAGCATGATCTCGATGTGAGAACGGAAATAGCTTCAATTTAACAATATCATTATCCACATATTTCTTATTTTGAATATCACACAACTCAATGAAATTATTTAGATGGTATGCGGCATCTTCACTAGGAAGGCCGGAAAATTGATCTTCCATAACAAGATTCAGCAAAAGCGGGATTAATTCCATAAGTTTCCGCACTAGTGGCGGGAGCAATCGGAGTACTAATAAAATCATTGTTATTAGTATTGGAAAAGTCACACAATTTGGTATTCTCTTGAGCCATCATGACAAAGCAAGCAATCTAACACACGAGCAAACAAAAAGTAACGAAGAAGACGAACGGAAGAGGGGCAAAGAAAAGGCAAATCTTTTCAAAAATCATTTTAGAAGTGGGGGAGAGGAAAACGAGAGGCAAATGGTGAATAATGTAATGTAAGAGATGAGAGTTTTATGATGGGTACCTTGGTATGTCTTGACTTGGCATAGATCTTCTCGGCAAAGGCGCCAGAAATTCTTCCTACTACTTCTTGAGCTTGCGTTGGTTTTTCCCTTGAAGAGGAAAGGGTGATGTAGGAAAGTAGAGATAAGTATTCCCCTCAGTTAGAGAACCAAGATATCAATCCAGTAGGAGACAACGGACAAATCACCAATACCTGCGAACAATCAAACACTTGCACCCAACACGATAAAGGGGTTGTCAATCCCTTCACGGTCACTTGGAAAAGTGAGATCTCATAGAGATAGATAAAACTAAACAAAAGATAAAGTAAATATTTTTTGGGTTTTTTTTATAGATAGGAAAGTAAAAGATTGCAAAATAGTAGATCGGAAACTTATATGGCGGAAAATAGACCCGGGGGCCATAGGTTTCACTAGAGGCTTCTCTCAAGATAGCAAACAATATGGTGGGTGAACAAATTACTGTCGAGCAATTGTTAGAAAAGTGCAAAGTTATGATGATATCCAAGGCAATGATTATGAAATATAGGCATCACGTCCGTGTCAAGTAGACCGACTCCTGCCTTCATCTACTACTATTACTCCACACATCGACCAACTCCTGCCTGCATCTAGAGTATTAAGTTCCTGAAGAACAGAGTAACACTTTAAGTAAGATGACATGATGTAGAGGAATAAACTCAAGCAATATGATGTAAAACCCATATTATTATCCTCGATGGCAACAATACAATACGTGCCTCACTGCACCTACTGTCACTGGGAGAGGACACGGCAAGATTGAACCCAAAGCTAAGCACTTCTCCCATTGCAAGAAAAACCAATCTTGTTGGCCAAACTAAACCGATAGTTCGAAGAGAATTACAAAGATATCAAATCAAGCATAAAAGAATTCAGAGAAGATTCAAATAATATTCATAGATAAGCTGATCATAAATCCACAATTCATCAGATCTCGACAAACACGCCGCAAAAGAAGATTACATCAGATAGATCTCCAAGAACATCGAGGAGAACATGGTATTGAGAATCAAAGAGAGAGAAGAAGCCGTCTAGCTACTAGCTATGGACCTGTAGGTGTGTGGTAAACTACTCATGCTTCACCGAAAGGGCAATAGAGTTGATGTAGAAGCCCTCCGTGATCAAATCTCCCTCCGGCAGGATGTCGGAAAAGGCCCCACAATGGGATCTCATGGGAACAGAAGGTTGCGGCGGTGGAGAAGTGTTTTCGTGGATGCTTCTGGTGGTTTGAGAATATATGTGAATATATAGGAGGAAGATCTATGTCAGGGGGTCACCAAGGGGCCCACAAGGTAGGGGTTGGGCGCTACCCCCCTGAGCGCGCCCTCCACCCTTGTTGCCGCCTCGTGGCTCTTCTGACTTGCACTCCAAGTCTCCTGGGTGTCTTCTGGTGCAAGAAAAATCATCGCGAAGGTTTTATTCCATTTGGACTCCGTTTGGTATTCCTGCGAAGCTCAAAAACAAGGAAAAACAAAAAACTGGCACTGGGCTCTAGGTTTATAATTTAGTCCCAAAAATAATATAAAATAGCATATTAATGCATATAAAACATCCAAAACAGATAATATAATAGCATGGAACAATCAAAAATTATAGATACGTTGGAGACGTATTAGAAACTTTTTTGATGGAATTTACCTTCTTACCAGTTGGAGCTCGTTCGGCGTGCCATTAGGAATAATTTGTTCTCATATTATCGAGAAGCTTCATGGCTTCTCCTAATATGATCTCCATAAATGTGCCACCTACAGCTGAGTCTTGAGTTGTTTGATGAAGTCTCGCTGGCAACGGCGCCAGAAATTCTTCTGCTACTTGTGATAGGCATTGGGATTTCCTCGAAGAGGAAAGGTGAAGTAGCATAGTACCAGAAAGTATTTCCCTCAGTAAAGAACCAAGGTTTATTGAACTAATAAGAGATTCACATATATGACCTTAGCAGTACCTACACACACAAGAGCAAATACTTGCACTGATACATCTCCGTCGTATCTATAATTTTTGATTGTTCCATGCCAATATTCTACAACTTTCATATACTATTGGCAAGTTTTTATACTATTTTTTGGGACTAACATATTGATCCAGTGCCCAGTGCCAATTCCTGTTTGTTGCATGTTTTTTGTTTCGCAGTAAATCCATATCAAACGGAGTCCCAACGGGATAAAAACTGACGGAGATTTTTTTTGGAATATATGTGATTTTTGGGAAGAAAAATAAACGTGAGACGATGCCTGAGGGGGCCACGAGGCAGGGGGCGCGCCCTGGGCCCTCGTGGCAACCCCGTAAGGCGGTTGATGCCCTTCTTTGGCCGCAAGAAAGCTAATATCCAGATAGAGATTGTGTTAAAATTTCAGCCCAATCGGAGTTATGGATCTCCGGGAATATAAGAAATGGTGAAAGGGTAGAATCTAAGAACGCAGAAACAGAGAGAGACAGTGAAATAGATCCAATCTCGGAGGGGCTCTCGCCCCTCCCATGCCATGGAGACCAAGGACCAGAGGGGAAACCCTTCTCCCATATAGGGAGGAGGTCAAGGAAGGAGAATAAGGGGGGGGCTCTCTCCCCCTCGCTTCCGGTGGCGCCGGAGTGCCACCGGGGGCCATCATCATCACCACAATCTTCACCAACAACTTCACCGCCATCATCACCAACTCTTCCCCCCTCTATGCAGCGGTGTAACCCCTCTTTTACCCGCTGTAATCTCTACTTAAACATGGTGCTCAACGCTATATATTATTTCCCAATGTTGTATGGCTATCCTATGATGTTTGAGTAGATCCGTTTTGTCCTATGGGTTATTTGATGATCAAGATTGGTTTGAGTTGCATGTTTTATTATTGGTGTTGTCCTATGGTGCTCTCCATGTCACGCAAGCATGAGGGATCCCCGCTGTAGGGTTTGCAATATGTTCATGATTTGCTTATGGTGGGTGGCGTGAGTGACAGAAGCACAGACCCGAGTAAGTAGGTTGTTTGTGTATGGGATAAAGAGGACTTGATACTTTAATGTTATGGTTGGGTTTTACCTTAATGATCTTTAGTAGTTGTTGATGCTTGCTAGAGTTCCAATCATAAGTGCATATGATCCAAGTAGAGAAAGTATGTTAGCTTATGCCTCTCCCTCAAATAAAATTGCAATAATGATTACCGGTCTAGTTATCGATTGCCTAGGGACAAATAACTTTCTCGTAACAAAAAGCTCTTTACTAAAACTAACTTAGTTGTGTCTTTATCTAAACAGCCCCTAGCTTTTATTTATGCGCTCTTTATTATCTTGCAAACCTATCCAACAACACCTACAAAGTACTTCTAGTTTCATACTTGTTCTAGGTAAAGAGAACATCAAGCGTGCGTAGAGTTGTATCGGTGGTGATAGAACTTGAGGGAATATTTGTCCTACCTTTAGCTCCTCGTTGGGTTTGACACTCTTAGTTATCGAAAACTGTTGCGATCCCCTATACTTGTGGGTTATCAAGACCTTTTTCTGGCGCTGTTGCCGGGGAGCAATAGCGTGGGGTGAATATTCTCGTGTGTGCTTGTTTGCTTTATCACTAAGTAATTTTTATTTGCTGTTCTTAGTTGTTCTTTATCTTTAGTTATGGATATGTAACACAAAATACCAGAAAAAATTAGGTGTACTTGCTGCTCATGGAGATGAGGAACCTCCTAAAACCCTCGATGCTCGTTATGTGACAGATATTATGTACTACTTTGATAATCCAGAGAAAACCCCATTCAATTTGGTAATGGGAGACACGTTGGATCAACGTGAATACTTTAGGGATTATCCCTTGACTCAAAAAAGGAACTAATATATAAGGATAATCCCTAAAGCGATAGTTCAACTATAAGGATGATTGCTATGCTAGTGGCCAAGATGCCAATATAAATTATGCTCATGGAGATGAACTTTCTATAGTTCCTTATGTTAAACATGAAATTGTTGCTATTGCACCCACGCATGATAGTCCTATTATCTTTTTGAATTCTCCCCACTACACTATATCGGAGAAGTTTGCACTTATTAAGGATTATATTGATGGGTTGCGTTTTACTATTACACATGATGATTTTGATGAATATAATATGCATGTGCTTGCTGCTCATACTTGCAATTATTATGAGAGAGGAACTATATATCCACCTCTCTATGTTTCCAACATGGTAAAATTGCAAGAAACTATTTATACTATGCATTGGCCTTTACTATGTGTGCATGAATTGTTCTTTTATGACATGTCGATGCATAGGAAGAGAGTTAGACTCCGTCATTACTTGATATGTGTTACTTTTTGATCACTGCTAAATTACAAATCATTGTTAATTAAAATTGGCTTTGATATACCTTGGGATCCGGTTGGATCCATTACTTGAGCACTATATGCCTACCTTAATGGATTTAAAGAAAGCGCTGCCGGGGAGACAACCCGGAAGTTTTAGAGAGTCATTTATTTCTGTTGTGTGCTTTTATATAGTTTAAAAACAAAAAAATAAAGAGGGGAGCCCAAAACTTTTCAAAAAGAAAAGTGAAAGTGAGATAGACGAGCATTGTGAAAGTGGGGGACGTCCTTGAACTTTGTTCATGCCCATGGAAACTTTGTGAATCTTAATTACATAAACTTTTCAAAAAAAATTATCCCCTTGTACAATTCCATTGTATTATAAAAATAATGTGCCAAGGTTTGCCTTTAGGATGTTTTAGATGCTTGTTGGTTTGTACGGTGCAGGACAGAAACTTTGGCTGTAGTGCGTGATTTTACATTTATTACTGGAACTTCAACTGGTTCTGATTATTTTTGCACTGTCTTTCTATACCAATTTTTTATTTTTCCTAATTTTGGCAGAATTTTTCAAGTATCAGAAGTATGGTGAATGTTCAGATTATTACAGACTGATCTGTTTTAGACAGATTCTGTTTTTGATGCATAGTTTGCTTGTTTTGATGAAACTATTGATTTAAATCAGTGGATTAAGCCATGAAAAAGTTATATTACAGTAGCTACAATGCAAAAACAAAATATGAATTGGTTTGCAACAGTACTTAGAGTAGTGATTTGCTTTATTATACTAACGGATCTTACCGAATTTTCTGTTGAAGTTTTGTGTGGATGAAGTGTTCGATGATCGAGAAGGTCTCGATATGAGATGAAGGAAGAGAGGAAAGAGCTCAAGCTTGGGGATTCCCTAGGAACCCCAAGTAAATATTCAAGGAGACTCAAGCGTCTAAGCTTGGGGATGCCCCGGAAGGCATCCCCTCTTTCTTCAACAAGTATCGGTATGTTTTCGGATTCGTTTCGTTCATGCGATATGTGCATTTAGTTTTCATTTTTCTTTTATGTACCATGTTTTTATGAGATAGTCCTTGGTTGATTCATAGAATGCTCTATGCACTTCACTTATATCTTTTGAGTATGGCTTTATAGAATGCTTCACGTGCTTCACTTATATCATTTGAAGTTTGGATTGCCTATTCCTCTTTACATAGAAAACCGCCATTTGTAGAATGCTATTTTGCTTTACTTATATTTGTTAGAGCGTGGGCATATCTTTTGTAGAAAGAATTAAACTCTCTTGCTTCACTTATATCTATTTAGAGAGATGACAGGAATTGGTCATTCACATGGTTAGTCATAAAATCCTACATAAAACTTGTAGATCACTGAATATGATATGTTTGATTCCTTGCAATAGTTTTTGCGATATAAAGATGGTGATATTAGAGTCATGCTAGTGGGTAGTTTTGGATTAGTAGAAATACTTGTGTTGAGGTTTGTGATTCCCGTAGCATGCACGTATGGTGAACCGTTATGTAACGAAGTCGGAGCATGAGGTATTTATTGATTGTCTTCCTTATGAGTGGCGGTCGGGGACGAGCGATGGTCTTTTCCTACCAATCTATCCCCCTAGGGGCATGCGTAGTAGTACTTTGCTTCGAGGGCTGATAAACTTTTGCAATAAGTATGTGAGTTCTTTATGACTAATGTTGAGTCCATGGATTATACGCACTCTCACCCTTCCACCATTGCTAGCCTCTCTAGTACCGCGCAACTTTCGCCGGTACCATAAACCCACCATATACCTTCCTCAAAACATCCACCATACCTACCTATCATGGCATTTCCATAGCCATTCCGAGATATATTTCCATGCAACTTCCATCATCATCATATACATGACTTGAGCATCATTGTCATATTGCTTTGCATGATCGTTAGATAGCTAGCATGATGTTTTCATGGCTTGTCCGTTTTTTGAAGTCATTGCTACGCTAGATCATTGCACATCCTGGTACACCACCGGAGGCATTCATATAGAGTCATATCTTTGTTCTAGTATCGAGTTGTAATATTGAGTTGTAAGTAAATAAAAGTGTGATGATCATCATTATTAGAGCATTGCCCCAGTGAGGAAAGGATGATGGAGACTATGATTCCCCCACAAGTCGGGATGAGACTCTGGACAAAAAAAAGAGAGAGAACGGCCAAAAAAAGAGAAGGCCCAAAAAATAAAAAAAATGAGAGAAAAAGAGAGAAGCGGCAATGTTACTATCCTTTTACCACACTTGTGCTTCAGAGTAGCACCATGTTCTTCATATAGAGAGACTCTTGAGTTATCACTTTCATATACTAGTGGGAATTTTCATTATAGAACTTGACTTGTATATTCTGATGATGGGCTTCCTCAAACGCCTGAGGTCTTCATGAGCAAGCAAGTTGGATGCACACCCACTTAGTTTTCAGTCTGAGATTTCATACACTTATAGCTCTTAGTGCATCCATTGCATGGCAATCCCTACTCACTCACATCGATATCTATTGATGGGCATCTCCATAGCCCGTTGATACGCCTAGTCGATGTGAGACTATCTTCTCCTTTTTGTCTTATCCACAACCACCATTCTATTCCACCTATAGTGCTATATCCATGGCTCACGCTCATGTATTGCGTGGAAGTTGTAAAGGTTTGAGAACATCAAAAGTATGAAACAATTGCTTGGCTTGTCATCGGGGTTGTGCATGATTTGAATATTTTGTGTGGTGAAGATGGAGCATAGCAAGACTATATGATTTTGTAGGGATAAATTTCTTTGGCCATGTTATTTTGAAAATACATGATTGCTTTATTGGTATGCTTGAAGTATTATTATCTTAATGTCAAAAGATAGACTATTGCTTTGAATCACTCATGTCTTAATATTCATGACATGATTAGATTATGTGATCAAGATTATGCTAGGTAGCATTCCACATCAAAAATTATCTTTTTTATCATTTACCTACTCAAGGACGAGTAGGAATTAAGCTTGGGGATGCTGATACGTCTCCGTCATATCTATAATTTTTTATTGTTCCACGCCAATATTCTACAACTTTCATATACTTTTGGCAACTTTTTATACTATTTTTTGGGAATAACATATTGATCCAATGCCCAGTGCCAGTTCCTGTTTGTTGCATGTTTTTTGTTTCGCAGTAAATCCATATCAAACAGAGTCCAAACGGGATAAAAACTGACGGAGATTTTTTTGGAATTTATGTGATTTTTGGGAAGAAAAATCAACGTGAGACGTTGCCCGAGGGGGCCGCGAGGCAGGGGGCACGCCACAGGGGGGCAGGCGCGCCCTGGGCCCTCGTGGCCACCCTGTAAGGCAGCTGATGCCCTTCTTTCGCCACAAGAAAGCTAATATCCGGATAGAGATCGTGTTAAAATTTCAGCCCAATCGGAGTTAAGGATCTCCGGGAATATAAGAAACGGTGAAAGGGTAGAATCTAAGAACGCAGAAACAAAGAGAGACGGTGAGATAGATCCAATCTCGGAGGGGCTCTCGCCCCTCCCATGCCATGGAGACCAAGGACCAGAGGGGAAACCCTTCTCCCATCTAGGGAGGAGGTCAAGGAAGGAGAAGAAGGAGGGAGGCTCTCTCCCCCTCGCTTCCGGTGGCGCCGGAGTGCCACCGGGGGCCATCATCATCACCGCAATCTTCACCAACAACTTCACCGCCATCATCACCAACTCTTCCCCCCTCTATGCAGCGGTGTAACCCCTATTTTACCCACTGTAATCTCTACTTAAACATGGTGCTCAACGCTATATATTATTTCCCAATGATGTATGGCTATCCTGTGATGTTTGAGTAGATCCATTTTGTCCTATGGGTTATTTGATGATGAAGATTGGTTTGAGTTGCATGTTTTATTATTGGTGCTGTCCTATGGTGCTCTCCGTGTTGCGCAAGCATGAGGGATCCCCGATGTAGGGTTTGCAATATGTTCATGATTTGCTTATGGTGGGTGGCGTGAGTGACAGAAGCACAGACCCGAGTAACTAGGTTATTTGCGTATGGGATAAAGAGGACTTGATATTTAATGCTATGGTTGGGTTTTACCTTAATGATCTTTAGTAGTTGCGGATGCTTGCTAGAGTTCCAATCATAAGTGCATATGATCCAAGTAGAGAAAGTATGTTAGCTTATGCCTCTCCCTCAAATAAAATTGCAATAACGATTACCGGTCTAGTTATCGATTGCCTAGGGACAAATAACTTTCTCGTAACAAAAAGATCTTTACTAAAACTAACTTAGTTGTGTCTTTATCTAAACAGCCCCTAGATTTTATTTACGCGCTCTTTATTATCTTGCAAACCTATCCAACAACACCTAAAAAGTACTTCTAGTTTCATACTTGTTCTAGGTAAAGCGAACGTCAAGCGTGCGTAGAGTTGTATCGGTGGTCGATAGAACTTGAGGGAATATTTGTCCTACCTTTAGCTCCTCGTTGGGTTCGACACTCTTACTTATCGAAAACTGTTGCGATCCCCTATACTTGTGGTTTATCATGCACCCACGTGGGAAGAGGGTTGTCAATCCCCTTGTACTCGTTATTTGCAAAGATTAAATTTGATAGTTGGAGATATATAAATTGCAAAATGAAATAAAAGTAAATAAATTGCAGCTAGATATTTAGGGTTTCAGTAAATGATGTAAGTAGACCCAAGGGCCATAGCTTTCACTAGAGGTATCTCTCTCAAGGACATAACAAATGGTGGGTACCCAAATTATTGTCGGGCAATTGATAGAATGGCGCATAGTTATGATGTTATTCATGACATGATCAGTACAGAGGCATTATGTCTGTGACAAGTAGACCGAAATGATTCTGCATCTACTACTATTACTCCACCCCTCGAGCCCTATCCAACATACATCTTAAGGTATTAAGTTCATAACAAACAGAGTAATGCTTAAAAGCATGATGGCATAATGTATACAGAATAAAACCAATCGATATGATCAAACCCCATCATGAGGTGAGGACACCACAAGATTGAACCTTCCACAAAGCACCTCTCCCACTGAAGATAAATCAATCTAGTTGCACTGGTGCAGAGACCTGCTATACAAACGGTTTTTAACCCCTTTCTGAGATGGCGCTTCGAACCGTCGCCAAGTGAGTGTGGGCGATAGGGGGTCCTTCCCACACGACCCAAAAATCGTCGGGGATAGGCCCTCCTGGCACACAAAATGAGCTCGTGTGTGATCTGGCGAGGTATCAAAACCTAATCGTTTCCATTCGTATGTACATCCCACACGACAAATCCCAGAAAAACATTTCCGTTCGTATGTATATCACACATAGTTTTTGTGTGGAAACGTTTGTGCAAGGTGTCCTAACGCAAACAGTTCTCTGCCGGAAGTCGTGTGTGGTTGTTAGTTGATCGAACACGCCTACTTTCTAGGAACCGTGTGGGTTGTTTGAGTTCATCGCCCACGGTGTTGCCTGAGTAACCATCTGCAATAGAAAACCCCAATAAGCAGGGTAATTAGCCTATTATTGATAATCCATGTAGTAATCAAATTGACATTTCTTATAAAACACACCAGATATTTCATATCCGTATAACGGCAACCAGGATTTCATAATTGAATTACATCAGATAGCTTCGGCACTCAGTTACACCATTACACAACAGCACCAAGTTTCACATGCAACATCAAAAACCTTTGGAAAGTAGCATCGTACACTGTAAATAGACAGATGAATCTCATCTGGGAAACTACAGAAGCGGAAGGCAAATATTGAGCCTTCAGTGATGTTGAATGTCCATGCAACTTTAGGCCAGTGGCCATGGTTAATTGCCCGCCCAACCTTCGTCCTCTTCGGGAAGACTTCAATATTGTATCGTGGGTGTTGAATGAATACCTTCCTCACCTCTTGACCATGCAAGTGGTTTGAGAGGTAATCATTGATGAACTGCTTTGGAAAGTACTGAAAACAAAGATATGCATAAATCGTTGTTATAAATTTTGAAATGGCGCAAGGGGTAAAAACAAGGTAAAAGAGTTAGTACCATCCTACGGTTGACTGATGTCTTCTTCATTGTGCAAACAAATATCTTGTTGTTATTCATCACAAGTTTCTTCATCCTAACAATATTTCTGAGCTTCTTGACTTGACTGATATTCATGGACATCTCATTTCCCCATATCCAAAATGGGTCGAACAGTGGGTCTAAACCTCTGATAGCAGGACCTACATGTGCAAGACCAAATTGTAAGAAACCTAAATATTAGAATGATTCCTGCAACTTCACAATAATGTGCTATTAGCAAAAGGACCATGCATGAGCATACCTCGATGGTAAAATGCGGTGTCTCCCATTGTTTCCCTGCAACACACATAAGGAAGATCTTGATCAGGTTAACTGAGAGTTGCCATACTATTAGTAGAATATGTATTGAGTGCAGCCAAATTTGATTTATTTCACATGCATAACAATACAAAATTGTACCCGTAGCAAATGAAAATCAAATTGCAGAATTGAACCAAACAGTTAAATGGACAGCAGACCAAATGAACCAAAAAAGTTAACTGAGCACGACATTGCAGAATAGAAACATGTACTAGAACATAAGACAGTGAACAAAGAAAATAATGCTTGAGAATAGTACTACAAAATGTAGCAATTGTTGGACCAAACTGTTAATTGAACATTACATTTCGAAGGACCAAACTATTAACTGAACATTACATTTCAGAGGACCAAACTGTTAACTGAACATCAGATGGCATATTAACATTACATAGGGCAAATCACTAGAAGGCACTAGCGGTGGCCTCAAGAAAACAACACAAACTCTGTTTTAAAGTAGACAACCGCATGGCGATGTCGACGGTGGCCTCAAAGACGAGGTGCTCCTCCAAGATTTGGCGGTCGGCATGCATGGCAGCCATAGCGACCTCGTGCGCGCATGCGGCAGCGATTTGCTTCTCCGCTGCCCGATGCTACTGAGCTCCACGTTATACTGCATGCAAAATGGCTGTGGGCGATGCTTAATTGGAGGAGGGGGCAGTGATTTCGGCAGAAGGTGTCACACCGTCGGTCGGGGCATGTGGGATGGGGAAGGAGGAGGATGGTGTGGGTGGGGTGTGGATTACCTAACCATATCGACGAGGCTGCGTAGCAAGAAGAATGGTCGGTGGCGAGGAGGCCGTGCAGCAAGAAGAAGGGTCGCTTGCGAGGAGGCGGCGCTGCAAGAAGATCGGTGAGGTGGCGGTGCTGCAAGAAGAAGGGTAGCCGGCGATAAGCGACGCTGCAAGAAGAAGGGTTGCCGGCGAGGAGGCTGAGCTGCTAGTAAGCGGCAGTGAATGTTTGAACTTGGAAAGCGAGGAGGTATAGTGAAAATGTGGCTTTTGGTGGGAGGGAGGGACGGGACATAGAAATTTCCGCGGTGGCAGAAAAATTTCGCTCGGTGTCGTGAGAAACTGGTGCGCAAGTGTGGTTCAAGCGGGGGCGGTGGACTGTAGACGACGAAGCTTCCCGCATAAGCTAGACAAGACGGTGCGCCAAGATATTTTATATCGCATCCCACACGATTCTTTCTAGTAAATTGTTTGTGGTATACCTGGTTTTTTCATTATGTTTTGAAAGACAAAATGGTGTTACAGAGGGAAAGGATGGTGAAGTGTATGCTAGAACATTTATGTACAGTGAACATGCAACTACATGAGTGTCGTGTTTAAATTTAGAAATATTCCGGGTTCGTTTGGCATTTTTATGCATTAATTGAGTTTCTAGGCATTTAATGTACATAATTCAAATTTGAACTACAAGCACATGCTCCAGTGTACCAAAGTTTGTTGAAAAATCACATGTGTGTCTTTGGGTGAATTTATAGGTCCCATGCAAGAAATGGGAATGAAATTCAAACATCTGGGCGTCGTGGCTCGGCCGGGAACATTGAGAAACTTGGTTTTTAAATTCCTAGAAATTCAAAACTAGCCTAAAAATCATGAAACTTGGCATGGTGTCATTTCATGGCACAAACATGTTGTGGTAAAAAATTGGCCACATTTGGACAAGTTTTTGGGTATAAGCTTCTTGCAAACCGGAGCTTCTCTCGAGAAGACTCGTGGTTCCCGAGGGGGGACGTGTCACCTTTGTGTGCGAAACGATATACGCTGCCTCCCCCCCCCTTGATTTTTAACGGAGGCAACATGGAAATATATGAGTATCGTGCTAAAATTTGGAATTATTCCGGGTTTGTTTGGACTTTCTTATATATTAATTGAGTTTTTGGTCATTTAATGTGCATAATTAAAATTTGAACTACAAGCACATGCTCCAGTGCACCAAAGTTGGTTGAAAAATCACATGTGTATCCTTGGGTGAATTTCTAGGTCCCATGGAAGAAATGGGAATGAAATTCAAACATCTGGGTATCGTGGCTCGGCCGGAAAGATTGCGAAACTTGGTTTTTTAATTCCTGTAAATCTAAAACACGCCTGAAAATCATGAAACTTGGCATGGTGTCATGACATGGCACCAAAATGTTGTGGTACAATTTTTGGCCGAATTGTGACAAGCTTTGGTATAAGATTCTTGCAAACTGGAGCTTCTCTAAAGAAGGCATGTGGTTCCGAGAGGGAACGTGTCACCTCTGCGTGCGAAACGACAAACACTGCCTTCTACCACCTTAATTTTTTTTACACAGCTAGATTAGACCAAATAGAAGTGTCGTGCTAAATTTTGGAATTATTCCGGGTTCGTTTGGCCTTTTTTATACATTAATTGAATTTTTGGGCATTTAATGTGCATAATTCAAATTTGAACTACAAGCACATGCTCCAGTGCACCAAAGTTGGTTGAAAAATCATAGGTGTGTCCTTGGCTGAATTTCTAGGTCCCATGCAAGAAATGGGAATGAAATTCAAATATCTGGGCATCGTAGCTCGGTTGGAAATATTGAGAAACTTGTTTTTTTGATTCCTGTACATCCAAAACACGCCTAAAAATCATGAAACTTGGCATAGTGTCATGACATGGCACCAACATGCTATGGTAAATTTTTTGGCCGAATTGGGACAAGCTTTGGTATAAGCTTATTGCATACCGGAGCTTCTCTCAAGAAGGCTCGTGGTTCCAAGAGGGAACGTGCCACCTTCGTGTGTGAAATGACATAAACTGCCTTCTCCTGCCTTAATTTTTTTACACAGGTAGATTAGACCAAATAGAAGTATTGTGCTAATTTTGGAATTATTCTGGGTTCGTTTAGCCTTTTTTATACATTAATTGAATTTCTAGGCATTTAATGTGCACAATTCTAATTTGAACAACAAGCACATGCTCCAGTGCACCAAAGTTGGTTGAAAAACCACATGTGTGTCCTTGGGTGAATTTCTAGGTCCCATGCAAGAAATGGGAATGAAATTTAAACATCTGGGCATCGTGGCTCAGCTGGAAATATTGAGGAACTTGGTTTTTTAATTCTTGTAAATCCAAAACACGCGTGAAAGTCATGAAACTTGGCATGGTGTCATCACATGGCACCAACATGTTGTGGTAATTTTTTTGTCCGATTTGCGAAGGCGCACACATTAACAATCAAAAAGTCATTTTGGAACAAGTGTTGTCACGTTACAAATCGGAAACACAAGTATTATTGAAACCGTGGGCGTTCTACTTACCAATTACGTGCCGCCACGCGCCCCCTTTTTTATTGGCTAGGAGGTGTCGTGCGGGGTAGCTATTTGAGTACGGGAGGCGTGTGATCAGACTCTTGTGCGTGCTCATCGGGAGGAGAGCCCTTTAACCTCTATCCACCATGCACCTCCCTCCCAACGTCTCCTTTAATGGCCCCCAAGCCCCTATTTCACGGCATGGCTATGTCTCACTGGACTGAGATTTAAGAGAGAAAAAGGAAAATCTAAAAAGAAAGTTTTGCACGGATCTTGATGTAAGATCCAAAGGACCTATATAGCATCGAATGCGACTTATAGCAAGACTAGTGAATATAAGGACGATGACAGTGCATAATAATTGTCTTACTTATTTAGGAACATAATTAAAAAAGCCACATGCGGCAATGCCCGAAATACACAAGGGCAAAATAAGACGGAAGACAACGATCTGGCTCGCTGATCTCTACTTTCTTGATGCGGTGCTGCAGGCTGCGGGAACTAGTCTCCACGACGAGCGGTGATGAGCTCTTTCTTGTCCTCAAGATGCTGCTTGAGAGCATCCACGGATTCCACCACCAGCCTTCTGCACTTGATGCGCAGCATGGCATTATCGTCCATAAGTTTCTCGACGATGATGCATGTCCTCTTCAACAAGGCAGTGGTCTCCTCCTGCTGCTCCACACTTCCGACGATCTTCGCCCTCAGCGGGTCACGCTTGGCCCGGAGCTTTGCATTGCTCTCATTTAGTTGCCGGATGACGCCGGTAGCCTATTCAAACAAGGCTTTCATGTCGTCCTGCACCCTCGCCCAGCCGGAGATCTGATCCATCTGGCTATGGATGATCGCATGCATGCGCCTGTAAGAGTCCTTGCCTGCCCGCGAGACATTCTCCCAGGACGCCGCGGCGCGAGAGGACATCTATGCTGCGTTCGCGGCACGGTAGGACATCACTTCTGCTTCCGTGGCGCGGCCGGACCAGTCTGCTGCATCGACGGTGCGGCGGGACCTTCGTGCTGCTTCAGCGGCGTGGCGGGACCTCTGTGCTACAACGGCTGCGCGGCGGGACATGTCGGTTGCTTTCACGGTGAGGCGGGACATCTCTTGTGCTTCCGCTTCCATGCTCACCTCTCCCTGGTGGCAATCTCTCGACCTAGAACTCACAATGGCCATGGCAGACGCAAGGGAACGATGATGAATGATGTGTTTGTTTTTGTGGATAAGGCGTTGAGGAGGAATGTGCAGTCATCTTGGAGTAGTAGTATTTATAACCGAGTACTAATACACTCCTAAGTGGGAAACCGTTTAGGTTTTGATCGTGTGAACAGGTTTGCAATTAAATATAGTGTGGTAGTAATTTGGAATGTGATGGGACGCAGGCTCAAAATTTATTGACGGTTCTAAGTGCGGCACTATTCCCGGAAGGCGTAACGTGGGCACACTTTCTCGGCCGCGTACGTGGCGCTTGCACCATAGGGTGCACCACAATAGGCAATGCCAGCACATGTCTTGTTCCAACAACCGTGCGCGCTCGTTATTACCATCACGCATGCTTATTTTAATTAGAATGTGTGCACGTCTAGCGCACACACGTTGATCTATCTAAATGTTTCTATTTGTTGTGGCTAATCGCAAACAGTTCATCCGTGTGAAGTGTATGCCATCAATCGCAGACACTTTGATCTGGCTGACCGTTTCTATTCTGTTGCCTAATCACAAACAGTTAATTCTTCTGAAGTGTATGCCCTCAATCGCACACACCCTTATCTAGCTGCCCGTTTCTGTTGTTCCTCCTCATCACAAATAGTTAATCCGAGTGAATTGTATGCCGTATATCGCACACGCCTTCATCTAGCTGCCCGTTTCTGTTCTTCTTCCTCATCGCAAACAGTTAATTGAACTGAACCGTATGCCCTACATCACACACGCAACTAAAATCAGAACCGTGTTTTATGCATCTGTAATCACAAATGGCTTGCACCTTTTTTGAGAGTTTTTAGACCACCATTTGTGATTAATGCATCACACACAGTTTCGTCGAAGGGTCTCTGATCGTAGTGTCACGTTAGCAGCATCCTGCAGTAGTATTGGCCAAACCAAAAGGATAGATCGAAGGGAAATACAAAGCTATATCAATCACACATAATAAAGTTTAGAAATAAATCAATTACTTTCTATGAATAATTTGATCATAGACCCACAATCCATCATATCCCAACAAACGCACCGCAATAGATTATGTCAAATCCATCTTCGAAGAGAATATTGTATTAAAAACAAAGAGAGAGAGAGAGAGAGAGAGCCATCTAGCTGCTATGGAATAAGTCCGGTGAGGAACTACTCACACATCATTGGAGGTGCAACAAGGTTGATGTAGAAGCCCTCCGTGATCGATTCCCCCTCCGGCAGAGTACCGGCGGAGGCCTCTTGACGGGATCGCAGAAGAACAAAGACTTGCGGTGGCAGAATAATTGTTGCGGGTCTTCCCTTGGGGTTTTTGCAATATTTGGGTATTTATAGCGCTGGAATTGGGTCAGACAGAGCCACGAGGGGCCCATAAGACATCAGGGCATGCCTACCCTCTCTGGGCATTCCTTGTTGTCTTGCCGTCTCCTTGTCTGACTTCTGGTCCTCCCCTGAAGCTTCTAGGGTCCCTCCTCGTCTAGAAAAAATCGTCAAAAAGTTTCGTCGTGTTTGGACTTCTTTTGGTATGGATTTTCTGTAAAACCAAAAACATGCAGAAAACAACAACTGACCCTAGGCACTGGGTTAATAGTTTAGTTCCCAAAAATAATATAAAATTGCATATAAAATATATATAATTAATAATATAATAGCATGAAACAATCAAAAATTATAGATACGTCGGAGACGTATCAAGCTGCAGTTGCACGGTGAATGAAAGATCACCGGGTAAATCACTGAGCTATCCATTATTGCCCATTGCTTCCTGAACTGTTCGCCGATGGCCCGTGCGAGCCTCCACATAGTTGTAAATCAAAGGAGCGATATCAATGACCACGAATCTGTGGACCCACCGGTCCCTCCAAAAAAGCACACGACTCCTGTTGCTCATTGTAACCTAAACAAGAATGGCAAACATCCGGCGAGCCATCTTATCCTCGACCATGGGGATGCCCTGCCATGGCATGTTGGGATCTGTCCTGCGCAAGTACTCCCAACAAACGTGAAGAGCCAACGCCTGCAGCTGCAGGTTCTTCACACTTAGCTTGTCAAAGTGAGTCGGCCGGCAAATTGTGCTGCACGCGACTAGGCACTGCCCTCCATTGACTTTCTCTCTACCTTTCCAAAAAAAACGACCTCATCATCAAGCTCCTCAAAGACCCAGGCTGGTGCCTCCTTGACCATGAAGTGGTAGACGAGCTTCGTAGCAATCACGAATTTCACAAGTACCAATCGTCCAGACCTCTGAATGAGGCCTCTCTGCCAGGCCGGAACGAAGTGCTTCACCTGGTGGAGCATAGGTTGCCACTCCGCTCTGGTAAGATGCCTGATCGCAAGCTGCAGCCATAAGTACTTGCATGAGACCTCACCCGCTTGGCACCACGGCACCTCATCCACCCTCAGACGATCCTGAGATTGCATATGTTTGTATTGTATCACTCCGTTCCTAAATATAAGTCTTTTTATAAATTCCACTGCAAACTACATACATACACACACACATATAGACATATTTTAGAGTGTAGATTCACTCATTTTTCTCGGTATGTAGTCCATAGTGAAATCTTTTAAAAGACTTATATTTAGGAATGGAGGAAGTATATTTGTATATACTCAAGTTGCTCATATTAAACACATTAACGTGTGTTGTAAGGGCGATCGCTAGAGGCATCCACCTCATCACTTTTACACTGTGACGATGGCCCGAAGCAATAGAAAGATAGCACCTCCACCAGATATTACTGCATGCAAAAAGATTGGAGGAAACTTAATAGGCAAGGAAGGCAACATCCTAGAGGTATCGAGCCCCATGGCCATGTCCTCTCCACCTTCCTTTTCTTCTTGTTCCTCCCATCTGGCCATCTCTTTGGTCGATCTGCGGCGGAGGTGGCTCCTCCACCTCCTCATCTCCTTTCTTGGTGTGGTGTTGCTCCTCCCCATGGCTCGTCGGCAAGACAGCGACAAGAATGAGAAGGCGGGCGGCACCATGAGCTCTTGTACCAAGGAAACAATAGGAGGACGAGGTCGATGCGTTCGTCCACGACTCCACCGCCATGGGAGCCCATGAGCGAGAGGAAGGAGGTGTCATCAGCTGCGTGCCTGAGCTCGCCACGGAAAGGTCCATCTCTCTCTCAAATTGGGAATATTTTGAAGTGGAAAGGCAAGAAAATGTTTTTTCGTGAATACGCGAAGCTTGCATATCATTGCATTGTTAGAAAGAATAGAATGAGTATAGAGGGGGTATATCACATGACACGAACGCAGGCAGGTGTGAATATGGTGCCCGAAGCAGGGCGACAAGGGATGCTTGGCCCAAACAAGGATACAACACAGCTAGACCTACCAAGCCTGAACCAAAAGCGGCAAAGCCAAACTAGTGAGAATACCAACATTGTGAAAACCAAAATCGGGGCACCACGAACGAGCAAGATATCGCCTTCAAGAAGGAAGACGACGCCGAGATGCCATCGCCATCCGGTCCGAAGGACCTAGGGTTTCCCCTGTGCTCGAGGAGGGGCTCAGCCGAAGGCCTTGATAGTGCCTCCAAGAAGGAAACGACATCCACAGATGTTGACGCAGCCAGCACCGGCAAGCCGGGCAGAGATTTCACCCCGGCCATAGGTTGAGTAATCCCATAGCCACCGTATCGGGAGTTGAAGATGAGGAAGTAGCCAGAGCCACTGATTCAGAAGGTGGTAGGTGCAGCCCAGCCAACCAAAAGGCAAGAAAATGTTGCCAGAAATGATTATGCCGATCATTTCAAGACCGGATATTATGGATACAATGAATTTCACATTGAAGCATTTGTTGAGGTCAGCTGCCCATCTCATCCAGTGATTGTCTGGTTGAGTTTGCGATCCAGCTGTGTGAGATTAGTACTTACAAATTGTCTGTCTAGCATGCTTATTCATATTTTTTCCATGATTTAGTTTTGTTTTTGTGAACATTCTTTGTCTCGTGCAGATGTTCCCAGCTATTGAGATTGTTGAGTTACTTGAATCATTTGGAAAAAGATCCCCTGAGTGCTTGCGTACAAATACACTAAAGTTAAAACCATATTAACTCAAATTCTTGATATATGTATATGGTCTCTGACTGTAAATTCATCACTGCCTCATGGAGCATTCTCTCTCTTATCTTGTTTGTGGGGTTTTAGACCCGTAGGAGGATCTTGTTACGGCTCTTATTCCAAGGGAGTTAGTCTAGATCCAATAGGAAAATGGTCAAAGGTTTGCTTTCTTTGAAAATATTTTCTTTTACAACTAAATAGTGCAGAATATTAAAGCAACTCTTGTGGTTTGGACAATTTCAAGTATGATTAGTTGTGTATGGCTCAACTATTTCGTCTGGTGCCACTGTTTAATATATGGCGGGACATTACATGGTATCTTCCTCCCCCCTTACTATTTGTTAAGATTGTTTTTCTCACTCTCCATCTACCAGTAATTCATTCTTTAATGCTATGATTACAGAAACAAGGTGCATTTACCAATGATGGCTCTTTCTCCTGAGGAGAAGGAGCGAACAGTTGATATGGTGTAAGATTTCCCCCAACTCTGATAATCATTTTGCAATAATTCATTTATCTAACTAATATATATATGTGTTTACATGTATGTAAGCCTTCATATGCTATCTGAGCGGTCCTAAACAAACGGTTTTAACCCCTTTCCGCGACGACATTTGGAACCATCGCCAAGTGAGTGTGGGCGATAGGGGGGTCCTTCCCACACAACCTATAAACCATCGAGGATATGCCCTCCTGGCACACACGCTCGGCAAAATAAGGTCGTGTGCGACCGTCGAGCGCTCAAATACGGAAATACATACAGTAGAGCTAAAAATACAATTATACGGCGAAATTGTTTCCGGTCGCAAGTACATCCCACACAGTCAGTCCCCGCCAAACGTTTCCGTTTGTATGTACATCCCACATGGTCGCTCCAAGGAAAACGTTTCCGTTCACAGGTACATCACACACAATTTTTCCCGTTAAATCGTTTGTGATAGCATTGCCATTGCACACGATATTAATAATTTTATCGTTTGCATTATTGAATGCATCACACATGGTGCGTAGAAGAAACTGTGTGGCAAAGGCTATCCATCACACACACTTTTTATGTGGTAAACGTTTATGCAAGGTGGCCTAATGCAAACAGTTTTCAAGACACTGGTGCGCGTCGGTCCTAAACAAACAGTTTAAAACCCCTTTCCGCGACGGCATCTGGAACCGTCGCCTAGTGAGTGTGGGCGATAGGGGGGTCCTTCCCACACGGGCTAGAAACCATCGAGGATACGCCCTCCTGGCACACACGTTCGGCAAAATGAGGTCATGTGCGACTGGCGAGCGCTCAAAAACGGAAATACATACAGTAGAGAAAAATACAATTATACGGCGGAATTGTTTCCGGTCGTAGGTACATCCCACACAGTCAGTCCCCGCTAAACGTTTTCATCTGTATGTACATCCCACACACTCGCTCAAAGGAAAACGTTTCCGTTCACAGGTACATCACACACAATTTTTCCCGTTAAATCGTTTGTGATAGTGTTGCCATTGCACACAATATTAATAATTTTATCATTTGCGTTATTGAATGCGTCACGCATGGTGCGTAGGAAGAAACTATGTGGCAAACGCTGTCCATCACACACACTTTTTATGTGATAAATGTTTGCGCAAGGTGGCCTAAGGCAAACAGTTTTCAAGAGAAAGTCGTGTGTGCAGTGGAGATTGATCGCACATGTAGTGGATCCTAGAAACGTTTCTGATCTCCACATATATCGCAGACGTTTCGCTTTCGCAAACCATGTGCAGTGTAATCCCTATTTAATCCATAATTAATCCCTAATTTAAAAATCACATGTTATGAATTTGAAAGTAGGCAACCACTTATTTCATATCCAACCATGTTTATTACAAATATAGGTTCAACCACGAATCCATAATTCGATGCACAGGTACATATACTAAAGAACTACAGAAGCACCAAGTAAAGAATGATGAACCACAGTTGTACTAAAGACTGTAAAGAGAGAGGCAAAAGACATTCTGGTTGCTGGAGAAGGTGAAGCGGAATGCCCATATTGTGCCCTCCTCCATGCGTAAGGCGCGCACAACTCTAGGCCCCTTGTGATGGCTGCCCGCCCATCCTTCACTGTCTTCATTAGGAATTCTTGATACTCATTGTACTCTGGATGAAATACTTTAACCTTCATTGCGTGTCCACCAAACATGTACTTTGCGAGGTAATCTTGAGTGAACTACTTCGGGAACCACTGGGAACGAAAAAGATTCAGACATTGTTGTCTAACAACTCATTATGGGCAATAAAAAGAGAAGGCTGCAGAGTTTGTAGTTACCATCCTATAGCTCACTGTTGTGTTGGATAGAACATAAACAAACAATTTGCTTGCCACCATTCGTATCTTTTTGTTAATAATCCTTATCAGTTTCCTCACTTGATGCTTGTTCATCAATATCTCATTGCCCCATACGCAAAAAGGGTCAATGTGTGGATCCTTGCCAAGGGCATATGTACCTACAAGCAACAAGTCAATATTAGAAGCTAACTAGTGTCCAGGCCTGGATCTATATGCACTACATTATGGAACGATGGGGGAGTACAAACCGAGGGATGAAGCTAACCTCAGCAGAAAATGGTGGCCACTCCCGTTGTTGTCCTGCATAAGTAGTGGAAAGGCATGATAAGTACAACAATCTTAACATCAAACAAATATAGCAAAGGTAAACAACATCATCTCCAAATGATAGCTTGAATGTGTTGGTTTTAGCATGCTGTTAAAGCAGATATAAAATGGAAGGCAATGTTACCGACAGCAGGCTTAACAGCCGTCAAATATTGCAATTCAAACTGGTATTGTTGAAAATAAATAGAACGCGGGTAATGCTTAAACATCACACTAGATAAATGTGTAAAACTGAAAATAAAGGGCATGTGTTAACTACACCAGTAATAACTGGAACCAAATATAGCCGTTCAAACTGGTATTGATGTAGTCGAGCGGCACAGTTCCGACTTGCACATAATGAACCACACATTGTGAATGACTGAAATAAACAAGGCATAAATGACCAGTATAACAACCAAATATAGACATTGAAAACTGGACAGAGTCTTACTTCAACCAACCTGACAAGCAATGTAGATAAACTGGGCATATGCTTGAAAATAGGACAAATGCTCACTGCAACCAACCTAACAAGCAGATAAAGATAAATAAGGCATGTGCTTGATAACTGGAGAAATGCTAAAAAAGCAACCTAACGACCAAATACAGATAAACAAGGCATCTGCTTGATAACTGGACAAATGCTAAAAAAAGCAACATATCAACCAAACACAGATAAACAAGGCATCTGCTTGATAACTAGACAAATACTCACTTCAACCAAACTAAGAACCAAATACAGATAAACAAGGCATCTACTCGATAACTGAAAAAATGCTCACTCCAACCAACCTAACAACCAAATACAGATAAACAAGGCATCTACTCACTATAAACAACCAAATATAGCCATTCATGAAACTAAAGTGGACAATTCATACTTAAACATCACATAGACCTATTGAACAATACATTTTCGCATAACTAAAATAATTAAACACGGCACAGTTAAAGCACCGCATGGCAAATGCTACTACAACAAAGGGTACAGGTTGTGTCGTGGTTTTGTCACGGCAGATGTCCTAGTGAAAGGACTTAGTTGTGGAGCTCGTGACGGGTTATTGATACTTCCATTCTGCATCATGCCTTTATATCGATATTTATCGCATTATGGACTGTTATTTCACTTTATGTCACAATACTTATGGCTATTCTCTCTTATTTTACAAGGTTTACACAAGGAGGGAGAATGCCGGCAGCTGGAATCCTGGTCTGGAAAAGGAGCAAATATTAGAGACCTATTCTGCGCAACTCCAAAAGTCCTGAAACTCCACGGAACATCTTAAAAGAAATAAAGAAAAATCCACGCCAAAGATGAAGGCCAGGGGGCCCACACCCTGCTCACGAGGGTGAGGGGCGCCCCCCCTAGGGCGCGCCCCCTACCTCGTGGGCCCCCTGGTGGCTCTCCGATGCCCATCTTCTCCTATATGAGGTCTTTCGATGAGAAAAAAATAAGAGGGAACTTTTCGGGACGAGACTCCGCTACCACGAGGCGGAACCTTAACGGATCCAATCTAGAGCTCCGACAGAGCTATTCTGCCGGGGAAATTTCCCTCCGGGAGGGGGAAATCATCACCATCGTCATCACCAACGCTCCTCTCATCAGGAGAGGGCATTCTCCATCAACATCTTCACCAGCACCATCTCATCTCCAAACCCTAGTTCATCTCTTGTATCTAATTATTGTCTCAAAGTCCGGGATTGGTGCTAGTAGGTTGCTAGTAGTGTTGATTACTCCTTGTAGTTGATGCTAGTTGGTTTAATTGGTGGAAGATCATATGTTCAGATCCTATATGCATATTATTACCCCTTTGATTATGAACATCAATATGCTTTGTGAGTAATTAAGTTTGTTCCTGAGGACAAGGGAGAAGTCTTGCTATGAGTAGTCATGTGAATTTGGTATTCGTTTGATATTTTGATAAGATGTATGTTGTCTAGCCTCTAGTGGTGTTATGTGAACGTCGACTACATAACACTTCACCATTATTTGGGCCTAGAGGAAGGCATTGGGAAGTAATAAGTAGATGATGGGTTGCTAGAGTGACAGAAGCTTAAACCCTAGTTTATGTGTTGCTTCATAAGGGGCTGATTTGGATCCATATGTTTCATGCTATGGTTAGGTTTACCTTAATACTTTTGTTGTAGTTGCGGATGCTTGCAATAGAGGTTAATCATAAGTGGGATGCTTGTTCAAGTAAGAACGGCACCCAAGAACCGGTCCACCCACATATCAAATTATCAAAGTATCGAACGTGAATCATATGAACGTGATGAAAACTAGCTTGACGATATTCCCATGTGTCCTCGGGAGCGCTTTTCCTATTATAAGAGTTTGTTCCGGCTTGTCCTTTGCTACAAAAAGATTGGGCCACCTTGCTGCACTTTATTTACTTTTGTTACTTGTTGCTCGTTACAATTTATCCTATTACAAAACTATCTGTTACCACTTATTTCAGTACTTGCAGAGAATACCTTGCTAAAAACCGCTTATCATTTCCTTCTGCTCCTCGTTGGGTTCGACACTCTTACTTATCGAAAGGACTACAATAGATCCCCTATACTTGTGGGTCATCAAGACTCTTTTCTGGCGCCGTTGCCAGGGAGTGTAGCGCCTTTGGTAGGTGGAATTTGGTAAGGAAAAATTTATATAGTGTGCTGAAATTTACTGTCACTTATTACTATGGAAAGTAATTCTCTGAGGGGCTTGTTCGGGGTATCTTCACCCCGTCCAGTAGAGCAAAGATTAGCTCCACAACCTACTGAACCTATTGAAAATGAAATTCCTTATGAGTATCCTCCGGGTATGATAGAAAAACTGCTAGCTAACCCTTTTACAGGAGATGGAACAAAGCATCCTGATGAGCACTTAATATATGTGGATGAAGTTTGTGGATTATTTAAGCTTGTAGGTATACCCGATGATGTTGCTAAGAAGAAGGTCTTCCCTTTATCTTTGAAGGGAGACGCATTGATATGGTATAGGCTATGTGATGATATGAGATCATGGGACTATAAAAGATTGAAGCTGGAATTTCATCAAAAGTATTACCCTATGAATCTTGTTCATCGTGATCGCAATTATATATATAATTTCTGGCCTCGCGAAGGAGAAAGCATCGCTCAAGCTTGGGGAGGCTTAAATCAATGTTATATTCATGCCCCAATCATGAGCTCCCGAGAGAAATAATTATGCAAAGTTTTTATGCTTGGCTTTCTGAAAACAATCGCACCATGCTCGATACTTCTTGTGCTGGCTCTTTTATGATGAAAACTATTGAATTCAGATGGAATTTATTGGATAGAATTAAACAAAACTCTAAAGATTGGGACCTCGATGAAGGTAAGGAGTCAGGTATGACACCTAAGTTTGATTGTGTTAAATCTTTTATGGATACTGGTATTTTCCGTAAGTTTAACACTAAATATGGACTTGACTCTGAGATAGTAGCCTCTTTCTGTGAATCTTTTGCTACTTATGTTGATCTGCCTAAGGAGAAGTGGTTTAAATATCATCCTCCCATAGAAGTAAAAGTAGATGCACCTATTAAAGTTGAAGAAAAGACTGTCACTTATAATGATCCTACTGTTCATACTTCTTATATTGAGAAACCACCTTTCCCTGTTAGAATAAAGGATCATGCTAAAGTTCAACTATTGTTCGTAAAAGCAATATTAGAACTTATACACCTCCTGAGAAAGTTAAAGTAGAACCTAATATTTCTATTGTTAAAGATCTCTTGTCTGATAATATTGATGGACATGTTATTCAGTTCGAAGGTGAAACTGCTAGAATTGCTAAACCTTGTGCCAAAGATAAACATAGACCTGTGGTAGGCGTGCCTGTTATTTCATTAAAATAGGAGATCATTGTTATCATGGATTATGTGATATGGGTGCTAGTGCTAGTGTTATACCGCATACTTTATACGAAGAAATTAAGAATGAAATTGCACCTGTTGAGTTAGAAGATATTGATGTTACTATTAAACTTGATAATAGAGATACTATTGCACCAATTGGAATTGTTAGAGATGTTGAAGTCTTGTGTGGGAAAACTAAATATCCTGCTGATTTTCTTATTCTTACTTCCCCACAAGATAGCTTTTGTCCCATTATATTTGCTAGACCCTCCTTAAATACTGTCAATGCTACCATAGATTGCACTAAGAATGTTGTTACTGTTGGTTTGGATGATATGGTTCATGAGTTTAATTTCTCTAAATTTAGTAAACAACATCGTGAGGAAGAATTACCTAGTAAGGATGAAATTATTGGTCTTGCTTCTATTGCCGTACCTCCTAGTGATCCTTTAGAACACTATTTGCTAGACCATGAAAATGATATGTTCATGAAAGAAAGAAGGGAAATAGATGAAGTATTCTTTAAATAGGAACCTATTTTGCATCACAACTTGCCTGTTGAAATTTTAGGGGATCCTCCTCCACCCAAGGGTGATCCCGTGTTTGAGCTCAAACCTTTGCCTGATAATCTTAAATATGCTTATCTTGATGAAAAGAGGATATATCCTGTTATTATTAGTGCTAACCTTTCAGAGCATGAAGAAGAAATATTATTGAAAACTCTGAAGAAGCACCGTGCTGCTATTGGATATACTCTTGATGATCATAAGGGCATTAGTCCCACTCTATGTCAACATAAAATAAATTTGGAAGCAGATGCCAAACCAGTTCGTGATCCTCAACGACGCCTGAATCCTAAAATGAAAGAAGTGGTAAGAAAAGAAATACTAAAGCTTCTGGAGGCAGGTATAATCCATCCCGTTGCTGATAGTGAGTGGGTAAGTCATGTCCATTGTGTCCCTAAGAAGGGAGGTATTACTGTTGTTCCTAATGATAAAGATGAATTGATTCCACAAAGAATTATCACAGGTTATAGGATGGTAATTGATTTCCGCAAATTAAATAAAGCTACTAAGAAAGATCATTACCCCTTACCTTTTATTGATCAAATGCTAGAAAGATTATGCAAACATACACATTAATGCTTTCTAGATGGTTATTCTGGTTTCTCTCAAATACCTGTGTCGGCTAGATATCAATCAAAGACTACTTTTACATGCCCTTCTGGTACTTTTGCTTATAGACGTATGCCTTTTCGTTTATGTAATGCACCTGCTACCTTTCAAAGATGCATGATGGCTATATTCTCTGACTTTTGTGAAAAGATTTGTGAGGTTTTCATGGACGACTTTTCCATCTATGGCTCCTCTTTTGATGATTGCTTGAGCAATCTTGATCGAGTTTTGCAGAGATGTGAAGAAACAAATCTTGTCTTGAATTGAGAAAAGTGCCACTTTATGGTTAATGAAGGTATTGTCTTGGGGCACAAAGTTTCTGAAAGAGGTATTGAAGTTGATAAAGCCAAGGTTGATGCTATTGAAAAGATGCCATGTCCCAAGGACATCAAAGGTATAAGAAGTTTCCTTGGTCACGCCGGATTTTACAGGAGGTTCATTAAGGACTTCTCAAAAATTTCTCGGCCTCTGACTAATTTATTGCAAAAAGATATACCATTTGTCTTTGATGATGATTGTGTAGAAGCATTTGAAATACTTAAGAAAGCATTAGTCTCTGCACCTGTTGTTCAGCCACCTGATTGGAACCTACCCTTTGAAATTATGTGTGATGCTAGTGATTATGTTGTAGGTGTTGTTCTAGGGCAAAGAGTTGATAAGAAATTAAATGTTATTCATTATGCTAGTAAGACTCTAGACAATTCTCAAAGAAATTATGCTACTACTGAAAAAGAGCTTTTAGCAGTTGTATTTGCTTGTGATAAGTTCAGATCTTATATTGTTGATTCTAAAGTAACTATTCAAACAGATCATGCTGCTATTAAATATCTTATGGAAAAGAAAGATGCTAAACCTAGACTTATTAGATGGGTTCTCTTGCTACAAGAATTTGATTTGCATATTGTTGATAGAAAGGGAGCTGAGAACCCCGTTGCAGACAACCTGTCTAGGTTAGAAAATATTCTTGATGACCCACTACCTATTAATGATAACTTTCCGGATGAACAATTAAATGTTATAAGTACTTCTCATAGTACTCCATGGTATGCTGATTATGCTAATTATATTGTTGCTAAATTTATACCACCTAGCTTCACATACCAGCAAAAGAAAAAGTTCTTCTATGATTTAAGACATTACTTTTGGGATGACCCACATCTTTATAAAGAAGGAGTAGATGGTGTTATTAGACGTTGTGTACCTGAGCATGAACAGGAACAGATCCTACGCAAGTGTCATTCCGAGTCTTATGGAGGACACCACGCTGGAGATAGAACTGCACATAAGGTATTGCAATCTGGTTTCTATTGGCCTACTCTCTTCAAGGATGCCCGTAAGTTTGTCTTGTCTTGTGATGAATGTCAAAGAATTGGTAATATTAGTAGACGTCAAGAAATGCCTATGAATTATTCACTTGTTATTGAACCATTTGATGTTTGGGGTTTTGATTATATGGGACCTTTTCCTGCCTCTAATGGATACACACATATTCTAGTTGCTGTTGATTACGTTACTAAGTGGGTAGAAGCTATTCCAACTAGTAGTGATGATCATAACACTTCTATTAAAATGATTAAAGAAGTTATTTTCCCGAGGTTTGGAGTCCCTAGATATTTAATGAGTGATGGTGGTTCACACTTTATTCATGGTACTTTCCGTAAAATGCTTGCTAAATATGATGTTAATCATAGAATTGCATCTCCTTATCACCCACAGTCTAGTGGTCAAGTAGAGTTGAGCAATAGAGAGCTCAAATTAATTTTGCAAAAGACTGTTAATAGGTCTAGAAAGAATTGGTCTAAGAAACTTGATGATGCATTATGGGCTTATAGAACTGCATACAAAAATCCTATGGGTATGTCTCCATATAAAATGGTCTATGGAAAAGCATGTCACTTACCTCTCGAACTAGAACATAAGGCATATTGGGCTATTAAAGAGCTCAACTATGATTTTAAACTTGCCGGTGAGAAGAGGTTATTTGATATTAGCTCACTTGATGAATGGAGAACCCAAGCTTATGAAAATGCCAAGTTGTTTAAAGAAAAAGTTAAAAGATGGCATGACAAAAGGATACGAAAGCGTGAGTTTAATGTAGGTGACTATGTATTGCTATACAACTCCCGTTTAAGATTTTTTGCAGGAAAACTTCTCTCTAAACGGGAAGGCCCTTATGTTATCGAAGAGGTCTATCGTTCTGGTGCCATAAAAATCAACAACTTCGAGGGTGGTAAACGGTCAAAGAATCAAACATTATATCTCAGGTAATCCCATAAATGTTGAAACCAATATTATTGAAACCGTAACCCTGGAGGAATACATAAGGGACACTTTCCAGAACGTTCCAGACTCCGAAAAGGAATAGTTATGTGGTACGGTAAGTAAACTGACTCCAAAACAATTTTTAAGGCAATATTTCTCAGAAAAATAGAAAAATAAGTAGCAGTCCGGGAAGGACACGAGGGCCCCACGAGGGTGGTGGGCGCGCCCTACCCCCCTGGGCGCGCCCCCCTACCTCGTGAGCACCTCGTGTGCCTTCCGGACTCCGTTTTCTTGCACGTTAAATATTTTGGTCGGTAAAAATTCATTATATAATCTCCCGGAGGTTTTGACTCCCGTATCACGCAAAAATCTCCTGTTTTTTTTCGAGCTGTTTTTCTGACAGATCTAGGTTATCATGATGGCCCCAAGCGCCTCCAAGGACAAGTTCTTCAAGAAGGTCATCAACCCTTACCTCGCGGAGGTGCTGCGACACCCTCAAACCATTGAGTTGTGTGATGGGTTGCTGCACATCCGCGATGAAGAGGGACCAAAGGGGACCGGAAGCATAGAGACGAGGCTCGAAGCATTGGAGCAACAAGTTTTCAAGTGCCAGGGGATGGTGGAGCGTGGAATCAACGCTAGCCACACGATGCTCGCAGAGTTCACTAACAGTTACAAGCCGGATGCCAAGAACACCGAGGAAGCCATCTTCAAGCTATATGAGAAGATCGAGCACCTCCAAGCCCAAGTCTATGACCTTCAAAACCAAAACTGTGAGTATGAATATAGATTCAAAAGAATGAGTTTGGCTGCAGATTTGAGGATTCCGGAGACTCAATCATCTTTCTATGATGGTGAACCTATGCCTTGGAAGATGGATGACAAGCCCGCATCATCAACAACACCTCCGCCGTCTCCTCCAACAAAGAAGAATTGAGTATCTGGGTATGGGCACTCCCCTTGGCAACTGCCAAGCTTGGGGGAGGTGCCCCGGTATCGTATCAAAATCACAACTCCTATCTTTACCTTTTTCTTAGTTCAATCCTATTAGTAGTATCTTGATCTAGTAGAATAAAGTTTATGGCATGATCTAGTCCTGAGTTTTGCTTTATGATCTCTCTATGTAATCGAGTCCATGAGCTATATAATAAAGATTAGTGTTGAGTCAAGGGCTTGATTATTTTTCCATGATCTTGGGTGAATAAAAGAAAAGATAAAAGAATAAAAAGAAACAAAAAGTTCATATTGATCTTATTGAGAGTAATGACTTCACATAGAAAGAGTATGATGATTAAAAGTTGTTGGGAGTTGGCAGACATAGCTTTGGTCATTGTTGCAATTAATAGGAAGTAATAAGGAAAGAGAGGTTTTCACATATAGATATATTATCATTAACATCTTTTATGATTGGGAGCACTCATTAAAATATGACATGCTAAAGAGTTGATGTTGGACGAGGAAGACAACGTAATGAGTTATGTATTTCTTATATCTGAGATAAAGTATGTTGTCATGGATCCTCTAACTTGTTGAGCTTGCCTTTCCCCCTCATGCTAGCCAAATTCTCAGCACCAAGTAGAAATACTACTTGTGCTTCCAAATACCCTTAAACCAGTTTTGCCATGAGAGTCCACCATATCTACCTATGGATTGAGTAAGATCCTTCAAGTAAGTTGTCATCGGTGCAAAGCAATAAAAATTGCTCTAAATATGTATGATTGATTGGTGTGGGAGAAATAAGCTTTATACGATCTTGTGATGTGGAAGTAATAAAAGCGATGGACTGCATAATAAAGGTTCATATCACAAGGGGCAATATAAAGTGACGTTCTTTCACATTGAGATTTTAATATATCCAACCATAAAAGCGCATGGCAACCTCTGCTTCCCTCCGCGAAGGGCCTATCCTTTATTATTATCTTCTACCTTATGCAAGAGTCATGGTGATATTCACCTTTTCTTTTTCATTTTATCCTTTGGCAAGCTCAACATGTTGGAAAGAACATGATATATATATATATATAATTGGATGTAGGGGAGCATGAACCATTATTGTTGACATTACCCTTGAGGTAAAAGGTTGTGGGGAAAAACTATAAGCCCCTATCTTTCTCGGTGTCCGATTAAAACTCCGTAACCACAAGTATCGCGTGAGTGTTAGCAATTATGGAGGACTAAATGATAGTTGAGTATGTGGACTTGCTTTTTAGCTCTGACATAGACTCTTTCCGATGTTATGATAAATTGCAATTGCTTCAATGACTGAGATTACAGTTTGTCGGAGCCCAATAAGGTTTATGATTTATACTCTTGCATTGTGAATAGATCATCACTTGAACATAAGTAATCATATGACAAAACCTATATATGTTGCTGTTATGAGAATAATCATGATGCCTTCATGTCCGTATTTTATTTTTATCGGCGCCTCTACCTCTAAACATGAGGACTTATTTATTGTTATCAGCTTTTCGCTTGAGGACAAGCGAGATCTAAGCTTGGGGGAGTTGATACATCCATTTTGCATCATGCTTTTATATCGATATTTATCACATTATGGAGTGTTATTTCACTTTATGTCACAATACTTATGGCTATTCTCTCTTATTTTACAAGGTTTACACAAGGAGGGAGAATGCCGACAGCTGGAATCTTGGTCTAGAAAAGGAGCAAATATTAGAGACCTATTCTGCGCAACTCCAAAAGTCCTGAAACTCCACGGAATGTCTTAAAAGAAATAAAGAAAAATCCACGCCAAAGATGAAGGACAGGGGGGCCACACCCTGCTCACGAGGGTGGGGGGTGCCCCCCTAGGGCGCGCCCCCTACCTCGTGGGCCCCCTGGTGGCTCTCCGATGCCCATCTTCTCCTATATGAGGTCTTTCGATGAGAAAAAAAATAAGAGGGAACTTTTCGGGACGAGACTCCGCGCCACGAGGCGGAACCTTGACGGATCCAATCTAGAGCTCCGACATAGCTGTTCTGCTAGGGAAACTTCCCTCCGAGAGGGGGAAATCATCACCATCGTCATCACCAACGCTCCTCTCATCGGGAGAGGGCAATCTCCATCAACATCTTCACCAGCACCATCTCATCTCCAAACCCTAGTTCATCTCTTGTATCCAATTCTTGTCTCAAAGTCAGGGATTGGTGCTAGTAGGTTGCTAGTAGTGTTGATTACTCCTTGTAGTTGATGCTAGTTGGTTTAATTGGTGGAAGATCATATGTTCAGATCCTATATGCATATTATTAGCCCTCTGATTATGAACATGAATATGCTTTGTGAGTAATTACGTTCGTTCCTGAGGACAAGGGATAAGTCTTGCTATGAGTAGTCATGTGAATTTGGTATTCGTTTGATATTTTGATAAGATGTATGTTGTCTAGCCTCTAGTGGTGTTATGTGAACGTCGACTACATAACACTTCACCATTATTTGGGCCTAGAGGAAGGCATTGGGAAGTAATAAGTAGATGATGGGTTGCTAGAGTGACAGAAGCTTAAACCCTAGTTTATGCGTTGCTTCATAAGGGGCTGATTTGGATCCATATGTTTCATGCTATGGTTAGGTTTACCTTAATACTTTTGTTGTAGTTGCAGATGCTTGCAATAGAGGTTAATCATAAGTGGGATGCTTGTTCAAGTAAGAACAGCACCCAAGCACCGGTCCACCCACATATCAAATTATCAAAGTATCGAACGCGAATCATATGAACGTGATGAAAACTAGCTTGACGATATTCCCATGTGTCCTCGGGAGCGCTTTTCCTATTATAAGAGTTTGTTCCGGCTTGTCCTTTGCTACAAAAGGATTGGGCCACCTTGCTGCACTTTATTTACTTTTGTTACTTGTTGCTCGTTACAATTTATCCTATTACAAAACTATCTGTTACCACTTATTTCAGTACTTGCAGAGAATACTTGCAGAAAACCGCTTATCATTTCCTTCTGCTCCTCGTTGGGTTCAACACTCTTACTTATCGAAAGGACTATGATAGACCCCCTATACTTGTGGGTCATCAGTTATCTTAGAGGGTTTAAAGCGGATAAGGGACGCAAGGAATTATACTGGTTCGGCCCCTTACGATGAAGGTAAAAGCCTACTCTAGTTGTGATGGAATTGCTAGGGTTTTGATGACCAGGGAGCGAATCCGCTTTGCATGGCTCTCGAGTTATTGTTGTCTATCCCTAAACCACCATCGGGTCATCCCTTTATATACACAGGTTGACGCCCGACAGTTTACAGAATCCCGAGGCCGGCTCATAAACGTGCCCGGCTCGGTTTCTACCTTTCCTTGCCTTACAACATAAGTTACATACCATACGGCGGTTTATGTCTACGGGCCCTAACCCGCCTTTGGGCCTTGGGCCTTCATGTTAGATCTCCTCTGTAAAGGGCCATACTTCTTGTCTTCATGGGCTTCAAACATGATTAACTCATTGTGGTCATAACTCGGCCCCTCATGGCCGGTTTATACTTAGTAGTAATATCCCCAACATTAGGCCCCAGATTGATTTGAACTTGTTTATGTCAATCTTCAACACTTAGAAAAATTCCTCCTTCAGCACCTTCGCGTTAATCTTATGAACCGCCATGACATCATCTTCCAGGTTCGTAATAAACTGCCATGACGTCACCCGTTATTAAAAATTGAATGTACCTCACCTTCATTAATGAGCCTCCGACAATCGAGGCGACCGCTCTGTCACATATCCAACTTTTGGGCTCCTCGATTTTCGCGCCTGTCACTTATCCCTTCACCTTATAAATAAGACCGGGGGTCCTTTTCATTTTCCCCTCTTGCCTCCTCGCTTCTTCTTCCTTGCGACGACCCGACCCTCACGCACAGTCGCCGTCGTCAAGCTCCGCCCTCGTCTTCATCTCCGGCCGCTGCATCAACCTGAACGTTCCAGAGAAACGCGGCGCGCCTCCGCTGTTTCAACAGCTTTGATGAGTTCCTCTTCTTTTCCTCTGTAGACCCGCTAGGGTTTTCGCGAGTTCACAAAAGCTTCATGGTGTTCTATCCTTGTTCTTCATTAGATCCTATATGACGGACTTCAAACTTGATGTACTTTCGTGCGGTAGCAATGACAGTCCTTATTTTGCCTGTCAAACCATGCCTTTTGTGTATGAAAACCGATCTAGAACTTTGCGAACTGCTCAAGCACCAACTTTTAGGTCTAAATCTTTTCCTGACATGCGGTAGATCCAAAATTCCGATGTGAAACCGTGAAACTTGTTTTCCCCACTTAGTCATCTTTTTGCTTCAGATCTGTACCTTCCCCACCAATATAGGCGGTTTAACTTTTTTAGGAAATAATAATCCGGTATGTAAAGAATGATAATCCGGCAGGTACCATTAGTCCCCTTTTAAACCGCCAATTCGTTTATCTTTGTAACCCCTCCAACATTAGGCTCTGGTTTAACAATGTGCATCGGTCTCTGTCTTCTCCTTCTGATATTGCATCGCTTTATGTGTGTCTGTCATAAACCCTAAACCGGCATTTGATCTTTTTCTAGCTTTTCTTTTGAAATGGCCAAACAATTTTATGCTTGCAACTGGGTCCCTTCCCGGGTTACCGAAGAGCAACTAGATGGATGCGTCAGAACTGGCGCTTTACCAAAACGAAGCGAAATCCACTGGCGAGTTCCCGGCCCAGAAAATCCTCCTACCGCCAAGGATGGCGAGGTAGTGGTATTTGTTGATCATATGAGCCGCGGTTTTAAACCGCCCAGATCCAAGTTTTTTCGTGATGTGCTTGCCAGCTTCCAGATCCACCCTCAAGATATTGGACCAAACTCGGTGTCCAATATTTGCAACTTTCAAGTGTTTTGTGAGGCCTATCTGCAAGAAGAGCCAACCATTGAATTGTTCAGGGATTTTTTCTACTTGAACCATCGTACTGAATTTCTAGACGGACCCAACAGTGAACTTGGCGGCGTTTCCATTCAGAAAAGGAAGGACGTCAGCTTCCCTCACACCAAACTTCATAGTCATCCCAAGGATTGGAACCAGACTTGGTTCTACTGTAAGGATACTTCCCTTGATGATGAGAACCCTCTGCCTGGTTATCGTCCTCACCGGCTTACCAACACACATCCATTTCCGCAAAGGCTGACTGCCAAGGAATGGGCCACATATGCACCACAGCTCGCCAAGCTCAGAGCTTTTATGGCTAATGGTTTGACAGGAGTTGACTTTGTCCGTTGCTGGATATCTTGGAGTATTTTACCATTAAGCCGTCGCCCCGGTTTAATGTGTGAGTACACAGGGGACTCAAAAGATCCTCAATGACATATTGACATTCAGCTAACAGAGGCTAAAGTTACTGAGTCTGTTAAGAAAATACTGAATGAATCGGAGGCTGTCTGTAGCAAGATCGGGTTAAGTCCCTTCTATACTTTGAATAAACCGCCAGCTGTAAGAATTGCCTCACTCCTGCTTGTACTTGATATTCTTAACTGTGTAATCTCTTATATCCTTTGTCAATCTTTTAACAGGGTGACGACTCATTTTGGAAGAAGAAACCTCGAGATAAACCGGCCAAGACACCTCGCCCCAAGACCAAGGTTACTAAAAGACATGCCAAGAAGAAAACTACTGAACCCTCTGAACCGGACGTTGATGATGACCCGGATAATCCGGACTCAGAGGTAGAACATGACTCTCTTGGTTCGTTTTTCATACACCTCATTGACAATGATTATTATCAGGATGACGCTGAAGGCAGCCAAGCTGATGCCGTAGAGGTAATTATCCTTTCCTCCGGTTCAGACCCTCTGCCAACACAAAAAATCCGGAAAGTAAAAATTTCTCACCCCCTAGCTCACTTGGACCCACACTTTCTTTTGAAGAAGCAGCAACATGAAGCTCGCCGCACAACCCGGCACAGCGACCAAGTAGTTACTTCAGCCGGTTTACCGAACACTCCTGTTCGGAAACGTCAATATGAGGTCTTACACACTTCCGATACTTCTTATCCCAAGGCAGGTTATTTTCGACAACCTCTTAATCCGTCCAATTCAAATTATCAGGGAACACCTCATTCATCATCTGGCGAACAACGGCCACACAGCTCCCTCCTCTTAAGACTGTTCATGGGTAAACACTTTAAACTTAATCCTTTGACGCTTTATACTTGCGTGCTATACTGACCTTTATATATTTTTCTTTCAGAGCCAAGGCCAGACCCAGCAAGAAAGCTTGGGTAAATAAACCTTCTGATGACGATGTGCTTATTGAACCGGAAAGAACTCCAGAACCGGAAGGAACCAATGCTGACGCCATGCTTGATGATCCGCCACCTCAAGATCATGACTTTCTTGTTGAACAAGTAGAAGTTGACGCAACAGGCCATGCTGATAAACCGACAAGCCCGGTCCGCACTAATGATAAACCGTCAAGTCCGGCTAAGGCTACTGATAAATCGTCAACTCTAGTGCAGGCTGCTGATGACAAGGAAGATGACATTACGATTACCGGCTTTGGCCACACCACTCCTGGCAATCATGTTGCTTTATCAAAACATAGTGCCAAGGAAGAGCTTTCTGCTATGGGAAAAGGCAAGTGGAACACAGACTTGTCAAGCTACGCCCACCTCAACGCCCAAGAACTTCATTCTGGTTTTTTAAACCGTCTGTACACAAGTCTTGATTACGAAGCCGGTTTAGTGAATCTGATGAAGGAGCGATATGAGGTAACTACATAACTATTTCTCTCTTATTTCCAATTTCCAGTACCAACTCCAGTAGCCCCCAAGGGCCGATTTATGATGCCAATCTAAACCGGGACTTTGTAATATCTCAACTTTGCATGCTTATCCTCCAAGGGCCGGTTGATCTGTTGAAGATGAACCGGTACTTTAGAATTGTAATCTTTCAACTTTCGCCTGTGTAGTTCCCAAGGGCCGGTTTATCTTTCCAAGTTGAACCGTGACTTTGACCAATGTTACTTTGAGCAAATGTACATTAGCCCCCAAGTGCCAAGAATAATACTTGTATTGCGCTTGGGAGTTGTAAAAAAATTCTGATAATCAAGCGAATAGGCATTAGCTCCGAAGTGCCAAGTATATAACTTGTTATGTGCTTGGTACTTCAAATATTCACTGCCACCTCATAATATGTCTTTCTCTCATAGGCTGAGCTGAGCAAAAAGGAAGCCCAAACCGCTGATCTTCAAGAGAATATCAAATCCCAGCAAGCAGAAACCTCCAAAGCGAAAGAGGAACTGACCAGTGCCTTAGTAGCCATGGAGAAGCTGAAGGAAACCTTTAAGAAGGAACGGGTGGATTGGGGCATAGAGAAAACCGCATTACAAAAGAGAGCTGAAGACGCAGAAGCAGCCCTTAAACCGGTGGCCGAAGAGCTGACCGGTTTAAAGCGGCAGATAAATGCCAAGACCGCTGTTGTATTTGGTAAGTATCCTCACCTAAGTTTTCAACATACATTATCTCATCAGTTACCGGTTTACTGATGCTCGCAATGACGCAGGAACTCGCATTACCCATCTGGGCTCTGACATGCGGATAAAGCTGAAGGCTGCCTATACCCTTATAGAGCAGTTATATCTCGGAGCCCAACGGGCCATTTGCACTGCTTCTCATAACAAATGAAAGATCATGGATGTCGCCTAGAGGGGGGGTGAATAGGCGTTTTAAAATAATTACGGTTTAGGCTTGAACAAATGCGGAATAAACCTAGCGGTTAATTTGCCAAGCACAAAAACTAAAACAACTAGGCTCACCTATGTGCACCAACAACTTATGCTAAGAAAGATAAGCAACTATGTGATAGCAAGATATATGACAAGAAACAATATGGCTATCACAAAGTAAAGTGCATAAGTAAAGGGCTCGGGTAAGAGATAACCGAGGCACGAGGAGACGACGATGTATCCCGAAGTTCACACCCTTGCGGATGCTAATCTCCGTTTGGAGCGGTGTGGAGGCACAATGCTCCCCAAGAAGCCACTAGGGCCACCGTAATCTCCTCACGCTCTCGCACAATGCAAGATGTCGTGATTCCACTAAGGGACCCTTGAGGGCGGTCACCGAACCCGTACAAATGGCAACCCCTGGGGGCGGTCACCGAACCCGTACACTTTGGTAACCCTTTGGGGCGGTCACCGATACCCGTCAAATTGCTCGGGGCGATCTCCACAACCTAATTGGAGACCCCGACGCTTTCCCGGAGCTTTGCACCACAATGATTGAGCTCTGAACACCAACAACCATCTAGGGCGCCCAAGCACCCAAGAGGAACAAGCTCAAGGGTACCAAGCACCCAAGAGTAATAAGCTTCTCAACTTGTAACTTCCACGTATCACGTTGAGCCTCAAACCGACGCACCAAATGCAATGGCAAGGGCACACGGAGTGCCCAAGTCCTTCTCTCTCAAATCCCACCGAAGCAACTAATGCTAGGGAGGAAAATGAGAGGAACAACAAGAAAGAGAACACCAAGAACTCCAAGATCTAGATCCAAGGGGTTCCCCTCACATAGAGGAGAAAGTGATTGGTGGAAATGTGGATCTAGATCTCCTCTCTCTTTTCCCTCAAAAACTAGCAAGAATCCATGGAGGGATTGAGAGTTAGCAAGCTTGAAGAAGGTCAACAATGGGGGAAGAACACGAGCTCGAAGGATTAGGTTCATTGGGGAAGAAGACCCCCTTTTATAGGAGGGGGAAAATCCAACCGTTATGTGCTTAGCCCGCACACGAGCGGTACTACCGCTCCACGAGCGGTACTACCACTCAGGCAGAAGAAACAGGGAAAAGGAGCAACAAAACATGAACCTTGGGGCGGTAGTACCGCAGGAGACAGCGGTACTACCGCTGGGTTAAGCGGTACTACCGCTCCCTTGGGCGGTACTGTCGCGCAGAACGAAGGGGAAAGGGAAAGAGGGAACCGGGCGGTACTACCGCGGAGGAAGGGCGGTACTGCCGCTAAGGAGCGGTACTGCCGCACTACTGCCGCAACGAGGTACCACACAATCCGACACAGAAAAAGACCCCTCGAATCGACGCGGTAGGGACCTGGTAAGCCAACGGTAGTACTACTGCGGAGTCACCGTCGGTACTACCGCTGCGGAGCGGTACTGCCGCTTGTGACTCCTCAGCGGTACTACCGCTGGGTACCACGGTACTACCACTGGGACCCTGACAAAAACCACACTCAAGAAAACCAGAACTGCCATAACTTCTGCAAATGAGCTCCGAATTGAGCAAACTCAAGCTTGTTGGAAACAAGACGACGAGTAGCATCAAAACAGCGAGGAGGCAGGGGAGGTATGCCTAACAGAAAGATGAGTGAAACCTCCAACCGAGAAGAACCGGCAAAACCTCCAACATCGAAAACATCATAGAAGATGCAAGCGAACTCCGTTTTCGATGAACTCAAGCTTGCCAACAAGATGACCGTAAGCTCTAAGACTCACAAAGAGAACCAAACAAGAACCAAGAAAGATGATGCAAGGATGCAATGGTTTGAGCTCTCAACGAACGATATGATCAAGCTACTCATTGAGGGGCCCCCTTGATAGTATGGCAATCGATCCTATAACCCGGTCTCCCAACTACCATCATGGGACCGGTAAAATAGAAAACCTATCAAGGGCAAACCTTTGCCTTGCACATGGTCCACTTGAGCTAGATGGTGACGATCTAGACTCCCTCAAGTTGGACCACCTTTCTTGATTGTGTTGGCTCGATGAAGACTAGTTGATTGCTCCCCCATACTCCACTATGGTGAGCCTTTCTTCCGCACATCTTCACAAGTCCATTGTCACCACAATGGACGGAAAGCTTCAAGCATTTGATCTCTTCGTGATGCTCCACTTGAACTTGCACCGCAACCTTTCTTGATTGTGTTGAGTCGATGAAGACTAGTTGATTGCTCCCCCATACTCTACTATGGGCGAGCTACTCTTCCGCACATCTTCACAGGTCCATTGTCACCACAAAGGACAACAAGCTTCAAGCATTTGATCTCTTCGTGGTGCTCCACTTGAACTTGCACACCGCAACCTAACCCCACAAAGAACCCTCACGAAGATCATGGGTTAGTACACAAAGCGTAATTGACAATGCTTACCATACCATGGGATCACTTGATCCCTCTCGGTACATCTTCTACGCTTTGTGGGTTGATCATCTTGATTCACTCTTTAACTTAGTCTTGATCAACCTCTCACAAGACCAATCTTTAGGTAACTCCTTGAATAGCACCTTGGTCGACACAAACTCTCCTTGAAACCAACACATGTACTCCAAGAAAAGCCTATGGACAAAACCTTCAAATATAACTCAAGGCAACCATTAGTCCATAGAGATTGTCATCAATTACCAAAACCAAACATGGGGGCACCGCATGTTCTTTCAACAAACCACCTCCAACTTTTATAAAGGAAACCCTTGAGAAGCTGTCAGTGCTGCCTACCTGGTTGGACGAATTAAAAAGATCAGCTGCAAGGTCAGGTGCGCTGACTGCACTAATCCGGGCTAAGGCATGGATATCAGATCTTGAGTCGTCGGATATAGGCGGCGGCTACCCTGGCGTAAAGGAGGATGGTTCAGAGTTCAACAATGATGATCTTCGAAGGTTAACAAGGGAAATGCGCCCCTTAGCGAGAAAATTGGCTGAAGAAACAGATCTCTCTCACTATCAGCTGGTTTATGATTCTGATCATAAAAGACTTCCTGCGCCAACACATGATGTAGAAGATCTTATTCTGCCAATTCGTAAGCACACATATGCCCCTGATGTTGACCCCTCCAACCTTATAAGCGATGAAGCTTGTTCCAAGCTTTAACTGGAATCGATTGGGCAACCATTGACATCCAGCCACTGGGTAGAGAGGAGGAGGATGCGCCAGCGCAAGACAATCCACAGCCTTCAAGTCAGCCTGGTGACGAGTCATGATCCGGCAGCCGGTTTAGCCTTTTGCGTACTGCCACACTTGCTGAAAACAATTATTCTTTTTGGGCATTAAAACGCCTTCTAATAGGCTAGTTCAAAACACTTGGTCTGCTATGCCATCGCGCATACTTATTTTGCCTGATACTATGAATCCACCATGTTTTAGGATATATTATGTTCATAATCCATAGCCGTGTGATTCAAACTGTTCCTGCATACAACAAGTTGAAAATGTCTTGGCGGCTTACCACAAGACGGGTCATGATGCCCAAATGTATATATAGCCAGGGTTTATAACCCAGGCTGTACTTTGAAAATAATCAAAGATGATGAAGAAATGATACCTTTGATATTGAATCACACCGTTGGTTGACCAACTTTTGTATATTAAGGGTGATAACCCCAATCTTGAGTATCGATAACTCCTTCCATGTTTGCCGGTTTATGATAAAACCATACCGGGTTATAATAAACACCGGTGTATCCACATATAATGTTGGTGACTTGTAGTCGAAACCAGACCGGATCAATAAATGTCAGATTATAATTGATCATGTACTGACAACTTATCGTTGAAAGCCAACCCGGGTCAATAAACGTTGATTTATCATAAGATATTAAAAATCTCACCAAAGGAGAAAAAAACTTGGCAAATAAAAACACAAAAAGAACATCCAAGGCTTTTCATGGGCTGCCAGGCCCTAAATCGAGGCTTTTCATGGGCTGCAAGGCCACTGAGTTAAACCATTTTTCGGAGCCTTTTAAGATGGACCTCACATTAACCAATCGTCGTTTTAACTTTGACAAGTTCAGGGTCTATGAGATTGACTTATGAAACGTTCGGCGGGTCATACCAGGATTACCTGGACGGAGTGGCTTACTTAAAAAGGCAGGATAACCCGGGGTTTTAGGTGAATACACCTGGCTTCCAAGCCTGGCTTGATAGCCTATTGCAAGGGTGTAAGCTCTTTGTTCTTTGAGAAGCAAAGAGCCCCCAAGCAACATTTGAGCTGTGCTCGGTGGGTGCCTATGTTTGAGTTGTGCTGTTGCAACACTCTCTTTGGCCCCACATGATTTCCTTTTGGCCTTATGCCGATCAAGAGGTGTAGCTATGGTTCAAATACAACCAAGCCCCCAAGTGATTTCCCTAATGGCCTTATGCCAATCAAGAGATGTAGCTATGGTTCGAATACGACCAAGCCCCCAAGTGATTTCCTTTGATATATGTGGCTTTATAAGCTGGATCAATGGCAAATAAAACTCCTCTTTATAAACAGAAGCCCCCATGTAACCACACATGATGTAATAAAAACAACAGAGACCCCGATTTAGCTAAGGCTCCGGTTTATTATATTGATCATAATATATACATTATCATAACTATGTACATAAGAAGAGCCTGTGGCTCAAGTATAGTAAGGCCGAAGATGAGCTATATTCCACGGCCGTTGGGTCCCCTCCTCCGATTTACGTGAGTCTTTGTGCTCTCGAACATCGATAAGGTAGTATGATCCATTGTGCAGATTTTTGCTGACCACAAAAGGCCCTTCCCAAGGTGGGGACAACTTGTGCATATCAGTCTGATCCTGGATGAGCCGGAGCACTAGATCACCTTCTTGAAAAGTTCTGGTTTTTAACCCGGCGGCTATGATAACATCGCAGGTCTTGTTGGTAAATCACTGAATGAGCTGCTGCAATATCACGCTCCTCATCTAACAGGTCCAGTGAATCCTAACGTGCTTTCTCATTATCAGCTTCAACATAAGCCGCCACACGGGGCGAGTCATGACGGATGTCACTAGGGAGAACCGCCTCTGCTCCATAAACCATGAAGAAAGGCGTGTAACCCGTAGATCTGTTTGGTGTGGTATTGATACTCCATAACACATAAGGTAACTCCTCCACCCAACAACCCGGCGTCTGCTTTAAAGGAACCATAAGCCGGGGCTTGATGCCTCTCAAAATTTCTTGAATGGCTGTCTCTGCTTGACCATTAGATTGGGGGTGAGCCACTGATGACACGTCAAGCCGGATGTGCTCACATTGACAAAATTCTTCCATGGCACCCTTGGACAGATTAGTACCATTATCAGTTATGATGTTGTGTGGAAAACCAAAACGGAAGATCACTTTTTTGATGAATTGAACCGCCGTAGCTGCATCATACTTACTGACTGGCTCTGCCTCTACCCACTTGGTGAACTTATCAACCGCTACCAGTAGGTGGGTCTTCTTGTCCTTGGACCTCTTAAAAGGCCCAACCATATCCAGCCCCCAAGTTGCAAATAGCCAAGTGATTGGAATCAACCTTAATTCTTGAGCTGGAACATGAGCGCGGCGTGCAAACTTCTGACAACCGTCACACCTCTTTACCAAATCCTCAGCATCAGCATGAGCCGTCAACCAATAGAAGCCATGACGAAAAGCCTTAGCTACCAAGGATTTTGAACCGGCATGGTGACCACAATCTCCTTCATGGATCTCACGCAAAATCTCACAGCCTTCTTGAGGAGACACACAATGCTGAAACGCCCCTGTTACACTACAATGATGTAACTCCCCATTGATAATGGTCATTGATTTGGATCGCCGGATTATCTGCCTGGCCAAGTCTTCATCCTCCGGTAACTCGCCCGGGTTCATGTACGCCAAGTATGGGACTGTCCAATCCAGGATAACATGAAGAGCCGCCACCAATTGAGCCTCCGGGTCAGGAACAGCCAAATCCTCCTCTGTAGGTATCTTGACCGACAGATTATGTAGCACATCCAGAAAGACATTGGGTGGCACCAGTTTATGTTGAGAGCCTAAGCGAGTTAAAGCGTCCGCCACTTCATTCTTTCGCCGGTCTATATGGTCAACCTGATAACCCCTGAAATGACCAGCCACTATGCCCACCTCTCGTCGATACACCGCCATGAGTGGATCCTTGGAATCCCAAGTGCCAGACACCTGTTGAGCTACCAGGTCCAAGTCACCAAAGCACTTAACCCGGCTTAAATTCATCTCCTTAGCCATCCGAAGACCATGGAGCAAGGCCTCATATTCAGCTGCATTATTAGTGCAAGGGAACATTAAACGGAGAACATAACAAAACTTATCACCTCGTGGGGAAGTTAATACGACTCCAGCCCCCGAGCCCTCCAATTGTCTGGACCCATCAAAATGAGTAGTCCAATAAGTGTTATCTGGCTTTTCCTCTGGTGCCTACAACTATGTCCAGTCGTTGATGAAATCCACAAGTGCTTGGGACTTGATTGCTGTGCGAGGCATATATTTTAACCCGTGAGTTCCAAGCTCAATGGCCCATTTGGCAACCCGGCCAGTTGCTTCCCTATTTTGGATGATATCCCCCAAGGGGGCAGAACTGACCACAGTGATAGGATGACACTGAAAATACTGCTTGAGCTTCCGGCTTGCCATGAAAACTCCATACACCAGTTTCTGCCAATGTGGGTACCTTTGCTTGGACTCAATAAGCACCTCACTGATATAATAAACCGGTCGTTGAACCGGATACTCCTTTCCGGCCTCCTTACGCTCCACAACAATAGCCACACTAACAACCCGGGCATTAGCAGCCACGTATAACAGTAAGGGCTCTTTATCAACAGGAGCAGCAAAGATAGGCGGCTCAGCTAGCTGCCGCTTTAAACTCTCAAAGGCTTCATTGGCAGCATCACTCCAGACAAAATGGTCTGTCTTCATCATCTGATACAGAGGAATTTCCTTTTCTCCCAAACGGCTGATAAACCGGCTCAATGCTGCAATACGACCCGCCAGACGCTGGACATCGTTAATACACGCCGGTTTAGCCAGGGACGTAATAGTCTTGATCTTCTCTGGATTAGCTTCAATGCCCCTGTTAGACACCAGAAAACCCAAGAGCTTGCCTGCCAGTACACCAAAGACACATTTGGCCGGATTAAGCATCATCTTATAAACCCGGAGGTTATCAAAAGTCTCCTTCAAGTCATCTATCAATGTTTCCTCCTTTCTGGACATTACCACAATATCATCCACATAAGCATGAACATTGCGCCCAATCTGATTAGGAAGACAATTCTGTACACAGCGCTGATAAGTCGCCTGGGCACTCTTGAGCCCAAAAGGCATAGATACATAGCAGAAGGCTCCAAAGGGAGTTATAAAAGATGTCTTCTCCTGGTCCTTAACTGCCATTTTGATCTGATGGTAACCAGAATAAGCGTCCAGAAAACACAAACGGTCACAACCCGCCGTAGCATCAATGATTTGATCAATACGAGGGAGAGCAAAGGGGTCAGCTGGACAGGCCTTGTTCAAATATGTGTAGTCCACACACATACGCCAAGTGTCGTTCTTCTTAAGTACCAGCACCGGATTAGCTAGCCACTCAGGGTGAAAGAGCTCCACAATAAACCATGCTGCCAAAAGCTGGGCTACCTCCTCACCAATAGCCTTGCGCCTTTCTTCATTGAAGCGGCGGAGAAACTGCCTGACTGGTTTAAACTTAGGATCTATATTAAGAGTGTGCTCAGCGAGTTCCATCGGTACACCTGGCATATCAGAAGGTTTCCATGCAAAGATGTCCCGGTTCTCATGGATGAACTCGATGAGCGCGCTTTCCTATTTTGGATCCAGGTTAGCGCTGATGCTGAACTGCCTGGATGAATCGCCAGGAACAAAGTCAACCAGCTTAGTCTCCTCGGCCGATTTAAACTTCAAAGCCAGATCATGCTCTATAGTTGGTTTTTTCAGAGAAGTCATATCTGTCGGATCAACATTGTCTTTGTAAAACTTCAAATCCTCTATTGCACAAACCGACTTAGCATAGGCCGCATCACCTTCTTCACATTCCAAAGCAATCTTCCGGCTCCCATGCACTGGGATGGTCCCCTTATGACCCGGCATCTTAAGCTGGAGATAAACATAACAGGGCCTTACCATGAACTTAGCAAAAGTCGGCCGTCCAAACAGGGCATGATATGGGCTCTTGATTTTCACCACTTCAAAAGGCAATGTTTCTGATCTTGAATCATGATCATATCCAAAAGCAACCTCTAGAGCTATCTTACCAACTGGGTACACCGATTTAACAGGCACCACACCATGAAAGACAGTGTTTGACGGTTTAAGATTTTTATCTGTCAACCCCATGCGACGGAAGGTTTCATAATAAAGGATATTGATACTGCTCCCTCCATCCATGAGTACCTTGGTGAACTTGTACCCCCCAACCTAAGGTGCCACCACTAATGCCAGGTGACCCGGATTATCAACCCGGGGTGGATGATCCTCTCGACTCCACAAAATGGGTTGTTCAGACCAGCGCAGATAACGGGGCACTGCTGGTTCAACGGAGTTTACTACCCTTTTATGAAGCTTCTGATCGCGCTTACACAAACTAGTGGTGAAGACATGGTACTGCCCACTATTCAACTGCTTCGGCTTACTCTGATAACCCGATTGTTGCTGCTGCTGACTCCCCTGATGATTATAACCTCCCTGGTTGCCCTGACTGCCTTGATTGCCATGTCCGGTTTGGTTGCCTTGGAATCCTGAACCAGAGCTGCCTCCACCATAACCCGGCCCATGAAAACCGCCTCCTAAACCGCCAGGTGGTCCATGGTCGTATTGAAAGAGATTTGAATTTTTGAACTCCCGCATAATGAAGAAATATTTCCAAAGGTGCGTAGCTGGCCTTTCCTTCGACCCGTGCTTCGGGCAAGGCTGATTTAACAGGCTCTCAAGATTGGGACCTGATCCCCCACCCCGCTGGGGTGGTTTACCCTTACGGCGCTGACCATTATCCTGGGTGTTGGTGTTAGCCACAAAGTCCAAGCTATTATCCGCCTTGCGCTTACCATTGTTCCCATGACCCGTCGGGTTATGCTGCTGCCCCTTGGCACCGCCATTCTTCTTTCCCTTCCTCGGCTTTTCATCCTCAGACTCAGGGTCCTTGGTACTATCCGAATTGGCATACTTAACCTGAGCTGCCATAAGCATAGCCATGTCATTGCAGTGACGCTTGAGCCTTCCCAACTTTAGTTTCAAAGGAGTAAACCGGCAATTGCCTTCCAACATCAAGACTACCGTATCAGCATTGATGCGGTCTAATGAATGCAAAATAGCTGAGACTCACTTTACACAATGGGTTGTAGACTCCCCTTCCTCTTGAACACGGGCGGCTGCTACCTCTTGAGCACTGCGTTGGTTTTCCCCGAAGAGGAACGGATGATGCAGCAAAGTAGCATAAGTATTTCCCTCAGTTTTTGAGAACCAAGGTATCAATCCAGTAGGAGGCTACACGCGAGTCCCTCGTACCTGCACAAAACAAATAAATCCTCGCAACCAATGCAAATAGGGGTTGTGAATCCCTATAAGGCCACTTACGAGAGTGAGATCTGATAGATATGATAAGATAATATTTTTGGTATTTTTATGATAAAGATGCAAAGTAAAATAAAGGCAAAGTAAATAGCAAAGGAAATAACTAAGTAGTAGGAGATTAATATGACGAAGATAGACCCGGCGGGCATAGGTTTCACTAGTGGCTTCTCTCGAGAGCATAAGTATTCTACGGTGGGTGAACAAATTACTGTTGAGCAATTGGCAGAACTGAGCATAGTATGAGAAGGTATGATCATGTATATAGGCATCACGTCCGAGACAAGTAGACCGACTCCTGCCTGCATCTAGTACTATTACTCCACTCATCGACCGCTATCCAGCATGCATCTAGAGTATTAAGTTAAAAACAGAGTAACGCCTTAAGCAAGATGACATGATGTAGAGGGATAGACTCATGCAATATGAAGAAAACCCCATCTTGTTATCCTTGATGGCAATAATACAATACGTGCCTTGCTGCCCCTACTATCACTGGGAAAGGACACCGCAAGATTGAACCCAAAGCTAAGCACTTCTCCCATTGCAAGAAAGATCAATCTAGTAGGCCAAACCAAACTGATAATTCGAAGAGACTTGCAAAGATAACCAATCATACATAAAAGAATTCAGGAAGATTCAAATATTATTCATAGATAGACTTGATCATAAACCCATAATTCATCAGTCTCAACAAACACACCGCAAAAATAAGATTACATCGAATAGTTCTCCACAAGAGAGGGGGAGAACATTGTATTGAGATCCAAAAAGAGAGAAGAAGCCATCTAGCTACTAACTATGGACCCGTAGGTCTGAGGTAAACTACTCACACTTCATCGGAGGGGCTATGGTGTTGATGTAGAAGCCCTCCGTGATCGATGCCCCCTCCGGTGGAGCTCCGGAACAGGCCCCAAGATGGGATCTTGTGGATACAGAAAGTTGCGGCGGTGGAATTAGGGTTTTGGCTCCATATCTGATTGTTTGGGGGTACGTAGGTATATATAGGAGGAAGGAGTACGTTGGTGGAGCAACAGGGGGCCCACGAGGGTGGAGGGCGCGCCTGGTGGGGGTGGGCGCGCCCCCTACCTCGTGGCCTCCTCTTTTCTTTCTTGACGTAGGGTCCAAGTCTCCCGGGTCTTGTTTGTTGAGAAAAGCACGTTCCCAAAGGTTTCATTCCGTTTGGACTCTGTTTGATATTCCTTTTGTTCGAAACCCTAAAACAGGCAAAAACAGCAATTCTGGGTTGGGCCTCCGGTTAATAGGTTAGTCCCAAAAATAATATAACAGTGGATAATAAATCCCAATAATGTCCAAAACAGTAGATAATATAGCATGGAGCAATAAAAAATTATAGATACGTTGGAGACGTATCAAGCATCCCCAAGCTTAATTCCTGCTCGTCCTCGAGTAGGTAAATGATAAAAACAGAATTTTTGATGCGGAGTGCTACTTGGCATAATTTTAATGTAATTCTTCTTAATTGTGGTATGAATATTCAGATCCGAAAGATTCAAGACAAAAGTTCATATTGACATAAAAATAATAATACTTCAAGCATACTAACAAAGCAATTATGTCTTCTCAAAATAACATGGCTAAAGAAAGTTATCCCTACAGAATCATATAGTCTGGCTATGCTCTATCTTCACCACACAAAATATTTAAATCATGCACAACCTCGATGACAAGCCAAGCAATTGTTTCATACTTTTGACATTTTCTAACTTTTTCAATCTTCACGCAATACATGAGCGTGAGCCATGGATATAGCACTATAGGTGGAATAGAATGGTGGTTATGGAGAAGACAAAAAGGGAGAAGATAGTCTCACATCAACTAGACGTATCAACGGGCTATGGAGATGCCCATCAATAGATATCAATGTGAGTGAGTAGGGATTGCCATGCAACGGATGCACTAGAGCTATAAGTATATGAAAGCTCAAAAAGAAACTATGTCGGTGTGCATCCAACTTGCCTGCTCATGAAGACCTAGGGCACTTTGAGGAAGCCCATCATTGGAATATACAAGCCAAGTTCTATAATGAAAAAATCCCACTAGTATATGAAAGTGATAACATGAGAGACTCTCTACTATGGATATCATGGTGCTACTTTGAAGCACAAGTGTGGTAAAAGGATAGTAACATTGTCCCTTCTCTCTTTTTCTCTCATTTTTTTATTTTTTTTATTTGGGCCTTTTCTATTTTTTTATGGCCTCTTTTCTTTCTTTTTTTCCTTTTTTTTATTCTTCGTCCGGAGTCTCATCCCAACTTGTGGGGGAATCATAGTCTCCATCATCCTTTCCTCACTGGGACAATGCTCTAATAATGATGATCATCACACTTTCATTTTTCTTACAACTCAACAATTACAACTCGATACTTAGAACAAAATATGACTCTATATGAATGCCTCCGGTGGTGTACCGGGATATGCAATGGCTCATGAGTGACATGTATGAAAGAATTATGAACGGTGGCTTTGCCACAAATACGATGTCGACTACATGATCATGCTAAGCAATATGACAATGATGGAGTGTGTCATAATAAACGGAATGGTGGAAAGTTGCATGGCAATATATCTCGGAATGGCTATGGAAATGCCATAATAGGTAGGTATGGTGGCTGTTTTGAGGAAGGTATATGGTGGGTGTATGATACCGGCAAAAGGTGCGCGGTATTAGAGAGGCTAGCAACGGTGGAAGGGTGAGAGTGCGTATAATCCATGGACTCAACATTAGTCATAAAGAACTCATATACTTATTGCAAAAATCTACAAGTTATCAAAGCAAAGTATTACGCGCATGCTCCTAGGGGGGTAGATTGGTAGGAAAAGACCATCGCTCGTCCCCGACCGCCACTCATAAGGAAGACAATCAAAAAATAAATCATGCTCCGACTTCATCACATAACGGTTCACCATACGTGCATTCTACGGGAATCACAAGCTTCAACACAAGTATTTCTCAAATTCACAACTACTCAACTAGCATGACTTTAATATCACCATCTCCATATCTCAAAACAATTATCAAGTATCAAACTTATCATAGTATTCAACACAATCATAAGAGAATTTTTTTTATTCTTGACTACCTAGCATATTAGTATTTAAAGCAAATTACCATGCTATTAAGACTCTCAAAATAATCTAAGTGAAGCATGAGAGATCAATAGTTTCTATAAAACAAATCCACCACCGTGCTCTAAAAGATATAAGTGAAGTACTAGAGCAAAATTCTAAATCATGTATGGCTCTCTCAAAAGGTGTGTGCATCAAGGATGATTGTGGTAAACTAAAAAGCAAAGACTCAAATAATACAATACGCTCCAAGCAAAACACATATCATGTGGCGAATAAAAATATAGCTCCAAGTAAAGTTACCGATAGAAGTAGACGAAAGAGGGGATGCCTTCCGGGGCATCCCCAAGCTTTGGCTTTTAGGTGTCCTTAGATTATCTTGGGGGTGCCATGGGCATCCCCAAGCTTAGGCTCATGCCACTCCTTGTTCCATAATCCATCAAATCTTTACCCAAAACTTGAAAACTTCACAACACAAAACTTAAAGTAGAAAATCTCGTGAGCTCCGTTAGCGAAAGAAAATAAAAGACCACTTCAAGGTAATGTAATGAACTCATTCTTTATTTATATTGGTGTTATACCTACTGTATTCCAACTTCCCTATGGTTTATAAACTATTTTACTAGTCATAGATTCATCAAAATAAGCAAACAACACACGAAAAACAGAATCTGTCAAAAACAGAACAGTCTGTAGTAATCTGTAGCTAGCGCAAGATCTGGAACCCCAAAAATTCTAAAATAAATTTCTGGACGTGAGGAATTTATCTATTAATAATCTTAAAAAAGAATTAACTAAATATCACTTTCCAAATAAAAATGACAGCAGTTCTCGTGAGCGCTAAAGTTTCTGTTTTTTACAGCAAGTTCAACAAGACTCTCCCCAAGTCTTCCCAACGGTTCTACTTGGCACAAACACTAATTAAACACAAAAAACACAACCAAAACAGAGTCTAGATAAATTATTTATTACTAAACAGGAGCAAAAAGCAAGGAATAAAAATAAAATTGGGTTGCCTCCCAACAAGCGCAACCGTTTTAACGCCCCTAGCTAGGCATAACAAGCAAGAATAGATCTAGGTGTTGCCATCTTTGGTAGGCAATTCTTCAATTAGGCATCTACCATATTCAGGAATTTCTTTATTTTTATTAATTATCAAACTTTTAGGCAGAAGATCTAAAAATTCATTTGTAACAAATGATTCTTTAATGATAGCAAAAAGATTGGGATGAATACTTATAGATTTGAGATCTGCATCCTTACTAGAGGATTCACCCTTATTTTTAGGAACGTACATAAGCTTGGAAACTTTAGTGAAGGACTTGGAGTATTCTTTATGGAAGAAAAATCGGTTCCCAAGTTGGTAATGATATCCTCAAGTTTATCGATCCTAATGGAATCGTGATTTATTTTCTCATTAACTATGGGTTCCTTTTCTCTAATATCTTTCAAAGTAACTCCTACTTTCGATCCATATTGAGAGATTCGGCTGTGGATCTTTTTATCCAAATTTTCAATTAACTCTAAGGTAGCAACCTTATTTTCAATAATTTCAAGCCTTTGCATTACATGCTCCAAAGTTAATATAGCAAAAGAGGGGGTGAGCCAAATAAATCTAACATAGCATTATAAGAATCAAAAGTATGGCTACCCAAAAAGTTCCCTCCGGTGATAGTATCAAGAACATAATGGTGCCAAGGAGTAATGCCTACGTAAAAATTGCGAAGAAGAACGGAAGTAGATTGCTTCCTAGTAGATCTAATTTGAGCATTGCAAATTCTATACCAAGCATCTTTTAGATTTTCTCCCTCCCTTTGCTTAAAATTTAGAATTTCATGCTCAGGAGATAACGGAGAAGATAAGGGACTAGCCATAACGATAGGCAAACAAACTAACACACAAGCAAACAAAAAGCAAGCGGGCAAAAAGAGGCAAATAGAGAAAGAGAGGGAGGATAGAGAGAGAGGGCGAATAAAATGGCAAGGGTGAAGTGGGGGAGAGGAAAACGAGAGGCAAATGGCAAATAATGTAATGCGGGATATAAAGGTATGTGATGGGTACTTGGTATGTTGACTTTTGCGTAGACCTCCCCGGCAACGGCGCCAGAAATCCTTCTTGCTACCTCTTGAGCACTGCGTTGGTTTTCCCCGAAGAGGAAGGGATGATGCAGCAAAGTAGTGTAAGTATTTCCCTCAGTTTTTGAGAACCAGTAGGAGGCTACGCGCGAGTCCCTCGTACCTGCACAAAACAAATAAATCCTTGAAACCAACGCAAATAGGGGTTGTGAATCCCTATAAGGCCACTTACGAGAGTGAGATCTGATACATATGATAAGATAATATTTTTGGTATTTTTATGATAAATATGCAAAGTAAAATAAAGGCAAAGTAAATAGCAAAGGAAATAACTAAGTAGTAGGAGATTAATATGATGAAGATAGACCCGAGGGCCATAGGTTTCACTAGTGGCTTCTCTCGAGAGCATAAGTATTCTATGGTGGGTGAACAAATTACTGTTGAGCAATTGACAGAATTGAGCATAGTTATGAGAATATCTAGGTATGATCATGTATATAGGCATCACGTCCGAGACAAGTAGACCGACTCCTGCCTGCATCTACTACTATTACTCCACTCATCGACCGCTATCCAGCATGCATCTAGAGTATTAAGTTAAAAACAGAGTAATGCCTTAAGCAAGATGAAATGATGTAGAGGGATAGACTCATGCAATATGAAGAAAACCCCATGTTATCCTCGATGGCAACAATACAATACGTGCCTTGCTGCCCCTACTGTCACTAGGAAAGGACACCGCAAGATTGAACCCAAAGCTAAGCACTTCTCCCATTGCAAGAAAGATCAATCTAGTAGGACAAACCAAACTGATAATTCGAAGAGACTTGCAACGGCAATGGCGACTACAGGAGTGCCAAATCGATGGCGCTCCCACCCTCCACCACGGCTCTCCCACCCTCTCCGGCGATCTCCCTCTTTCTCCACTAATTGGTGGATTCCCACCGATCATCCGCTCCGGCGTCCTCTCTAGATCAAGGAAATACCCATCTCCAATGGGTTCTTCTGGTGGATCTACCCTTGGCTTGGATTTCTCCAAGGGTAGGGTTTTTGCAGATGAAGTTTTCAGATCTACTGGGCATACGGTCCATCCTTCAGGGCACAGGAGATCATTCATCTTAGTGGTTTCATTCAGCCGCCATGCCTTTCGCCTCTCGGAGGATTCTGTGGCCACGGTTTTGGAGGTAGTAATTGGAGGTTCGGCAATTGATCTTCATGTTGATCACATCAAAGATAAGGTTTACTCCTTTCATGTCTCTTGCAAGCAAGTTGGTTTTCTTATTATGGATCTCCGTTCCTATGCATGTGATCTATTCAAGTGCTATTTTCATTTGTGGGGAAATGGGGGACCTAATTGGATTAGAGAGCTCCGGATCTGGAGGAAGGAATGTGACGCTGAATGGATTCTAGTTAGTCCTACTAAGCGTCGATCATCTTTAGGTCTTTTGGCCATGAATCCCCTGGTTAGATCAGCTATTAAGACTGTGGCATCTGTTCCTAAAAAGCTTTCTTTTGCCACGTTTGAGCGGTACTCTGCTTGCAAAGGGTATAGATATCCGGCTACGCAAGAGTGCATTGACACCATGAGAGATGTTGGGTATGATCTTCCTGCTCATGAACGTGTAGTCATACATCAATCGCCACCCGCGGACTTGTTTTGGATGGTGGCTCGTCCACCTATTGTTTTTGGTACAGTCACTCCTTTGCCGGAGTTAGGCCGGCCGGAATCATCTTCACCGGTAATTGATCCGGTTTCGGAGGAACTTTCCCCCGTGCATGCTGAGATTTCGCCCGTAAGTTTCGTAGAGGCGGGATTGTCACCCGTTCAAAACAATTGTCAGGTTTCTGACCCAGTGCTTTGGAGGCTCGTCAGGTGTTTACCCAATATTTGCTGCTTAGCCCATCTGCCCCTGGGCCTTCCACGCCTCCGATCCCAACTACTCTGGGCCATTGTCCAGATATCCCTACATCTCAGGAGGCTGCGAGGCAGTTTGAAGCTATGGTCGATGACATGGTGGACCGTGTGGTTACCTGCACTATTTGTTCTCAGAAGGGCCACTTGTCAACGACTTGTGGAATGCGAGTAGTCTGTACGGCTTGCTCTCTCCCTAGTCACTCTAGCCATGGCTGTAATGATTTCGCGCGCTCCAATGGATTGGTTTGGAGGCCAGTTTTGGTGCAACAAAAAACGAATTTATCGGAATCTGCTGCTTCTCATGGGAACAGAGCCGGAGTTATTGGGATAGACTGTCCAGTCCCATCACCGCCGCCTCCATTGCATCTTCCCTCTCCCCAAGCCAAAGAAAACCCCCGACAAGCTTCTAGCTCTTCCATGGCGAACTACGAGCTCGATCCACAATGCTTTGTGCCCCCTGGCCACCTCATCATTGATGGTGGCGATCGTCGGCTACCACGCACCTTCTTCACGCCCGCCGCACGCCCGCCCCGTCGGCATGAGGACTTCATGGTTGCCGAGGTGATGCCGGCACCGGAGGGGCCATTCGGCCCGATGCGGGAAGAAGTTGTCCAGTTTCTGCAAAATAGAGGTATTTTTGTCTGATCTGGTCAGCCGTGGTTTCATGGAGTAGGGCTGTTTCAAGTCAGGGATCCGACAGTTAGGTATTCCTTGGTTCAGCATGCACCTTTTCCATTGGGCAATGATCATTTTTTCAGATTTATGAAGCATGATGAGGGAGAAAATTTCAAAGGAACACATGGTTTTCGCAAGGGTTGGTTAATGTTCATTGGGATTCCCCTGGATTATGGCACCACTAAATACATCTCGCAGGCCGTAGGCACTTTTGGAAAGTTTATCTCTTGGGATAGTGAGGATCCTTATCTTGTCCGGACTTTGGTTGAAGCTAGTTTCCCAGATACGCCGTTGGTTCCAAGAGACGTTGTTTTTGGTGATTATGCGGAGTATGGAGGGGCTCAAGTGTCTTGGACTGCTGCTTGTTATGTTCTAGGTGCAGATTTTGCAGATCAGATGCCAAATGACAAAGACCCTATGCCCTTGGATGGAAACCCTCACCCTTTGCCCGGTAATCTGGTTCAGGATAATTTGATGTTTGTCTTACCGCCATACCCAATGTTGGGCTGGAATGACGCACCTCTCGCTCCGCCTCCTCCACCTATGAATGACGAAGTGCCTGGTTGGGGCAATGCCATGTGGGGAGATGAAGCTGGGAATGAGCAGGCCCCACACCCTGCTGCTCCCGAACAGGATCAAGTTTTAATAGTGATTGATCAGCCCGAAGGATCTGCTTCTATAGAGCAAGAACAAGAAGTTGAAATCCAACAACAGCATGATTTACCACTCCCAGAAATTCAGCACCCTGTCTTTGAGGAGAATCAACTTGCCATTGTGCCCTACCAACCTCCTGTGATCCAGCAGCAGGAAATCTTTATTGGCATGGCACGCATTGTGGCTGGACCTCCTCTTCCTCCAGAGATGGTTTGGAAAAGGTCTTTCCATAACCTTATGTTTGATTTCTCAGTTAAGGAAGTACCAAGGTCTATCTTCTTCAAGCCGATGGGCACAATCATCTACTCCAAGAGGTCGTGGTCCATTGCGTCTGACGAATCAAGGATGATTTCTGGTTTAACTGCTTCTCTGCCCGTGGTTCCTGCTGTCAGAACACCTGTCACGGTGAAGCGCCCGGTGGCCAGAGCTTTATTTGAGGCGCTCCCGCCTTTTTCAGATTCTGTTTCTGAAGAAGTTGTGTCTGATAGTTCTGCTGTTCCTGTCTCGGTTCAATCATCACCTTTGGTTTTCTCTGTGGAACAAACTTCTGCGCGTAAGCGGAGAGAGAAGAAGAAGGCTCCTGTTGTCGATACGTCACTAAGGCGTTGCACTCGGAGCACGGCAAAGTTGGATGGCTACAAAAATGTGGTTTTTGAGCAGCTTTCTCTACAGCCATCTAAGAAACGCCCCCGTGCAAGGCCCATGGAGGACAAGGCCCAGCCCACTTCTGCGGAGGATTCTGAAGATGCTCGGCCTACTTCACCACCACACACCCCGCTTCATGTTCTCCAAGCTGTGGGCGCGGAGCTAGAGATTGATCCTTCGCTTCTATCGGTGGACAAGCTTATGGCTAATCCACAGGAGGACTCGTCTGCATCTTCTGCTTAGTATTTATGTTATCTTCTATGTCTAGGCCGAGGGCGCCTGTTATGCTTGTTTTCTTTTCTGTTGAACTGAGTCCGGTCTGGGATGTGGCACATTGGGGTTCTGAACTTTACTTTATTTTGGATGGTATGGCATTATGTGCCATGCTCTTTTTGCTACTCTACGCAATGGTTATTCATGAATCGTGTGACAACGCGTAGTTGGAAAGTTTTATGTTGGAATGTTCGCGGTCTGAATTCGGATGCTAGGCAGCGCTCTGTCAGGGAGAAAGTAACAGAGAGTCGGTGTTCAGTGCTTTGTTTGCAAGAAACTAAGCTATCCTCTTGCTCGCGTTCAATCATGAAAAGCATTTGTCCTCATGGCTTTGATCAGTTTGCTGAGTCTCCCTCTAGTGGAGCTTCTGGGGGTCTTTTAACAGCGTGGCGATCTGATGTGTTCTGTGGAACCCTGCTCGAAGTCAAACCCTACGCTATCGTTATGCAATTTACCTCGGTTCATAATAATGAGCAATGGTTTCTGGTTAATGTATACGGTCCATGTCAGGGTGAGTTGCGCGAGGAGTTTGTTTCCTGGATTTACAACTTGGACATTGACCCGGATCAGTTGTGGATGTTGATGGGAGACTTCAACTACATCCGTTCCATTGATAATAGGAATCTCCCTGGGGCGATATAACTGATATGTTTATTTTCAATGAAATAATTGACCATTTGGGACTGTTGGAACTTCCTTTAAAAGGACGAGAATTTACTTGGTCTAATATGCAGGACAGGCCTCTTCTCGAACAGTTGGACTGGGTTTTCACTTCTACAAGTTGGATTAACATTTATCCCATGACTCAACTGACCCCTTTGGCCAAGACCGCGTCTGATCATGTGCCTTGTCTGGTGGCCATTAGTACATCAATTCCGAAAGCACATATCTTCAGGTTTGAAATTTTTTGGATCCATCAGGCTGGTTTTATGGAGTGTGTTCAGGAGGTTTGGACTCGTCCCCCTCGTAAGACCCATATTTCTGCAATAATTGTTGACAAACTAAAGGCGTTGAGGTTTGCATTGAAGAAATGGCAGAAAGGTTTATCACATATTAAAAGGTTAATTGAGAAGTGTAACTGGGTAATTCTTTGGTTGGACAATCTTGAGGATATGAGATCTCTGTCCAGGCCTGAGTTTAATTTCAGGGAAATCACAAAATTGCACCATGAACATCTGCTGCACATGCAATACCTGTACTGGAGGAAGAGATGTACAATTAGGTATATCAAAGTGGGGGAGGAAAACTCTAAGTTCATTCAGGCCATGGCAACTGAGAGATATAGAAAAAACTCTATTACTAGTTTGTTGTTGTCTGATGGAACAGTAACGTCAAACCATGAGGAAATGGCCAAAGAATTTTTGTCATCCTTCAAAAGCAAAATGGGGACAGTTAGATCCATTTTGTTGGACGAAAACATACTGTCTCTTATACCTCGGGTACAGGGTTTGGAGGTGCTTACAAAACCTTTTGAATTAAAAGAAATTGAGCAGGTAATTAAGGATTTGCCTATTGATAAGGCCCCTGGTCCTGATGGCTTTAATGGGCTTTTTTTTTAAAAGTGCTGGCATATAATTTCCGCTGATTTTATACAGCTGGTTAAGGAGTTTCATGCTGGAACAGTGCAGTTAGAAAATTTGAATGATGCATACATTACCCTAATTCCAAAGAAGCAGACACCTGAGTGTGTGGGAGACTTTAGGCCAATTTCACTAACCTCTGTTGGTCTGAAGTTCCTGACAAAGCTTGCTGCTAACAGATACCAACAGGAGATCACCAAATGTGTGCATAAAAATCAATATGGTTTCATAAAATCCAGAACAATCCAGGATTGTCTTGCTTGGACCTTTGAGTATATCCATCAGTGCAACCAGTCTAAAAGGCCCATCCTTTTGCTTAAGTTAGACTTTGAAAAGGCTTTTGATTCTGTCTTCTGGCACTTCCTCTGTCCTTCTGAATGGAGTTCCCGGTAGCCACTTTAAATGCAAATGTGGAGTTAAGCAAGGGGACCCAATTTCTCTCTTGCTCTTTGTTATTGCGGTTGATCTTTTGCAGACATTGATTAATGATATTCTTCACCAAGGTTTAATAAGCAGGCCTCTGCCTACCCATGATCCTGATTTCCCAGTGGTCCAATATGCTGATGACACACTGCTTTTCTTAAATGCTGATAAAGATCAATTGGGGGCTCTGAAATCAGTTTTGCATTCCTTCTCACAAGCAACTGGACTTCAGATTAATTTCCACAAATCCTCCATGTATCCCATTAATGTAAGTGATCAGGATGCTTCTGACCTTGCTGCCTATTTTGGTTGCAAATTAGGCAATATGCCTTTTACTTATCTGGGTCTGCCAGTGGGGACCACCAGGCCCAAAATTGTGGACCTTCTTCCACTTGTGGATTGTATGGAGAGAAGATTGACAGCAAGTTCTTGGTTCTTGCCTCAAGGGGCAGATTGCAGTTAGTTAACTCTGTCATTTCTTCATTGCTTATCTTCTTCCTTTGCAGTTTGTCAATTCCTCAGGGTATTTTGAAACAATTGGAAAGAATTCAGACATAGTGTTTATGGAGGAAATATGGTCAGGAAAAGGGACATTCACTGGCGGCTTGGCCACTTGTTTGCAGGCCTAAATCGAAGGGGGGGCTTGGAATCTTAAACCTTGGTTTGCAGAATGATGCTCTTCTTCTGAAACATCTCAATAAATTTTATAACAAGATGGATGTGCCCTGGGTGCAGTTAGTTTGGGATTCTTACTATTTTGAAAGGATTCCACATGATACTGTTATTTGTGGCTCTTTTTGGTGGAGAGGTGTCTATAAGTTGATGGAGACTTTCAGGGCAGTTACTTCGGTTGATGTTCATAGTGGAGATACGGTGCAATTCTGGTCTGACTATTGGCAAATTGGAAACAGTTCTGTCCCTCTGCAAGATCGATTTCCTAGGCTATATTCTTTTTGTCTCCACAAAAATCTCTCAGTCAAGGAAGTCTTTGAGACTAGTAGTTTCCAGGACCTTTTTTACTTGCCCCTTACTGAACAAGCTTTTCAGGAACTACAGCAGCTTTCCTCTTTAATGGGGTCTTTCCATTTGGACAGTAACTCCCATGACCACTGGGGATGGAGGCATGGCAAGAAATCAGAATATACTGCAAAAAGGTTTTATGATTTTTTCTATCAGCCAATGGTATCAAACCCCATTCTGGGGTGGATATGGAAAAGTTGCTGCACTATGTCGATCAAGATATTTGCTTGGCTTGTTATAATGGACAGGGTTAACACCAAGGACATGATTCAGAGGAGGCATTGGAAGATTAATGAAGGACCAGAATGTGTTCTTTGCCCGACTGGAATACTGGAGGACAGAAACCACCTCTTTTTCCAGTGCAATCTTAGTGTTCGAGTGTGGAACTATCTGCAAATTGAATGGAAAGATTGTGATGACATGGTGGAAATTGCTCGTCATGCTAGGAAGGATTTCAACAAGCCTTTCTTTGGGGAGGTGGTTTTCACGGCCTAGTGGAATATTTGGAAGATCAGGAATGATAGAGCTTTCAGGAACATCCAACCATCTTTTAGGGCATGGAGGAATGGCTTCATTCATGATCTTACTCTGCTCTCTCATCGAATCAAACGGAAATATAGAGACGCCCTTCTTAAGTGGATTGATTTTCTTCCTCCTTGAGGAGAGTTCCTTCTTTGTTTCTTTGTAATTATTAGGTATAGTGCACACCACCCCTTCTCTGTATAGCCTTCTTTAGAGCCTTTCCTCTTCTCTTTTTTCTTTCTTTCCTCACCTTGAGGAAACCCTGTATGCCTTTTGCTTTTATTAATAAAATGCTGTGGGGTGCAAGCCCTGCAGTCTTCATGGTAAAAATAAAGAGACTTGCAAAGATAACCAATCATACATAAAAGAATTCAGAGAAGATTCAATTATTATTCATAGATAGACTTGATCATAAACCCACAATTCATCGGTCTCAACAAACACACCGCAAAAAGAAGATTACATCGAATAGTTCTCCACAAGAGAGGGGGAGAACATTGTATTGAGATCCAAAAAGAGAGAAGAAGCCATCTAGCTACTAACTATGGACCCGTAGGTCTGAGGTAAACTACTCACACTTCATCGGAGGGGCTATGGTGTTGATGTAGAAGCCCTCCGTGATCGATGCCCCCTCCGGCGGAGCTCCGGAACAGCCCCCAAGATGGGATCTCGTGGATACAGAAAGTTGCGGCGGTGGAATTAGGGTTTTGGCTGCGCATCTGATCATTTGGGGGTACGTAGGTATATATAGGAGGAAGGAGTACGTCGATGGAGCAACAGGGGGCCCACGAGGGTGGAGGGCGCGCCTGGTGGGGGTGGGCACGCCCCCTACCTCGTGGACTCCTCTTTTATTTCTTGACGTAGGGTCCAAGTCTCCCGGGTCTTGTTCGTTGAGAAAATCACGTTCCCAAAGGTTTCATTCCGTTTGGACTCCGTTTGATATTCCTTTTCTTCGGAACCCTAAAACAGGCAAAAAACAGCAATTCTGGGCTGGGCCTCCGGTTAATAGGTTAGTCCCAAAAATAATATAAAAGTGGATAATAAAGCCCAATAATGTCCAAAACAGTAGATAATATAGCATGGAGCAATCAAAAATTGTAGATACGCTGGAGACGTATCAGCGGCTAAGTCCACAATTGACATGGGTTGCTTGCACGTATCTTTGAAATTCTGGATAAACCGGCTTTTTGACTCAGCCCATGACCCAACGGAGTTAGCTGGTAAACTTTTCAGCCAAGTACGAGTTGTCCCCTCCAGCATCATGGTGAAGTACTTAGCACATGCCGCATCATCCACGTCCAGCATCTCCATTGCCATCTCATAGCTCTCGACCCATAATTTAGGGGGTAAATCGGGATTGTAATTGGGCACCTTACGAGGACCCTTGAAGTCCTTGGGCAGCCACACATTACGCAAGGCCTGGGTGAGACACGACACCCCCAAAGAACTAAAAACCACACCTAGTTCCACTGAAGTGGTCGGACGAACCAGAGTAAGCTGATGAGCCGCGTATTGCGCTGCTAACTCGGCTTCTCAACGTGCTCGACCGTGATCCACCACATCCTGGGCATTAGCACCGCCACCCGCCGGGTTATGCCCTCGCGGCGGGTTATGGTTTCGCGCACTGCTTGATACAGTCGGTTCATCAATATGCCTGCTGTAGCTCCGACTTGGGCGGGGGTGGAGTGAATCCTCTCACGACTGTGCGGATAAGCCTACTGTTGGGTCAAAGCTGTCTGAAGGAGCTCTCTAGCCCGTCGTGTTTCAACTGCTACTTGAGACTCACCTTCGATCGGGAGAGCTACCAATCGTGAAGCGGCGGCGACGATGTTATCCAACGGGTTAGAGTAATGACCCGGAGGCGTTGAGACATGATGTGATAAGACATTTTTCTGGCGAGGCGGATCCATCGCATGCGGCTGAACCGGCGCCCCCGTTCCAGGTGCCTCCACCCGGTTTACCACTGGCTGGTTGCTGGTTCCCGCTCCTGGCGTATTAAAGAGATTCCTTCCCTCGTAAACCAGAGGCAGGTGAGACCGGTACCTTCTCCTCATGAGATCATTTGATGCGCTCTGATCCAGCATAAGCCGATAAGCCTGTGCCTCTAACTCGGCTCACTCTGCGGCCATCCTGGTGTTCTGTGCGGCCAGATCTACCTTAGCTTGAGCTATCTGATCCTTCACCTTTGCGATTTCCGTGTTATGTTGATCCTGATCTGCCGGATTAACCTCAGCCGCCAGCAATGTTGCCAAAGTATCGAATAAATTGGACAAAACCTGAACCGGCGCCAGCGCGGGGCCTCCTACCCCAGCGGGTATTGCAGCTACTGAACCAGAAATCATTGCTGCTACAGTAGAAGAGTGTTGCACCGACTGTGTACCGGCCATGAAAATCGCAACTCGGCTCAGGGATCAAAGAGGTCCGGAATACTGTCGCAATCAGAACCGCCACTAATCCGGCCATCATGCAGCTGATACAGCGACTCGATCTCTCCGGTTGAAGACTCGTCATCAGAGTAAATGACGGTTTCGCCACCAGATACCGATCTATCCTCAGATTCCGCTCCATGGATGACTCCCACGAAGGCACACTTTACGATAGGCTGAACTCGGGTAGGTCTTGCACGCTGAGCCGTCTCGATGATGTCGGTGCAGATGTCCGCCTCAAGGCCCGGTTCGCCGATCTTGCTAATGAAAACATGTATTCCACCAAAGGGGACCTGGTACCCGTACTCAATCGACCTGGCCTCAGGGCCGCAGCCTGCGTCGTCGATGTAGAGCTTGCCGCGACGACTCTTGGTCATCCGGCCCATAGTGTATCCCTTGAGTCCTTCGAAGCTGCCCTTCAAGAACTCGAAACCATCGTGCGATAGCCCCACGATGGGCGCCAACTGTCGTGGAGCCATCGCCACGGGTTATCTTAAAGGGGTTAAAGCGGACAAGGGACGCAAGGAATTATACTGGTTCGGCCCCTTACGATGAAGGTAAAAGCCTACTCCAATTGTGATGGAATTGCTAGGGTTTCGATGACCAGGGAGCGAATCCGCTTTGCCTGGCTCTCGAGTTATTGTTGTCTGTCCCTAAACCGCCGCCGGGTCGTCCCTTTATATACACAGGTTGACGCCCGGCGGTTTACAGAATCCCGAGGCCGGCTCATGAACGTGCCTGGCTTGGTTTCTACCTTTCCTTGCCTTACAACATAAGTTACATATCATAGGGCGGTTTATGTCTGTTGGGTTATGTAGTAATTTCAAAAAAATTCCTACGCACATGCAAGATCATGTGATGCAGAGCAACGAGAGGGGAGAGTGTAGTCTACGTACCCACGCAGACCGAGGAAGTAGTCGTACGTCTTCACGATCCAACCGATCAAGCACCGAAACTACGGCACCTCCGAGTTCGAGCACACGTTCAGCTTGATGACGATCCCCGGACTCCAATCCAGCAAAGTGTCGGGGAAGAGTTCCGTCAGCACGACGGCGTGGTGACGATCTTGATGCACTACAGCAGCAGGGCTTCGCCTAAACTCCGCTACAGTATTATCGAGGAATATGGTGGCTGGGGGCACCGCACACGGCTAAGGAATAGATCACGTGGATCAACTTGTGTGTTTCTAGGGTGCCTCTGCCTCAGTATATAAAGGACTAGAGGGGGGAGGCTGGCCGGCCATAGGAGGCGCGCCAGGAGAGTCCTACTCCCTCTGGGAGTAGGATTCCCCCCCCCCCAATCCTAGTTGGAATAGGATTCCTTGAGGGGGGAAAGAGAGAGAGGGGGGCCGGCCACCTCTCCTAGTCCTAATAGGACTAGGGGAAGGGGGAGGCGCGCGGCCACCTTGGGCTGCCCCTTTCTCCTTTCCACTAAGGCCCATCAAGGCCCATATGGTTCCCGGGGGGTTCCGGTAACCTCCCGGTACTCCGGTAAAATCCTGATTTCACCCGGAACACTTCCGATATCCAAACATAGGCTTCCAATATATCAATCTTTACGTCTCGACCATTTTGAGACTCCTCGTCATGTACGTGATCACATCCGGGACTCCGAACAACCTTCGGTACATCAAAATGCATAAACTCATAATATAACTGTCATCGTAACCTTAAGCGTGCGGACCCTACGGGTTCGAGAACTATGTAGACATGACCGAGACACGTCTCCGGTCAATAACCAATAGCGGGACCTGGATGCCCATATTGGCTCCTACATATTCTACGAAGATCTTTATCGGTCAGACCGCATAACAACATACGTTGTTCCCTTTGTCATCGGTATGTTACTTGCCCGAGATTTGATCGTCGGTATCCAATACCTAGTTCAATCTCGTTACCGGCAAGTCTCTTTACTCGTTCTGTAATACATCATCTCGCAACTAACTCATTAGTTGCAATGCTTGCAAGGCTTATGTGATGTGCATTACCGAGAGGGCCCAGAGATACCTCTCCGACAATCGGAGTGACAAAACCTAATCTCGAAATACGCCAACCCAACATGTACCTTTGGAGACACCTGTAGTACTCCTTTATAATCACCCAATTATGTTGTGACGTTTGGTAGTACCCAAAGTGTTCCTCCGGTAAACGGGAGTTGCATAATCTCATAGTTATAGGAACATGTATAAGTCATGAAGAAAGCAATAGCAACATACTAAACGATCGGGTGCTAAGCTAATGGAATGGGTCATGTCAATCAGATCATTCTTTTAATGATGTGATCCCGTTAATCAAATAACAACTCATTGTTCATGGTTAGGAAACATAACCATCTTTGATTAACGAGCTAGTCAAGTAGAGGCATACTAGTGACACTTTGTTTGTCTATGTATTCACACATGTATTATGTTTCCGGTTAATACAATTCTAGCATGAATAATAAACATTTATCATGATTATAAGGAAATAAATAATAACTTTATTATTGCCTCTAGGGCATATTTCCTTCAATGTCTACGGGCCCTAACCCGCCTTCGGGCCTTGGGCCTTCATGTTAGATCTCCCCTATAAAGCGCCATACTTCTTGTCTTCATGGGCTTCAAACATGACTAACTCATTGTGGTCATAACCCGGCCCCTCATGGCTGGTTTATACTTAGTAGTAATATCCCCAATAGGTTGGCAAGCTAGAAAAGGTAATATTTGCTGATAGAATGTTGCCTCACATTTCATGGACGGGATCCTTCCAGTTGGAAGAGCACAGACCCATGGTGTGCTCTCTGACGTCACAGATGGGTTGTTTCACCTTGGAAGAACCTTCGTGGGTGCCCTCCTCGTGGTCGTGGTCGTGGTCGATGAGATCTGACTTGGCAATTGAGGATCCCAAGCCACCGTCGTAGAACGTGTCCTTCAGAAGTGACAAAATGGGCTCGATGGAGTATAAAGCTCGCAAATCCTTATCGCTTGGCGGAGGAGATCAGCGGCAGGGCCATTGAAGAGATCAATGGCGGTTGAACCAGAGGGGTTGGGGATGGACCACTTAACCTGTGACATGGCCCGCGTGAAGCCATCGGTGTGGACGAGCTTGATGTCGCAGCCAGCTTTCCCGAGATACAGTAATACGCTAGCCCGCTGACATGAAGCCTTCGGCATGGCAACGTAGTCGACATCTTTGTCGGCTTTCGCGGTGACGTGTTGCTCCGGGATCGACAGGTCGGGGCGAACGGCGGCCACCTCGCCAACGTCCGTCAGAGAGGCCATGATAAACCTCTTCTTGGCTGCTCGCCGGGCTCCCCGGGATACGAGGTCGAGCTTAGGCTGCGACATTCTAGAGCAGGGGATGTGGATCTGGCGGGGAGGGACACCGCATGCCTCATCTAAAAACTCAAGGGAGTGGGGTGACAGTATGGGAATCGCTGGATAACCTGAACTTTATTATCTAAGCTAGGAGGAATGGGTAGATCGGCAGGGTTGGCGGCGGCGGCGGCCGCGAGCTAGGGTTTGAAGGGGGGAGGGGGCGGATCGGGGACTGTGGAGGGGGTGGTGTTAGAGGATACGCCGCGGCTACTGAAAAATTTAGTAATGGTGGGTGGAGATGGTGGTGGTCGAGGGAGGGCGACGGTTCAAATGCCTCGGCTGCTAAAATTTTACTATAAGGTCGGTGTTGGAGGAGTGTGGGCGACGGTTGAAGTACGAAGGCTTCTAAAATTTGGATAAAGGAATCGATGCGGGGCGGGAGTACCCAAGATCGCGCACGGTCCAATAACAATATGTGTGTATGATAATAATAAGGAAAGAACGGAAAGCGCCTTCTAAACAACTCGGCAGAAGGGAAGGGGCCTATGTATTTGCATGACCCCTGTGGATTTGACCCTACCTACACCCGGAGCCAATCCCCTACCGGTCCTGCCACCACACCGCAGAACAGGAGCTTGTGTGGAACCTTTGATTTCTGGGTCCACCGATTTTTGCAACGCTCAAGGCGGGTAGTTTGTTTTTTATATTTCTAGCTAGCTGGTCTATCGCACACGGTTCGTCCTAATTTCCAAATAAACTTATCGGCCTTTAGCTTCGACAGATGGTGGTTTTACAGCGCACTTGCATCGCACACGGTTAACCCAGTACCTCCACCCTTTGCTCGCGCTTGCACAGTCGTGGTGATTTCAGCGCACTTGCATCGCACACGGTTGAGCCAGTACCTCCACCTTAATTTGCTCGCGCTTTGCGCGGTCGTGGTGATTCACATTGCACTTGTATCGCACACGGTTTAGATATTATACCCCGTGTCTGTTGAGGATCATCAGAGTCTTTGCAGCAAAATATAACGTTAGGGAGGGTCAAAAGACAGCCACACCAGCATGTGGCCCAAATATATATGAGGGAAAAAGGTGGTATGTCATGTTCAAAATTCCAACGCACAACTTTGACCCCGCGGGCCCACGGTTGGACGCGTCCTTGACGATCGATGAGAGGGGCCAGAAGTCAAGAACCACCTGGAAGTGGCCAAATATTTGTACGAATATTGGGGATATTTAAAACTTTAAATACACAATGCATAACTTTGGTGGCACCTGCCTCGCAAACCCAAAAGCACCCTAACAACCACCTAGCTAGGATATATATAATGACATAATGTCGTACCTAGCTAGGATGCTTGGCCCACCACCTCCCACTTCGTGTCAGCGGGGCAGATGCACGTAATGATCGATACTTTGGTCATGCATGCATGTCGCTATGACCTACCATAAGACGGACCAATGAATCTATCGTTTGGTCAAATGACAGTTGTTGTTGTCGATAAACCGCTTGGGCCAATAGATTGACCATCATAAAAATCACACAAGAGGGACCACAAAACCAGCACCTCTTGCATGCGGCGCAAAATGATGTACATTGGGAAGGGGTGATGTGTGTTTTCAATATAGAATAATGTACAATTTAGATGTGGTGTGTACCTCTCGATACAGACAACAACCATGAAGGCAAGGTAGTTAAGGACGAGATACGTACGTAGGGTTTGATGTAGGTCGAACCCAGCAATCCGAGCATCTGGGAGGGAATCCTGACAACGCATGAGCTTGAGCTTTGGTTGACCAACATTTGACGGTGACCGGCCCTAACACGAACTAGGAGGATTCCATTCATGGACAACACATACCCCTCATTATCGGTCAAAGGGATGATATATATATACACTCGGGGAGCCCATAGATATCCATGTCGTCACAAAACACCGCACAAGGGAGAAATGGTCGATCAGAAGACCCTGTATACACTGCATGCGGCCCGAAAATATTTATGTGTACGATGGTGTATGATGTGTTTAAATCCCAAATGCACAACTTCGATGGGCCACGCAAACTACATTACAAACCAAACACCGTACCCGAGTCCAAGCCTGGTTCAATACCTATGATGTCAGTTTCCCAACTTCGAGGCGGCGGCCGGGGGGGTCATCCCATGCATGCGCTCAAACTTTATTTTGTCTATCATGGGACACATCTATATATATATATACATCTTCTATACACCTATATAGTGTGTGAATAACTTTGAAAGTTGCTCATTGGATGAAGCCAATCCGACGGTACAGAGATGGCAAATCCGAGCACTACTAGCCGTTGGATATCATCTACATTCCACCAGATTTTGCCACATGTACAATCTAGAAGACTCCATGGTTGAACTTAAGCATAACGCACAAACCTCTAAACAAGCACTTCTCCTTTGTTCTCTAGAATCTTCCATATCTTAATTGCCCAAACCTTTTTTTTCTAAATGAATTGTCACTATTTGTTTTTACCTTTACAATGCACAATTCCATGAATCTTAAAATAGTTTTTTTCAAAACTAATTGATTTTGGATGAGATGAACTATAAGAATTAAACGAACATCTACATCATGCATATCTGGGAGAAGAGACGGGAAACCGATGAGAGGAGTGGCGAGAAACGGTAGCCTGTTTGGAGAGAAAACCTAGTAGAGAAGGAAGCGCGAGCTACACAACGCATGCGCACAATGCTTACCCATGTACCGCATGTGCTGTCGAAAGGGCTCATGGTTGCCATTCGATCTGGGAGCATCCAACGGTGCACACATACGATCCATGAGGTTTGGGTTCTGGCCAGTCAGAACGCAGGACTCGGATCGCGCGCGCAGCGAGGGGGATATCATATGAAAACACATTCGGTGGAAACCGGTGAAAACCACGAGAAAAAGATGTTTTGAAGTTTCAAAAAAATATCTAAAAAATGCGGGATGTGAAGACGATGATGTTTTATTGGCACACAAAATTTCAAGTTGAAACACATTAAGAGATGTGAGCTATGAAAAAGACAAAATCAGTGTTGGATAGTGTCGAATAGTAATGTCACTATTTAGGGCGGAATTTGTCTTTTTCATAGCTCACATCTCGTAATGTTTTTCAACTTGAAATATTGTGTCGCAATAAAACATCACCTTCTTAACTTCCCACATTTTTTCAGATTTTTATGAAACTTTAATATATGGTTTCCGCGAAGTTTTCATTGAATATCGGCTTTCGTGAGTGTACCATGTGCTATTTGAAAACATTTCGTGAGAAGAATCTCGGTTTCTAAATCCCCGTAAATCCAAAACTAAGTTGAAAATCGTGAAACCTGCCATGGTGTCACGACATCACACTTATATGTCGAGGAATTTTGTGGCACAAGTTTTATTACAAGCCTCTTACAAACCGGAGCTTCTCTCAAAGAAGCCTCATGGTTCTTCTGATAGGAAAACGTGTCCCCTTGTGGGCGAAACGTAATCACTGCCTCTTTTCACCTTGTATTTTGTTCTACGGGCAACATGAAACGACATGATATCCGTGCTGAAATTTAAACTTATTCAGGGTTCGTTTGGCCTTTTTATACACTAATTGAGTTTCCTAGGCATTTAATGTCCATAATTCAAATCTTAACTACAAATACATGCTCCAGTTCACTAAAATAGCTAGAAAAATTATACATGTGTCCTTGGGTGCATGTTTAGGTCCCATGCAAGGAATGGGAACGAATTACAACCGTACTGGTGTCATGGCTCGTACTCAAACATTTCGAATCTCGGTTTTTAAGTCCCCATAAATCCTAAACTCACCAGAAAGTCATCAAATGTGGCATGGTGTCACGTCATGGCACATATATGTCGTGGTAAAAACATTGTCCAATTTGGGCCAAGCTTTATTACAAACCTCTTACAAAAACTGGAGCTTCTCTCAAATAAGCCTTGTGGTTCTGATAGGGAAATGTGTTCCCCTTGCGGGCGAAACGTAATCACTGCCTCTTTTCGCCTTGTATTTTCTTCCACGGGCAACATGGAACCACATGATATCCGTGCTGAAATTTAAACTAGTTCAGGGTTCGTTTTGCCTTTTTATACACTAATTGAGTTTCCTAGGCATTTAATGTCCATAATTCAAATCTGAACTACAAATACATGCTCCAGTTCACCAAAATGGCTAGAAAAATTATACATATGTCCTTGGGTGCATGTTTAGGTCTCATGCCAGGAATGGGAACGAATTACAACAATACCGGTGTCCTGGCTCTTCCTCAAACATTTCGAATCTCGGTTTTTAAGTCCCCATAAATCCTAAACTCACCAGAAAGTCATCAAAGATGGCAAGGTGTCATGTCATGGCACGTATATGTCGTGGTAAAAACATTGCCAATTTGGGCCAAGCTTTATTACAAACCTCTTACAAACCGGAGCCTGTCGCAAGAACCCTCGTGGTTTCGATAGGGAAACGTGTCCCCTTGTGGGCCAAACGATAATCACTCCCTCTTCTAGCCTCGTAGTTTCTTCTACACGTGACAAGGAAAACTGGAGATTCGGGCTGAACTTTGAAATTATTCAGGGTTCGTTTGACCTTTTTTATTCATTAATTGAGTTTTTTATGCATTTAATGTCCATCATTCAAAATCGAACTACAAATACATGCTCCAGTGCACCAAAATGGCTAGAAAAAACGTACATGTTTCCTTGGGGTGCATGTTTAGGTCCCATGGAATGAATGGGAACGAATTCAACCATCTCGTCATCCTGGCCTGGCCACAAACATTGCGAATCTCGGTTTTTAAATGTCTGTAAATCCAAAACTCACCAGGAAATCATGAAACTTGGTATGGTGTCACTACATGGTATATATAATTGTCCAATTTGGGCGAAGCTATATTACAAGCCTTTTACAAACTGGAGCCTATCGCAACCGTCGTGGTTCCGGTAAGGAAACATGCCCCTCTTGTGGGCGAAACGATAATCGATGCCTCTTCTCGCCTTGAACTTTGTTTTCTACAGGCAACATAGAATAACAGGAGTGTCGGGCTGAAATTTGAAACTGTTCAGGGTTCATTTGGCCATTGTATATATATTACTAATTACTAAGTTTTCTATGCATTTAATGTAGTCCATAATTCAAATCTGAACTACAACTACATGCTCCAGTGAAGCAAAATGGGTGGGAAATCATACATGTGTCATTGGGTGCATGTTTAGGTCTCGTTTAAGGAATGAGAATGAATTACAAACTTGCCGTCGTCCTGAAACAATGAGAAACTCGGTTTTTAAATCCCAGTAAATAAAAAAGTCACCCAAAAAACATGAAACTTGGCATGGTTTCATGACATGGCACATATATGCCGTGGTAGGAAAAATCGTCCAGTTTGAGAAGAGGCGCACACATTAGTAGCCAACGAAGTCCTTTTTGAAAAAAAAGTTGACATGTTAATATCGCAAATGGTTGTATTATATTTACCGTGTCGAAATTTAACCATACTCAGTGGCATGCGTGCAGTTGTTCGATTAGATGGGACGAGCGCGAGAAGTCCGCCGTGCAGCTTCGATGGGACGCGTGCGAGTAGTCCGCCGCGTAGGCTCGACGGGACGCGTGCATACTGTCCATCTCGCAGGCTCGACGGGACTCATGCAAGCAGCAAGGCCGCCCATGCTCACCGGGAAGCGAGCTCTTTGACCTCCATGCACCAGCCGCCGCCCGCCTCGCTCACAACTTCTCCATTAATGGGTCAATTAAAGCACCTGGACGGAGGGTGTTTGCTTGTGATCCCATGGAAACATTTGCTTTGTTCGTGTTTTCAACTAGTATTCCGCCCTAATTTAAATTGCCACATAGGGCAATGGATAATACGACCACAAATAAAATGGCAACGGATAATACGATGAAAAATTTATAATGGCGCACATAATAATTGTCTTACCTATTCCAGATAATTTAAAATGCCACATGCGGCAAAGCTCGGAAGACACGGGGGCAAGAGAAGAAGGAAATTGCAGACGATGATCTGGGTCGCTACTATCTCTACTCATCGATGGATCGCCGGGCGGCGAAATTCTCCAGCTCCTTCTTCAATTCCTCACGACTTTACTTGAAAGCAGCCATGGATTCCTCCACCTCCTGCTCACGCTCGATCCGGAGCTTCCTCAAGCCACCCATCAGTTCCTCAACGACCGCTTTCAGTGTCATCTCCGAGGCACTGCTCTGCTCATGCAGCATCCTCCATCCGGTGGCCTCCTCCTCCTTCTCGGCGACCAACTTGAGGAGCTTCGCATTGTCATCCATGAGTTGCTCGACGAGGCCGGTCGCCTTGTCAACCGAGGCATCACTGATATTGAGTAGCTTCATCAAGCCGTCGACCAGCTCCTACTACGTAGTGACGCCAGCGAGAATTTCGTCGTCACCGGCGAAGGACTTCAGGAACGTCGGCTCGTCATGATGGCCGACGCCGCGAATGCGCTTGTGAGAGCCCTCGCGTGCCCGTGAGAGCTCGTTTGAGGGCTCCGCGGCGCGCCCGAACATCTCTGCTGCGGCTGCGGCTTCACGACGGGACCTCTCTAGTGCTTCTGCGGCCTTGGTCTTTGCTGCCTGGTTATATGTCCACCATAAACTCCTCCTACCGGTCATGGCGGAACGACTTGACAGAGAAAACCAGTTTTGTCAGTGATGAGGAGAGGAACTGTGAAGTAATTTTTGAGTGGGTAGTTTTTACAGCCCGATGCTATGTGTGAACACATATTAGTTTGAGAGGTGTGAACATATTTGCAATTACTTATTGCATTGTAATCAGCAATGTAACGAGAAACAAGGTCAAAATTTATTGATGGCAGAAGGTTGACCACGTGGTTGCTCACCGTTGAGGCGGCCGCGGTGCGCTCCGCTCTGGCGTCCCTGCACGCGCTATGCTCGCCGTTGAGGCAAAGTTGCAATGGCAACTGTTAATAATTCTTAATAATTGTCTTACATATTCAGGATAATTTAAAATGCCAAAGGCGGCAAGGCCCAGAACACCCACGACCTACATATGCATACAATTATAATAAAATATAAGCTAAAAGGCTGAGCTGGCGGCCTTCCGACGATGGTCTTCTCGGACTCCATGATCAGCATAGCACCCTTGCGACCATGTACTCACAAACGCATGTGTAACTTACTAATCATCACACATGAGTACTCGCAGACGCATCGTGTGCGATACTCCTAGCCACTGCAAGCAACTAGTTTGCATTTTTCAAAGTTTTTTGTACACATAGAATCGCACATGAACTAACTGTATTAACCGTCTATGTTGTAAATTCTCATCGCAAACAGTTCATCCAAGTTGGCTGTTTGCCATGTATCACACACATCTTGTTAAGTTGAACCATTTATGTTGCGTTCACTAATCGAAAACAGTTCGTCCGAGTGAACCGTATGCCCTATATCACACACACCTTGATGTGGCTAACTGTTTATGTCGCGCTCCCTAATAGCAAACGGTTCATCGGAGCAAACTGTATGCCATATATCGCACACACATTGATATGGCTGTCCATTTCTGTTGTTCTGCCTCATCGCAAACGGTTCAAACGGGTTAACCGTGTGGCCTGAATCACACACGCAACTAAAATCTGAACCATGTTTGATGCATCCTCCATCGCAAACGTTTTGCACCTTTTTTGATGGTTTTCATACACCACCGTTTGCGATTACTACATCGCACACAGTTTCTCGAAGGGTCTCCGATCATAGTGTCGTGTTAGCAGCATCCTGCAATAGTGAGAGAAAGTCGTGTGTGCAGTGGAGATTGATCGCACACATAGTGGATCGTAGAAACGTTTCTGATCTCCATGTATATCACAGACGTTTCGCTTTCGCAAACCGTGTGCAGTGTAATCCCTAATTAATACCTAATTTAAAAATCGCATGTTTTGAATTTGAAAGTAGGCAATCACTTATTTCATATCCAACCATGTTTATTACAAATACAGGTTCAACCAAGAATCCATAATTCGATGCACAGGTACATATACTAGAGAACTACAGAAGCACCAAGTAAAGAATGATGAACCAAAGTTGTACTAAAGACTGTAAAGAGAGAGGCGAAAGACATTCTGGTTGCTGGAGAAGGTGAAGCAGAATGCCCATATTGTGCCCTCCTCCATGCGTAATGCGCGCACGACTCTAGGCCAACCGCTTGTAATGGCTGCCCGTCCATCCTTCACTGTCTTCATTAGGACTTCTCGATGCTCATTGTAGTCTGGATGAAATACTTTAACCTTCATTGTGTGTCCACCAATCATGTACTTTGCATGGTAATCTTGAGTGAACTGCTTCGAGAACCACTGGGAACGAAAAAGATTCAGACATCGCTGTCTAACAACTCATTATGGGCAGTAAAAAGAGAAGGTTGTAGAGTTTGTAGTTACCATCCTACAGCTCACTGTTGTGTTGGATAGAGCATAGACAAATAATTTGCTTACCACCATTCGTATCTTTTTGCTAATAATCCTTATCAGTTTCCTCACTTGATGCTTGTTCATCAATATCTCATTGCCCCATACGCAAAAAGGGTCAATGTGTGGATCCTTGCCAAGGGCATATGTACCTACAAGCAACAAGTCAATATTAGAAGCTAACTAGTGTCCAGGCCTGGATCTATATGCACTACATTATGGAACGATGGGGGAGTACAAACCGAGGGATGAAGCTAACCTCAGCAGAAAATGGTGGCCACTCCCGTTGTTGTCCTGCATAAGTAGTGGAAAGGCATGATAAGTACAACAATCTTAACATCAAACAAATATAGCAAAGGTAAACAACGTCATCTCCAAATGATAGCTTGAATGTGTTGGTTTCAGCATGCTGTTAAAGCAGATATAAAATGGAAGGCAATGTTACCGACAGCAGGCTTAACAGCCGTCAAATATTGCAATTCAAACTGGTATTGTTGAAAATAAATAGAACGCGGGTAATGCTTAAACATCACACTAGATAAATGTGTAAAACTGAAAATAAAGGGCATGTGTTAACCTCGGCGAGGGATGAAGCTAACCTCGGCGGAAAATGGTGCCCACTCCCGTTGTTGTCCTGCATAAGTAGTGGAAAGGCATAATAAGTACAACAATCTTAACATCAAACAAATATAGCAAAGGTAAACAACATCATCTCCAAATGATAGCTTGAATGTGTTGGTTTCAGCATGATGTTAAAGAAGATATAAAATGGAAGGCAATGTTACCGACAGCAGGCTTAACAGCCATCAAATATTACAATTCAAACTGGTATTGTTGAAAATGAATAGAACGTAGGTAATGCTTAAACATCACATAGGATAAATGTGTAAAACTGAAATAAAGGGCATGTGTTAACTACACCATGAATAACTGGAACCAAATATAGTCGTTCAAACTGGTATGGATGTAGTCGAGCGGCACAGTTCCGACTTGCACATAATGAACAACACATTATGAATGACTGAAATAAACAAGGCATAAATGACCAGTATAACAACCAAATATAGCCATTGAAAACTGGACAAAGTCTCACTACAACCAACCTAACAAGCAAATACAGATAAACATGGCATATGCTTGAAAACTAGACACATACTCACTTCAACCAACCTAACAAGCAGATAAAGATAAACAAGGCATCTGTTCGATAACTGGACAAATGCTAAAAAAGCAACCTAACAACCAAATACAGACAAACAAGGCATCTGCTTGATAACTGGATAAATACTCACTGCAACCAAACTAAGAACCAAATACAGATAAACAAGGCATCTGCTCGATAACTGGAAAAATGCTCACTCAAACCAACCTAACAACCAAATACAGATAAACAAGGCATCTACTCACTATAAACAACCAAATATAGCCATTCGTGAAACTGAAGTGGACAATTCATACTTAAACATCACATAGACCTATTGAACAATACATTTTTGCATAACTGAAATAATTAAACACGGCACAGTTAAAGCACCGCACGACAAATGCTACTACAACAAAGGGTACGGGTTGGCAAGCTAGAAAAGGTAAGATTTGCTGATAGAATGTTGCCTCACATTTCATGGATGGGATCCTTTCAGTTGGAAAAGCACAGACCCATGATGCGCTCTTTGATGTCACATATGGGCTGTTTCACCTTGGAAGAACCTTCGTGGGTGCCCTCCTCGTGGTCGTGGTCGTGGTCGATGAGATCTGACTTGGCAATTGAGGATCCCAAGCCGCCGCCGTAGAACGTGTCCTTGAAAAGTGACAAAATGGGCTCGATGGCGTATAAAGCTCGCAAATCCTTGACCACTTAACGGAGGAGATCAGCGGCAGGGCCGTCAAAGAGATCAACAATGGTTGAACCAGAGGGGTTGGGGATGGACCACTTAACCTGTGACATGTCCCGCGTGAAGCCGTCGGTGTGGACGAGCTTGATGTCGTAGCCAGCTTTCCCGAGATACAGTAATACGCTAGCACGCTGAGATGAAGCCTTCGGCATGGCAACGTAGTCAACGTCTTCGCCATCTTCCAGGGCGACGTGTTGCTCCAGGATCGACAGTCGGGACGAACGACAGCCACCTCGCCAACATCCACCGGAGAGGCCGTGATAAACCTCTTCTTGGCCGAACGCTCGTCGGGCTCCACGGGATACATGGTTGAGCTTAGGTTGCGACATTCTGGAGCAGGGGATGTGGATCTAGCGGGGAGGGACACCGCATGCCTCATCTAAAAACTCAGGGGAGTGGGGCGACGGTATGGGAATCACTAGGTAACCTGAACTTTATTATCTAAGCTAGGAGGAACGGGCAGACCGACAGGGGTTGGCGGCGGCGCCGGCGGCGGCCACGAGCTAGGGTTCGAGGGAGGAGGGGCGGGTGGGGGACTGTGGAGTGAAGGAAATACACCCTAATAATAAAGTTATTATTTATTTCCTTATATCATGATAAATGTTTATTATTCATGCTAGAATTGTATTAACCGGAAACATGATACATGTGTGAATACATAGACAAACAGAGTGTCACTAGTATGCCTCTACTTGACTAGCTCGTTGATCAAAGATGGTTATGTTTCCTAGCCATAGACATGAGTTGTCATTTGATTAACGGGATCACATCATTAGGAGAATGATGTGATTGACTTGACCCATTCCGTTAGCTTAGCACTTGATCGTTTTGTATCTTGCTATTGCTTTCTTCATGACTTATACATGTTCCTATGACTATGAGATTATGCAACTCCCATTTACCGGAGGAACACTTTGTGTGCTACCAAACGTCACAACGTAACTGGGTGATTATAAAGGTGCTCTACACGTGTCTCCGAAGGTACTTGTTAAGTTGGCGTATTTTGAGATTAGGATTTGTCACTCCGATTGTCAGAGCGGTATCTCTGGGCCCACTCGGTAATGCACATCACTATAAGCCTTGCAAGCAATGTAACTAATGAGTTAGTTGCGGGATGATGTATTATGGAACTGAGTAAAGAGACTTGCCGGTAACGAGATTGAACTAGGTATTGAGATACCGATGATCGAATCTCGGGCAAGTAACATACCGATGACAAAGGGAACAACATATGTTGTTATGCGGTTTGACCGATAAAGATCTTCGTAGAATAGGTGGGAGCCAATATGAGCATCTAGGTTCCGCTATTGGTTATGTCTACATAGTTCTCGAACCCGTAGGGTCCGCACGCTTAAAGTTCGGTGACGATCAGTATTATGAGTTTTTGTGTTTTGATGTACCAAAGGTAGTTCGGAGTCCCGAATATGATCACGGACATGACGAGGAGTCTCGAAATGGTCGAGACGTAAAGATCGATATACTGGACGACTATGTTCGGACACCAGAAAGGTTCCGGAAGGTTTCAGACATATACCGGAGTACCGGGGGGTTACCGGAACCCCCCTGGGGGCTCAATGGGCCTACATGGGCCTTAGTGGAAATAGAGGGCAGCAAGGGGAGTGTGGGGCGCACCCCCCCAAGGCCCAAACTGAATTGGTTTAGGGCAAGGGGGCCGGCCCCCTCTTTCCTTCTCCTCCTCTCCCTTTCCTTCCCCCTCTCCTACTCCTACTAGGAATAGGAGGAGTCCTACTCCTAGTGGGAGTAGGACTCCCCCTTGGCGCGCCTCTCCCTGGCCGGCCGCCTCCTTCCCCTTGCTCCTTTATATACAGGGGCAGGGGGCACCCAATGGACACACAATTGATCATTGATCTCTTAGCCGTGTGCGGTGCCCCCCTCCACCATAATCCACCTCGATTATATCGTAGCGGTGCTTAGGCGAAGCCCTGCATCGGTAGCATCATCATCATCATCACCACGCCATCGTGCTGACGAAAGTCTCCCATGAAGCTTTGCTGGATCGGAGCTCGCGGGACATCATACCTAGTGCATCAGGTCCAATGAAAATCTTTTGTGACAATACTGGTGCAATTGCCTTGGCAAAGGAATCCAGATTTCACAAGAGAACCAAGCACATCAAGAGACGCTTCAACTCCATCTGGGATCAAGTCCAGGTGGGAGACATAGAGATTTGCAAGATACATACGGATCTGAATGTTGCAGACCCGTTGACTAAGCCTCTTCCACGAGCAAAACATGATCAGCACCAAGGCTCCATGGGTGTTAGAATCATTACTGTGTAATCTAGATTATTGACTCTAGTGCAAGTGGGAGACTGAAGGAAATATGCCCTAGAGGCAATAATAAAGTTATTATGTATTTCCTTATATCATGATAAATGTTTATTATTCATGCTAAAATTGTATTAACCAGAAACATGATACATGTGTGAATACATAGACAAACAGAGTGTCACTAGTATGCCTCTACTTGACTAGCTCGTTGATCAAAGATGGTTATGTTTCCTAGCCATAGACATGAGTTGTCATTTGATTAACGGGATCACATCATTAGGAGAATGATGTGATTGACTTGACCCATTCCGTTAGCTTAGCACTTGATCGTTTTGTATCTTGCTATTGCTTTCTTCATGACTTATACATGTTCCTATGACTATGAGATTATGCAACTCCCGTTTACCAGAGGAACACTTTGTGTGCTACCAAACTCACAGCGTAACTGGGTGATTATAAAGGTGCTCTACATGTGTCTCCGAAGGTACTTGTTAAGTTGGCGTATTTTGAGATTAGGATTTGTCACTCCGATTGTCGGAGCGGTATCTCTGGGCCCACTCGGTAATGCACATCACTATAAGCCTTGCAAGCAATGTAACTAATGAGTTAGTTGCGGGATGATGTATTATGGAACGAGTAAAGAGACTTGCCGGTAACGAGATTGAACTAGGTATTGAGATACCGACGATCGAATCTCGGGCAAGTAACATACCGATGACAAAGGGAACAACATACGTTGTTATGCGGTTTGACCGATAAAGATCTTCGTAGAATATGTGGGAGCCAATATGAGCATCTAGGTTCCGCTATTGGTTATTGACCGGAGACGTGTCTCGGTCATGTCTACATAGTTCTCGAACCCGTAGGGTCCGCACGCTTAAAGTTTGGTGACGATCGGTATTATGAGTTTTTGTGTTTTGATGTACCAAAGGTAGTTCGGAGTCCCGGATATGATCACGGACATGACGAGGAGTCTCGAAATGGTCGAGAAGTAAAGATCGATATATTGGACGACTATGTTTGGACACCGGAAAGGTTCTGGAAGGTTTCGGACATATACCGGAGTACCGGTGGGTTACCGGAACCCCCCTCGGGGTTTAATGGGCCTACATGGGCCTTAGTGGAAATAGAGGCCAGCAAGGGGAGTGTGGGGCGCCCCCCCAAGGCCCAAACTGAATTAGTTTAGGGCAAGGGGGGGCGGCCCCCTCTTTCCTTCTCCTCCTCTCACTTTCCTTCCCCCTCTCCTACTCCTACTAGGAATAGGAGGAGTCCTACTCCTAGTGGGAGTAGGACTCCCCCTTGGCGCGCCTCTCCCTGGCTGGCCGCCTCCTCCCCCTTGCTCCTTTATATACAGGGGCAGGGGGCACCCCATGGACACACAATTGATCATTGATCTCTTAGCCGTGTGTGGTGCCCCCCTCCACCATAATCCACCTCGATTATATCGTAGTGGTGCTTAGGCGAAGCCCTGCGTCGGTAGCATCATCATCACCGTCACCATGCCGTCGTGCTGATGAAACTCTGCCGTGAAGCTTTGCTAGATCGGAGCTCGCGGGACGTCATCGAGTTGAACGTGTGCAGAACTCGGAGGTGCCGTGCGTTCTGTACTTGGATCGGTCGGATCGCGAAGACGTACGACTACATCAACCGCGTTGTGCTAACGCTTCCGCATTCGGTCTACGAGGGTACGTAGACACACTCTCCCCTCTCGTTGCTATGCATCACGATGATCCTGTGTGTGCGTAGGGATTTTTTTGAAATTACCACGTTCCCCAACATGGAGGGGGATGGTGTTTGAGGATACGCCGCGGCTACTAAATTTTTTAGTAATGGTGGGTGGAGATAGTGGTGGACGAGGGAGGGCGACGGTTCAAATGCCTCGGCTACTACAATTTTACTATAAGGTCGGTAATGGAGGAGTGTGGGCGACAGTTGAAGTATGGCGGCTACTAAAATTTGGGTAAAGGAATTGATGCGGGGCGGGAGTGCCCAAGATCGCGCACGGTCCAATAACAATATGCGTGTATGATAATAAGGAAAAGTGGCGCGGATCCGCCGATTTTTGCAACGCTCAAGGTAGGTAGTTTGTTTTTATATTTCTAGCTAGCTGGTCTATCGCACACGGTTCATCCTAATTTCCAAATAAACTTACCCGCCTTTAGCTTGCACAGGTGGTGGTTTTACAACGCACTTGCATCGCACACGGTTAAGCCAGTACCTCCACCCTTTGCTCGCGCTTGCTCGGTCGTGGTGATTTCAGCGCACTTGCATCGCACACGGTTGAGCCAGTACCTCCACCATAATTTGCTCGCACTTCCGCGGTCGTGGTGATTTCAGCGCACTTGCATCACACATGGTTGATCCAGTACCTCCACCTTAATTTTCTCGTGCTTGCACAGGCGTGGTGATTCACATCACACTTGTATCGCACACGGTTAAGACATTATACCCCATGTCCATTAAGGGTCATCAGAGTCTTGCAGCAAAATATAACGTTAGGGAGGGTCAAAAGATAGCCACACCAGCATGTGGCCCAAAAATATATGAGTGAAAAGGGTGGTCTGTGATGTTCAAAATTCCAATGCACAACTTTGACCCTGCGGGCCCATGGTTGGGCGCGTCGTTGAAGATCGATGAGAGGGGCCAGAAGTCAAGAACCACCTGGAAGTGGCCAAATATATGTACGAATATTGGGGATGTTTAAAACTTTAAATACACAATACATAACTTTGGTGGCACCTGCCTCACAAACCCGAAAGCACCCTAACAACCACCTAGCTAGGATATATATAATGAAATAATGTCGTACCTAGCTAGGATGCTTGGCCCACCACCTCCCACTTCGTGTCAGCGGGGCAGATGCACGTAATGATCGATACTTTGGTCATGCATGCATGTCGCTATGACCTACCATAAGACGGACCAATGAATCTATCGTTTGGTCAAATGACAGTTGTTGTTGTCGATAAACCGCTTGGGCCAATAGATTGACCATCATAAAAATCACACAAGAGGGACCACAAAACCAGCACCTCTTGCATGCGGCGCAAAATGATGTACATTGGGAAGGGGTGATGTGTGTTTTCAATATAGAATAATGTACAATTTAGATGTGGTGTGTACCTCTCGATACAGACAACAACCATGAAGGCAAGGTAGTTAAGGACGAGATACGTACGTAGGGTTTGATGTAGGTCGAACCCAGCAATCCGAGCATCTGGGAGGGAATCCTGACAACGCATGAGCTTGAGCTTTGGTTGACCAACATTTGACGGTGACCGGCCCTAACACGAACTAGGAGGATTCCATTCATGGACAACACATACCCCTCATTATCGGTCAAAGGGATGATATATATATATATATACACTCGGGGAGCCCATAGATATCCATGTCATCACAAAACACCGCACAAGGGAGAAATGGTCGATCAGAAGACCCTGTATACACTGCATGCGGCCCGAAAATATTTATGTGTACGATGGTGTATGATGTGTTTAAATCCCAAATGCACAAGTTTGATGGGCCACGCCAACTACATTACAAACCGAACACCGTACCCGACTCTAAGCCTGGTTCAATACCTATGATGTCAGTTTCCCAACTTCGAGGCGGTGGCCGGGGGGGTCATCCCATGCATGCGCTCAAACTTTATTTTGTCTAGCATGGGACACATCTATATATACACACACACACATCTATATCTATACACCTATATAGTGTCGAATAACTTTGAAAGTTGCTCGTTGGATGAAGCCAATCCGACGGTACAGAGATGGCAAATACGAGCACTACTGGCCATTGGATATCATCTACATTTCATCAGATTCCGCCACATGTACAATCTAGAAGACTCCATGGTTGAACTTAAGCATAATGCACAAACCTCAAAACACAAGCACTTCTCCTTTGTTCTCTAGAATCTTTCATATCTTAATTGCCCAAACCTTTTTTCTAAATGAATTGTCACTTTCTGTTTTTACCTTTACAATGCACAATTCCATGAATCTTAAAATATTTTTTTATAAAACTAATTGATTTTGGATGAGATGAACTATAATAATTAAACGAACATCTACATCATGCATATCTGGGAGAAGAGGCGGGAAACCTATGAGAGGAGTGGCAAGAAATGGTAGCCTGTTTTGAATGAAAACCTAGTAGAGAAGGAAGCATGAGCTACACGACGCATGCGCACAGTGCTTACCCATGTACTGCATGTGCTGTCGAAAGGGCTCGGGGTTGCCGTTCGATCTGGGAGCATCCAACGGTGCACACGTAAGATCCGTCGGGTTTGGGTTCTGGCCAGTCAGAACGCATGACTCAGATCACGCGCGCAGCGGGGGGATATCATACGGAAACCAACATTCAGTGGAAACCGGTGAAAACCACGAGAAAAAATGTTTTGAAGTTTCAAAAAAAATTCCAAAAAGTGTGGGATGTTAAGAGGATGATGTTTTATTGCCACACAAAATTTCAAGTTGAAACACATTACGAGATGTGAGCTATGAAAAAGACAAAATCTGTGTTGAATAGTGCCAAAAATAGTAATATCACTATTCAGGGCGTAATTTGTCTTTTTCGTGGCTCACATCTCGTAATGTTTTTCAACTTGAAATTTTGTGTCGCAATAAAACATCACCTTCTTAACATCCCACATTTTCAGATTTTTATGAAACTTTAAAATATGGTTTCCATGAAGTTTTCATCGAATATCGGCTTTCGTGAGTGAACCGTGTGCTATTTGAAAACATTTTGTGAGAAGAATCTCGGTTTTTAAATCCCCATAAATCCAAAACTAAGCTGAAAATCATGAAACCTGCCATGGTATCACGACATGGCACTTATATGTCGAGGAATTTTTTTTCGTCCATTGTGGCACAAGTTTTATTACAAGCCTCTTACAAACCGGAACTTCTCTCAAAGAAGCCCCGTGGTTCCGATAGGGAAACGTGTCCTCCTTGTGGGCGTAACGTAATCACTGCCTCTTTTCGCCTTGTATTTTCCTCTACGAGCAACATGGAACGACGGGATATCCGTGTTGAAATGTAAACTTATTCAGGGTTCGTTTGGCCTTTTTATACACTAATTGAGTTTCCTAAGCATTTAATGTCCATAATTCAAATCTTAACTACAAATACATGCTCCAGTTCGCCAAAATGGCTAGAAAAATTATACATGTGTCCTTGGATGCATGTTTAGGTCCCATGCCAGGAATGCGAATGAATTACAACCGTACCGGTGTCATGGCTCGTCCTCAAACATTTCTAATCTCCATTTTTAAGTCCTCATAAATCCTAAACTCACCAGAAAGTAATGTGGCATGGTGTCACGTCATGGCACATATATGTCGTGGTAAAAACATTGTCCAATTTGGGCCAAGCTTTATTACAAACCTCTTACAAAAACTGGAGTTTCTCTCAAAAAAGTCTCATGGTTCCGTTAGGGAAACGTGTTCCCCTTGTGGGCGAAACGTAATCACTGCCTCTTTTCTCCTTATATTTTCTTCCACGGGCAACATGGAACGACAGGATATCCGTGCTGAAATTTAAACTTATCCAGGGTTCTTTTGGCCTTTTTATACACTAATTGAGTTTCCTAGGCATTTAATGTCCATAATTCAAATATGAACTACAAATACATGCTCCAATTCACCAAAATGGCTAGAAAAATCATACATGTGTCCTTGCATGTTTAGGTCCCATGCCAGGAATGGAAATGAATTACAACCGTACTGGTGTCATGGCTCGTCCTCAAACATTTTAAATCTTGGTTTTTAAGTCCCCATAAATCCTAAACTCACTAGAAAGTCATCAAAGATGGCATGGTGTCACATCATGGCACATATATGTCGTGGTAAAAACATTGTCCAATTTGGACCAAGCTTTATTACAAACCTCTTACAAAATCTGGAGCTTCTCTCAAAGAAGCCTCGTGGTTCTGATAGGGAAACGTGTCCCCCTTGTGGGCGAAACGTAATCACTACCTCTTTTTGCCTTATATTTTCTTCTACGGGCAACATGGAATGACATGATATCCGTGCTGAAATTTAAACGATAACCGCTGCCTCTTCTCGCCTTGAACTTTGTTTTCTACAGGCAACATAGAATAACAGGAGTGTCGGGCTGAAATTTGAACTGGTCAGGGTTCATTTGGCCATTGTATATATATATATATTACTAATTACTAAGTTTTCTATGCATTTAATGTAGTCCATAATTCAAATTTGAACTACAACCACATGCTCCAATGAAGCAAAATGGGTGGGAAATCGTACATGTGTCATTGGGTGCATGTTTAGGTCTCGTTTGAGGAATGAGAATGAATTACAAACTTGTCGTCGTCTTGAAACATTGAGAATCTTGGTTTTTAAATCCCAGTAAATCAAAAAGTCACCCAAAAACAAGAAACTTGGCATGGTTTCATGACATAGCACATATATGCCATGGTAAAAAATCGTCCAGTTTGAGAAGAGGCGCACACATTAGTAGCCAATGAAGTCATTTTTAAAACAAAAAGCTGACACGTTAATATCGCAAACGGTTGTATTATATTTACCGTGTCGAAATTTAACCATACTCGGTGGCGTGCGTGCAGCTGTCTGATTAGATGGGACGAGCGCGAGAAGTCCGCCGTGCAGGCTCGATGGACGCGTGCGAGCAATATGTCGCGCAAGCTCGACGGGACGCGTGCATCCTGCCCACCTCACAGGCTCGACGGGACACGTGCGAGCAGCAAGGCCGCCCATGCTCATCGGGAAGCGAGCTCTTTGGCCTCCATGCACCAGCCGTCGCCTGCCTCGCTCACAACTTCTCCATTAATGGGTTAATTGAAGCACCTGGACGGAGGGTGCTTGCTTGTGATCCCATGGCAACATTTGCTTTGTTCGTGTTTTCAACTCGTATTCCGCCCTAATTTAAATTGCCACATAGGGCAACGGATAATATGACCACAAATAAAATGGCAACGGATAATACACAACAAATTTACAATGGCGCAGATAATAATTGTCTTACATATTCTGGATAATTTAAAATGCCACATGCGGCAAAGCCCGGAAGACACGGGGGCAAGAGAAGAAGGAAATTGCAGACAACGATCTGGGTCGCTACTGTCTCTACTCGTCGATGGATCACCGGGCGGCGAAATCCTCCAGCTCCTTCTTCAATTCCTCACGACTTTGCTTGAAAGCAGCCATAGATTCCTCCACCTCCTGCCCGCGCTCGATCCAGAGCTTCCTCAAGGCACCCATCAGTTCCTCGACGACCGCTTTCAGCGTCATCTCCGAGGCACTGCGCTGCTCATGCAGCATCTTCCAGCCGGCGGCCTCCTCCTCCTTCTCGGCGACCAACTTGAGGAGCTTACCATTGTCACCCATGAGTTGCTCGACGAGGCCGATCGCCTTGTCAACTGACGCATCGCTGATCTTGAGCAGCTTCATCAAGCCGGCGACCAGCTCCTGCTGCGTAGTGACATCGGCAAGAATGTCGTCGCCGCCGATGAAGGACTTCAGGAACGCCGGCTCGTCGCGATGGCCGACGCCGCGAATGCGCTTGTGAGAGCCCGCGCGCGCCCGTGAGAGCTCGTTCGAGGGCTCCGGGGCATGCCGGGACATCTTTGCTGCGGCTGCGGCTTCGCGGCGGGACCTCTCAAGTGCTTCCGTGGCCTTGGTCTTTGCTGCCTGGTTATATGTCCACCCTAAACTCCTCCTGCCGGTCATGGTGGAACGACTTGACAGAAAAAACCAGTTTTGTGGGTGATGAGGAGAGGAACTGTGAAGTAATTTTCGAGTGGGTAGTTTTTATAGCCCGGTGCTAAGTGTGAACACATATTAGTTTGATAGGTGTGAACAGGTTTGCAATTACTTATTGCGTTGTAATCAGCAATGTGATGAGAAACAAGGTCAAAATTTATTGATGGTAGAAGGTTGACCACGTAGTTGCCATGTGTTATTTATCACACAAGTGTTAACATAAGGAAATGCATGTGTAACTTACTAATCATCGCACACGAGTACTCGCAGACGCATCGTGTGCGATATCCTAGCCACCGCAAGCAACTAGTTTGCATTTTTCAAAGTTTTTTATATACACAAAATCGCACACGAACTAACTATATTAATCGTCTGTGTTGTAAATTCTCATCGCAGACAGTTCATCCGAGTCGGCTGTTTACCACGTATTACACACATCTTGTTAAGTTGAACCGTTTCTATTGCGTTCACTAATCAAAAACAGTTCGTCCGAGTGAACCGTATGCCCTATATCACACACACCTTGATCTGACTAATCATTTATGTTACACTCCCTAATAGCAAACGGTTCATCGGAGCGAACTGTATGCCGTATATCGCACACACATTGATATGACTGCCTCATCGCAAACAGTTTGAACGGGTTAACTGTGTGCCCTGCATCGCACACGCAACTAAAATTTGAACCGTGTTTGATGCATCCTCCATCGCAAACGTTTTGCACCTTTTTGACGGTTTTTTACATCCCCGTTTGTGATTAATGCATCGCACACAGTTTCGTGAAAGGGTCTCTGATCGTAGTGTCGCGTTAGCAGCATCCTGCAGCAGTGAAGGCGTGACTGCGAGCGACTCAGGAGGGCACGGCCGGGCGTGGTAGCTGTCGGAGGAGGAGACGGAGGGAGAGATGAGGAGAGGAGAGCAGAATGCTGAGACCATGGGCCGCGAAGGAAGCCGGTGCAGTGGCTGGGTGCGATCTGGAGAACCGCAATATTTCGCCAATAGGTTTAGAGATGAGGATCCAGAGAAATATTATGCTCAGTCGTCTTATTGTATCAACCGTAAAGGTGAGATCTCACTTGGCATATAAGCTTTCTCTTATCCTTTTATAGAAACCTATTCCCATCTGGCCAAATCCTTTTGTTAATTGCAGATATTGCAATTAGGCTCGAGTGGACGTTGGCGATACGGCAATGAGAAGATCCTCCGTTTTGTCTTCCTGCTCAGTCCTCTCAATCCCTCCCACTTGACTTTTCTGGGTCTCGGGGCATATTTGGTTATCATATTAAAAGAACTCCTTTGCTCTTAGTAATAGTCTAAAGATATGTTTCCTTTCTAGGTTGGGACTTAGCAAAAGATACAAGATTAGAAATTATTGCTTTATTGGAAGTTTTGTGTCCTACGGAGGAAGAGATGGAGCATTCCCTAACGTCAATAAGTAAGAAATTTGAGGCTAAGATAGATCCAGCGTAGTACCATCATCATCTAAAGCTTTATAAAACACCTTCTTCACAATGGTAAAGGAAGCTTATTCGTACATAATACTAGAATAGGAACATAACATATGTCTAGATTATCTTTCTTTGCCATACATGTAATGCTTAAGTTCTTAGAAAAATATATTTGCATAAAGCAATAAAGGAACAAAAAAATGTGAAACCCTTATAAATAGCAACAGAATGACATCTAAATTTGTACATACAAAGCATTGTACAATAAATTGGTAGGTTAGCGAGAAGAAAAAGCTCCTATCATGTTTCTTCTGCCACTATTTCTTTGCAAATGATGTCGAACTACTACTGCGTTAATGCAGCTTACAGATGATGCAACTTTTCCTCTCCTTATCCAATTCTCTGCTAGAAGTTGCTATCTCTCTCTCTCTCATTCCCCTTTTAATAATGTGCTTTTTTGGTTCAATTCATGCCTCAAGCTGACGTTCTGAATTGTGCATGTACAAAAAAAATGTATACACCTTTTTCTACTGCACATGTTTGTGTTAATGCCTAGAGTAGCTAGGAATCAAATTGATAAGGATCAAAACTTCATAATTAAGTTATAAATTTGCTAAATTTTATTTAATTTTTTCATAAACATTTTGACAGGGAGTCAACCATGAAGAATTTGTGAAGCAACGAGTGTTGAAAATGAAGTACAATTAGTAGAAACCAATTATAGGAAACCCATTCTCCGCAAGTACAGTACTCCCCTAACAACTTGAAGGTCATGTGACTCATGTCTGTAACTTATTTTATTTTTTGAGACAAACTGTAACTTAATTATTGTTATGCTATTTCAGAAAGGCTATTTTACATCAGATCCAGATGCTTTTCTTTTTGAGGCAAGGACAGTTTACAGAGATGTTTTCTTAGGTACAGCTGTACTGCCGCACCATTAGATTCTCATTGCATCATTAGTTAACTTTTGTTGGCGGGTTTTAAACTTCTCCTGATGGTATTTCAGATGGCCAATTTCATAATTAGCAGGATGGGTAATACTCACTCTCTACTCTAATTAATGAGCACGATGGGATGGTGTTCTACCCCTCCGTGTCCCCAAGATGTGTCAATGGATAACATTCTCCAGATTAACAAGTTCATTTGTGCTGCTGCTCTTACGATGTCTCAGGGCATTTGGGCGGGCAAGATGGAGGTGCTCGGCAGTTGCTGCAAGCGCTGTGAGGCCGGACGATGGAGGCGTACGCATTGGCCACAGTTCAGGTATGTGTGCGCCCTCCCTAGGAATCTCATACTTGCATCTGGTTGTTAGAATTGGCCATACCGCTGACTAGCTGTACTATTTGTTGCGCCTGAAAACAGCTGCAGCAGTATGCAGATGGATGCTTGGTGAACTTATGTCTATACTATGCAGAAAACACTATGAATTATTCACCTCAAATTTGGTGGCATGCGTAACATTCCCTATTAGGCAGAAGAGACTTGTGGTACATGCCATTGCAAATTTCAGGAGAAAAGAGAAGGAGTATGGCACTTTGTGTATTATGTGGTTCTTCAAAATGACAACGCCTTCACAGTTCCTGAGTACGGCTACGACCATGACGTGAGACTCCTTTTCTTTGGTCGTTTTAACTGTCATAATCTTAGAATTCTACATAAACAGGATATTGGTTTCTCTGCATCTGTCTATCTTGTTACAATTTGTTGTAGAAGGGGAATGTCAAACTAAACATTCTATTGTTTTTGTTTGTATAAATCAGCGAGTCATTAGCTAATGCATTGAAATTGAGTTAAGAGGACTACTGCAGTATTGGTATATTTCTCAACTTTTCTAGACAACTTAAACTTTTAGAATCTTTTAGATGAACTAGCTGATGCTTGCAACTCAATTTGTACCCGGATCGGGAGGTCTTAGTTCAAATCCTTGATAACAAAATTTTCAAGTGAAATACACTAACTTTATGAGGATTATGATAAGAGGAAGTATAGAAGCAACACATGCCGATGTTGTTTCTCATGTGATCAGTTGATAACCTGCAATGAAGGATTCTAAAGATAATATGCTTGCTATGATTGCCAAAAAAAAATCCTCTTTATAATTATCTTTTGGCTTATAATTATGTCTGTCATTTCTAAATTCATGTTGTGACTGGAAAGGAGATCTTTTATATGTCAATTCTAAATTCATGTTGTGACTGCAATGAAGGTTTCTTACATGAATTTCATATATCATTTCTAAATTCATGTTGTGACTATTCTTACCATGTCAAGCTGAGTTCAAGAACTATTTGTCATTTCTAAAGATCAGGACCTAACAACCACCCTAATCTAAGCGCTGGGTATTGTGAAGTTTGAAGAATCCCAACTTGCATAACCAAGCTTAGATTATGAAGCTAATTAGCCATCCTAATGTCTGTAGACAAGATTAGACTCATAATTCCGTTTTAAGAGGTGCGTCTGAGATGCACCCCAGTCACTAATACATATCAAACACGAAATGTTTAAAGCACATCTAAGTGATTTCATCAAACATCAAAAATAAAAAAGAAAGAAAAATGAAAATATCATACAAATCTTCACGTAAAATCAATAATATAAAACTTGCAATATTTATAGCACATCTATATGTGCGTTAGCAAAACTGTATCAAATGAAGGAGTTGGAACTTTGATACACGTGGTTTGGATGGCCGTCTCCGTATCCACGAACGTGTGGACATTCTGTGTATCTGATTTGCTGATCCGCATTGAGTTGCCCTAAAACGAACGTACTGCGCAATTTTACGCACTCCGGTTGACTGATCGAAGCTCAAACGAAGAATAAACTAGTTATATTTCGATTTTTATATCAGTCAAACAAGGCTCAAAGACAGGAAAGGTCACACGCACTCCCCTGATCTCCCCGTTTTCCCCCAAATCCTCAGCAACCCCGCCAGATCGCGGGCGATATTCTCGCAGGCGGCCTGCGACGAGCGCGTGCCAGGCGCCAGCAACCACCGGCCTCCTTGCAGTGGAGCACCTGCAGCCGCTGCATAATAATCCGTAGCGGCGACAGTGAGAAAGCGAGAGAAGAGGGGATGGCCAGCCTGTCCATCACGGTGATGACGCTGAACCTGCACGAGGGGAATCAACCGAGCGAGAGCCCTAACAGCTGGGAGAAGCGCCGCGACATCTGCGTTAGCGTCATCACCAGTTACTCCCCCACCATCCTCTGCACCCAGCAAGGTGGGCGGGGCTGCTATAGAATATGGTTCCCTTCTCTTGTGTCATGTAATTGAGTTGATTCAATCATTCATCGAGGTGTGCATTTGATTTATACCGTTGTTAGATTTAAGTAGTATCCATACGGACTACGCATGGAATTTGATCTCTTACTGTCCGGAGAAGGTTTGTTATTAGTAGCAAATAAAAGTGTCTGGATTCCTTGTTTCAAAAAGAGAAAAAGAGTGTCTGGATTAGCTTCAACAGCCCATACGAGCTTTAATGAATTGTTTGGTTCAATCTCGAAAAAAAAAGTTCGGTTCCTATAGTTGGATCTTCACTCTGTATTTAGAGTTCCAGAGTCATGATTTTCTTGCTCACATTGGTTTGTTCTGTGACTTCATGACTTACATTCCCCATTTTATTTCAACCTCTTCTTCAGTTTGTTCTAGGCTTGAAATAACATGTCTCATATGCAGGGTTGAGGTGCCAGCTGGACTACCTACAGCAGTGCCTGCCTGGTAATGCTCTCTCTCCATGATACCCCCCCCCCCCCCCCCCCCGACCCCCCCCCCCCCCCTCCCGCCCCCCGCACGGTCCTCCTTGCATGCTATTACTTTATAATGGATAACCGTTGTACTTTGAGCGTACGATCGTGGGTAGTCTCAAATATCACCTTCTTAGGCTTTGCTGCAAACTGGTGGAAATGTTCTTCGCTCTGTTGAATTCATCAATATTCTTCATTATAAAGAATGAATTTTTCAAGCTGCCTGGTATTATCATCTATTTGCTAATATCCTAGTTACCCAAAGCAACATCTTCTTGCCCGAATCGTGCAGCCAAATGCGTGTCATTTTGTAA